>NC_064931.1:248921138-249253882 GCF_023897955.1 Schistocerca gregaria
AACGCATCGTTTCAGAATGTCGTAAAAACTCAGTCATAAAAATATTTGCATCCGGAAACACGAGACTAGAAGGAATCTCACAGAATGCTATTCGATAAGACATTAATAAATACAGTGTGTGTTTTAAATAACGTGTTTTTCTCTGTAACTTACCGAATAATAGGTGAAAGGAATATTTATTTAGATAGATAAATGCAAGAAACCCCACTCTTTCTGCAGCAGATATGAAAATAGTCCATTTGACAATTTTGCAGAGAGTTACAGCTGAGTTATAATCTTTAAAAATAACGTTATTTTTTCATCAATTAGCAGACTATGAAAATGAACTGGGTGCAAATCAAATTTCTGTCAATTTTAGTTAGTGTGCTAGAAACGTTCCAATTTTAGGAGTGATTGTTACATGCTGTACATAATTATCGGTGTTCAGATGGATGATCTGGTGACGGAATGTTCATTTAAGTGACATGTTTAAACGATTGCTCGTTTTCCTGAATGTACAGCTCAATGCAGCTTCTAAAAGACCTGCAGACGAGATGTAAAGTACCTGGTATCACAGAGCGACTAGCTTTCACAGTGCACTGTTTGAGGTGATGATCGGTTATTGTAGAATGATCCTTACATTTCCGTATGCAAGGCTCATCAGCATACACGAAAAAACAAGGTTTGGTCTGTCACGGATACTGACATGGAATAAACATAGCATACACATCCAGCGACTACGTTGACATGTTGCTCATGCACGGCGAATGCCTGCACGATGCGAATACAGCAACCATGACCTTTGCAGCGAAATACCTTGGCCTAAAATCTCCATCAGGCATTAAGTTCTTGCATATTGAACGACTCCGAGATTGCGTGGCCGTAATAAACGAAGAACAGCAAGAAGTGAGGATGTGGAAGTGTTTGTCTTAGCTGCAACACACCACGATCCTCGTGTTGGCTTAAGAGAAGTTGCTACTGTCACTGTTATTTGCCTTACATCTGTGTGGCAAATAGTACACGTTTTTTGACACGTACCGCCTGTCCCAGACCCAGGAGATGCATGAAAACCATTTCAGTCCGAGAATTACTTTCTGCAAACAGGCCGTGAATAATTTCACTTTGGGTGCCTTAAAGAGTGTTATGTTCTCTGCTGAATCCACATTTACAAATTATGATGCAGGTAACCGTCATAATATGCATTACTGGGCTACAGATAATCCTAGGTGGGTAAGGAAGGAAGATTAGGATTTAACGTCCCGTTGACAACGAGATCATTAGAGACGGTGCACAAGCTCGGATTGTTTTAAGAACGGGGAAGGAGAGAGGCTGTGCTCTCTCAAAGGAACCATCTCGGCGTTTACAAGGAAAGATTTATGGAAATCAAGGAAAACCGAAATCATTTTGGTCGTATGAGGATTTCAACCGTCGTCCTCCCGAATGCGATTCCATTGTGCTAACCACTGCGCCACCTCGCGCCATTCATTGAGTACGTCATGTCAATCGTCAAAGAGGTGGTCCACTAACATGCGGTGTGGAACTCTCGGAGTTGAAATCACGAGTCAACACAACCTCGCAGGTTCTCTGGCAGTTGAAATGTATTGGGCTTTTACCGCCGATAATTTAGGTACTCTCCTTGAAAATGTCAGTCTAGAGGCCGTAAGGTACGTGGACGCAACACGATGGCCACCCAGCCCAGTCTGCGCGCGATATCGTATAATCATTGCACAACAGATATCCTGGAAGAAGGTTAGGATGCCGCAGTCCTCAATAATAGCCTCTGCGGTCGCCCGATCAAATACTAGTATATTATCTTTTATGATGATGTCAAAAGAACAGTGTTTGTGTCTACGAACCTACAATCCCAAATGGACCCACTTACATAGAGGAGGCCTGTGTGACGGCGATAGACTCGGATTAAGTTGGTTCCAATCCTGATGGTGGAGCAAATTTTCACTGTCAGTGATTACTCAGCCGGAAAGATCGTGGCATAAAGTTCCTTATCATGTCTTTGCACCAGTGTCCTGGATTAAATTCTAAACTTCTCCACAGTGTTTCATGGAGTGAGAGCATGTGACACTGTTGATGGCGATCCGTTCGTCGAATGGTAACGTTAAGCTCGGTGGCCTTCTCTGTACTATTCGAGGGTAGCAGCGTATGTGCCGGCACAGGGTTGCACCCTCTACCTCCCCACATCATCATCATACAACGCATACATAACACTACACTGTATACGTATCCATTACATGTACATACAACGCACAAATACACAAGGGAGACAACTCTCATATGTCCATGAAGAAAGGGGCCGAGTGCGTAGAGAAAAAACACGTTTCCCAACAGAAGGTTGAACCCACCATGTGGGATACATCAGCAAAAAATGCCATATGTCATTTACGTTTAACCCAGATGATCTGAAATAGGAAGCTTACCGTTCCGTGACACCAGTTGCTTTACATCTCGTCTGCAGATTGTTTAGAAGGAGAACTGAATTGCGCATTCAGGAAAATGGGCACTCGTTTGAACACATCACTCAAATGAAAATTCAGACACCATAAGATTCATCTAAACACTACTAGCTATGTACAGCATGTTATACCCACCCATAAAACAAAAATTGATAAAGTTTTGATTTATTTTGGGTTATACGCAGTTGATATAAAAGCATCACCGACATGTTCTATTTTAAAAGAAATTGTAGCTTGTTGCTGTAAATACCTGGAAAATAACTGAAGAAATTACGCTCGTAGCTCCGCAGAAAGCGTAATAACGTTACTTACATTTATCTATATAAATAAATATTCCTTTCACCTATTAGTCTGGAAGTTTTAGAGAAAAACACCTGCTCTGAAATACCGATTATAACGGAAGACAGTGACCCTGTCACGCCTGTACAAGGGCACCTACTAATTTTTCTCAACAGAATGGAGAAAATCTACCCGATAATGAGGTCAGATTAGATATCGGACGCCAAATAGAACTAAATTTTCTGAATAAACATGGGTCGCGAATGGTCCGTTGTAGAGCTGCGGACACAAAACAATCAGCTACGAGCGCATGTAAGTGCATCCTCTTAGTGAACGAATTTGTGTTTGTCATGCAGTGCAAATTTGTCCGACTAAACAGTTACTGCGTTGTCCAAGGAGATGGGCCAGCTATTTTTTGGACGACATATTCGACAGAACAGACACCACACACATATACGAGATGTAAAATTTCTATGTACTTGACAGCCAAACAGGATTCCTTCAGGGTGAATGCACGCCAGGTTTTCTTTCTTCTTGCTGCAATACAGGTCGCACTGCGAGCGAGAGGTACATGGACGCGTATGACAAGTTGGGAATTCGGATCGGCCGAGGACCATATCCCAATCGCGTCCTTTTTCGAGTCCCGGTCAGCCACAAATTTTCACCTCGCATGACTGATTAATTTCAATGCTGTAACGCTGCAGCAATCGGAAAAATTCTCCTGGATGTTGAATCATAATAGTGTGTGGGGTCTGTTCTGTCCGACACGCATATAAGTAATATTTATTCCAATCTTCTGTTAGTCCATCTCCTCCTCCCTCCACTCTCTGTCCATTTTCTGTTGCCCTTCTCCCTGTCTGTCTGCTGCTCCCCCCACTCCCACCACCTTTCCTTGTCCATGTGCTCCTCTCTCTACATCTATCCATCTCCTCCTTCCCCCTCTAAGACCATCTCCTCTTCCACCCACTCCTGAAGTTCATCTCCTCACCCCCTCTAAGTCATACATGAAATGTATTCGCAGTTGTGAATATGAACAACCATCAGCTGTGTAACAGAATGAAGACAATGAAAATTTGTGCCTGACCGGGACACGAACCTGGATTTACCGCTTATCTCGAGTGGCCGCCTTACCATTAGGCTATCCGAGCACATTTCACGGCCACATCCAAACTTCCATCTGTTATCAACGGCGTGTCTACAACCTGCACTCATACATACATTATGTATATTCCTGTACAGCGGAGACATATTAATTGAAAGTCGCTTGCCGGTGTTGGCAGATAAATATGATATTGTAGTACTTGTGTTGTTTAGAAATGCAATGCAGTGTTCATCAGCTCGGGGGTAGAACCCATCGCTGTCAGATGCAGCGGGGTATGGTTCAAATGGCTCTGAGCACTATGGGACTTAACATCTATGGTCATCAGTCGCCTAGAACTTAGAACTACTTAAACCTAACTAACCTAAGGACATCACACAACACCCAGCCATCACGAGGCAGAGAAAATCCCTGACTCCGCCGGGAATCAAACCCGGGAACCCGGGCGTGGGAAGCGAGAACGCTACCGCACGACCACGGGATGCGGGCTAGCGGGGTATGAACGGAGTCAGCGTAGACACGCCCATAAGAGCTTCCATACGCCATCACATCAGCGTGCTTACTTACGTTTGAGTGCCTTGGCGCTCAGCCCCGCCTGCAATCATCGTCAAAGACGACAGCATTGTCTCTCTACCGAGACATCAGTGTGATAGTTGTATTAGACAGAACTCTGCATAAATGTTTGTCGTCAATGTACTGTGTGAGAAGAGGCAAGTATCTTGTTCTCTACCAAGTGTTACATTACTAATCAGAAACTGTAATAAATTCTCATGACATACTTGTGGACATAGAGTGTTACAAAGTTAAGTATTTCATCCCATTCAAGCTGTAATAAAGTTATCAAATATTTCACGTGTTATGCTATCGTCTTGTCCTCTTCCTGGAGTAAAGCTAAGAATCCACCACTGTACCGAAGAGTGGTATTTCATCCAGTACAACATGCGTATGCAAACTATTAGAATATGCCAGTTCTGCCTCCACGATATAATCTACATCAGAATACGCAGTCACACTTTGGAACTTGTTTGATCCGGCGATTTCTTCATCTCACCAACCATAGAGACCCTCGAATTGGCAAAGATTCTGGCATGGCATGCCCGTGTAAGTTGTTTACATCCAAGTATAAGACTCAGATTGCTGGATGCTGTCTACTCATCCTCACTCATTCGCGTGTTATTTGCGTTCGCGTACCGATGTACACAATGACAAGCCCCCCTGTGTCCATGAATACACTTCGGAATTTCTGAAAAATATCCACAAACAGGTGTACGTCTGTGTCCATACGCAGTTTTGCAAACTCCCCTAAATTATGGATGTTAAATTCCTGTCAAAAATTAACCACATGTCCATACTCTGCATCGATTATGGTAATACCTGCAAATTTACTACTGAATGCTACTATGTTGGGCAATGTGGTTTCGTGGAGTTTACGTATACATCTACATCTACATGGATACTCTGCAAATCACACTTAACTGCCTGGCAGACGGTTCATCGAAACACCTTCATAATAATTCTCTGTTATTCCACTCTCAAACAGCGCACGGAATAAACAACACCGACATCTATTGTGCGAGCTCCGATTTCTGTTATTTTATTGTGATGATCGATTCTCCCTATGTACGTCGGTGGTCAAAAAGAATCTTTTTTCGCGTTCGGAGGAAGAAGTTGGTGATTGAAATTTCGTGAGATCCCGCCGCAACGAGAAACGCCTTTGTTTTAAAGATTTCCGCCCCAAATTCTGCATCACGTTCTTGACACTCTCTCCCCAGTTTCTCGACAATACAATATATGCTGCTCTTCTTTGAACTTCCTCGATGTGTTTCGTTAATACTAACTGATAAGAACCCCGCACCTCGCAGCAGCACTCCAAAAGAGGTTGGACAAGGGTGGATTCGTTTCTTAATTCAAATTCTGAAATATTTACTTTGTCTTCTTTGGTGAAGGAATTTCCGAAAGCTGTGTTTAAGAACTCTGTTGCATCTTCTAAGAGTTCTGCCAATAAATCGCTGTGTTTGGTTCGCCTTTCCCACAACATGTTATTTCCAATTTAACTTGTTCGTAATTGTAATTCCTTGGTATTTAGTCGAATTTACGGCCTTTAGATTTGATTGATTTATCGTGTAAACGAAGTCCAAAGGATCCCTTTTAGCACTCGTGTTGATGACCTCACACTTTTCATTATTTATGGTCAATTGCCAATATTGACACCATATAGATATCTTTTTCTAAATCGTTTTGCAATGGGTTTTCATCTTCTCGTGACCTTACTAGACGATAAACGAGATCATCATCTGCAAACAACCTAAGACGGCTGCTTATGTAATCTCCTAAATTTTTTATATAGATAAGGAACAGTAGAGGGTCTATAAAACTACCTTGGGGAACGTCAGAAACCACACATGTTTTACTCGATGACTTTCCGTCAGTTACTAAGAACTGCGACCTCTCTCACAGGAAATCACGAACCCAGTCGCCTAATTGATACGATATTCCATAAGCACACAGTTTGATTACAAGCCACTTGTGAGGTACAGTGTCAAAAACCTTACGAAAATCTAGAAATACGGAATCAATTTTAGATCTCTTGTTACTAGCACTCAACTCTTCGTGTGAATAAGGAGATTGTTGTATTTCACAGGAACGATGTTTTCTAAAACCGTGTTGAGTGTGTGTTAAGAGACCGTTCTCTTCGAGGTAATTCATAACGTTCGAACACAATATATGTTCCAAAAGCCTATTGCATATCGACGTTAATGCTATGTGCCTGTACCGAGCGGCGTGGCGCAGTGGTTAGCACACTGGACTCGCATTCGGGAGGACGACGGTTCAATCCCGTCTCCGGCCATCCTGATTTAGGTTTTCCGTGATTTCCCTATATCGTTTCAGGCAAATGCCGGGATGGTTCCTTTGAAAGGGCACGGCCGATTTCCTTACCAATCCTTCCCTAACCCGAGCTTGCGCTCCGTCTCTAATGACCTCGTTGTCGACGGGACGTTAAACACTAACCACCACCACCACCACCGCTATGTGCCTGTAATTTAGTGGATTACTCCTACTGCTTTTCTTGAGTATTGGTGTCGACCTGTGCAACTTTCCAGTGTTTGGTTACGGATCTTCCTTCGAGAGAGCGGTTGTATATGATCGTTAAGTTTGGAGCTATTGCATTAGCGTACTATGAAAGGAATATAGTCTGGACCAGAAGACTTGCTGTTATTAAGTGATTTAAGTTGCTTCACCATTCCGAGGATATTGACTCCTAAGTCACTCATATTGACAGCTATTCTTGATTCGAATTCTGGAATATTTACTTCGTCTTTGGTGAAGGAATTTCGAAAGGCCGTGTTTAGTAACTCTGCTTTAGCAGCACTGTCATCGATAGTATTTCCATTGCTATCACTCAGAGAAGACATTGATTGTGTCTTGCCGCTAGCATACTTAACAAACGACCAGAATCTCTTTGGATTTCCTTACCAATTTCGAGACAAATTCTCGTTGTGAAAACTGTTATCAGCATCTCTCATTGAAGTCCGTGCTAAATTTCGAGCTTCTGCAAAAGATCGCCAATCTTGGGGATTTCGCTGTAGTTTAAATTTAACATGCTTTTTTCGTTGTTTCCGCAACAGTGCTCTGACCCCTTTTGTGTACCGTGTGGGATCAGCTCCGTCGTCTATTCTATGTATTGAATTCAAGTCACATCTAGTCTACACTTACGTTGTTAATTTTGAAGGAGTGGTGATTGCCTATCAGGAAGCCGTCGAGCGAATTTTTATTACTTTTATGAACAAGTATATTTTTCGTCTATTTTTCGAGGATATCGGAATTACGGTATTCAGTCTCTCTACGACAATCCTGTGTTCACTAATCCCTGTATCCGTTTTGATGCTCATTATTAGCTCCATCAAATAAAGGTACTCATATGGGAAGATTTCTTTCTTCGTCACGATCTGAACTTATGGTTATGCAACTCGAGTGATGTACATGTCCTCCTGACACATTGTCAGCCTGCTTATCTAGGTGGCAACGTGCTTGCCTCCCGTGCAAACGGTCCCGGGTTCGATTCCCGGCTGGGTGAACTGAGTATTGTGTTGTCCTCATCATCCTTTCATCCTCATCACCGGCGGGCAAGTCGCCCCATGTGGCGTCGAATGAAATAAGACCTGAATTTGGCGGCCGAACTTCCCCGAACGGGGCCTCACGGCCAACGATGCCACACGCTCATTCCCATTTCCTGATAAACTGTTCAAAACGTTGTTGAAACACTGCATGGATATATCGAAGTAAGCCCCGGAAGTAGAGCATAATTCTCTGCGTTATTTGCTTAGAGAATGAAATGTGTTTTGAACTCTGTCGGGCAGTGTACTGACAGGGCTACTTCTCATGCCGGAATCACTCAACTGCTCAATAAAGAAATTGGCACTACCAGCTCAAACTGTGGAAGAAGACTGGTATACATCGCAGCAGTTAATTTTTAAAGCTGGAGGGAAAGTGCACTTCGCCACAGGATACCCGTTAAAAATGGTTCAAATGGCTCTAAGCACTATGGGACTTAACATCTGAGGCCATCAGTCCCCTAGATTTAGAACTACTTAAACCTAACTAACCTAAGGACATCACACACATCCATGCCCGAGGCACGATTCTAACCTGCGACCGTAGCAGCAGCGCTTGGCCACAGCGGCCGGCGGATACCCGTTAGATAACAGTGGTCTCTACATGGATTTTCCGCTTTTCTGTCTAATGGCAGCCTAAAAATATGCCAATCAACTGGTTTCTAGTATAATTCATCATTCAACTGCAATTTTGTCATAGAAGTGTCGGTGTGACAAATGCTTTGGAAGCTGTTCGAGCTCAGAGAGCAACGGTCTTGCTGGATTATCCCTGATTTATAGATCGGAACGATTGAAATTTGAGTCATATGACCACACAACTTTGTACATCACAGCATATGGCATGTGTCGTTTTGTCAAGGTACTACGAGAGTAATTGGAGTCACCTTCACAACGGACCACAGGTGCGAGGAGGTACTCAAAATCTGCGTATACAACGAAGGGGCGTTCTTAAACTTTAATAACTTGTTTCTCTCAGTAGGCATTTCCACATGTGCCGGTTTCTGGCTAGACGAGTCAATCCGATGCATTGCTAAATATTCACCGAAATTAAACGTGTTGAAACATCTAGGACAATAATGTTGTGCACTATGATGTTTGCACAACTGAGAGGAAAGTAGGTGGGGCAAGTTTTTGATTCATACATGGTGTTGTTTCTCCCCCTTAGAGAATAAAAACTGATCTGCGTGTTTGGAGCGCTGACAGTCTACTTTTGAAAAATAGAGGGATCTGACGACTTCACATTTTACAATTTTTTTGTTCTGCTCATTATGCTCTTCTTCTTTTAGGTTATTTTCATCTTCTTTCACGTTGTAAACATGAGTGGATACACGAGAATTCTGACTTTCAAATTTAGATATGTCCTTAAGTTTAATGTGATCCCATTGAACTTACAGTACTCCCAAATATTACATGTCTGTTATATTGTCGTACACTCTACATCTTCCCTGTAATTTCGTTTGCAAGCCAGAAGCAACCATGGAAAGCAAATTTTTCATCTCATCTAGCTTTTGGATATTAATGTAGCCCTTTTTAGCAGTAATTCCTTTGGAAATGGTTATAGCTTCACCCTCCATTACCTGACATGTGCAGTAATACTGAACAGATCAGAATCACATTAAAAACTAATTACAAATAACAATTATAAATGAAAAACACAGAACTGAAAAAGATAAATTAATACTACAGAACATCCACATTTTTTAGATTTTCATTTATAATTATGTAGGCCTAATTATTGTACCAAGGAAAGATGGAAGAAATAGTTAACAGGAAATGAATTATAAATTTAACAAGCAGGGCGCACAGGTTTTATAACTTGCATCACTGAGGAGACAGGACCTAAATTAAATAACTAAAACATTGACAGACTTAAGCAGTAGATGAGAAAACAAATTGCTGAAGTTGAAGGGAAAAGTGTAATTACAATGATTTTACGGTGAAAGGTACAAAGAAGAGGCCCAAGATGTGTTACCAACAATAGATCTGACCTAAACTGCTGTTTCCCCGTATCATTATAATGAGAGAATAAATACACTATGTGATCAAAAGTATCCGGACACCCACAAAAATATACGTGTCTCATATTAGGTGCATTGTTCTGCCATCTACTGCCAGATACTCCGTATTAGCGACCTCAGTAGTCATTACCCTCGTGAGAGAGCAGAATGGGACGCTCCGCGGAGCTCACGGATTTCGAACGTGGTCAGGTGATTGGGTGTCACTTGTGTCATACGTCTGTTCGCGAAATTTCCAAACTCCTAAACATCACTAGGTCCACTGTTTCCGATGTGATAGTGAAATAGAAACCTGAAGGGACACATACAGCACAAAGGCATACAGGCCGACCTCGTCTCTTGACTGACAGAGACCGCCGAAGATGAAGATGGTCGTAATGTGTAATAGGCAGACATCTATCCAGACCATCACACAGGATTCCATACTGCACCAGCATCCACTGCAAGTACTATCACAGTTAGGCGGGAGGTGAGAAAACTTGGATTTCACGGTCGAGCGGATGCTCATAAGCCACACATCACACCGGCAAATGCCAAACGACGCATCGCTTGGTGTTAGGAGCGTAAACAATGAACGATTGAACAGTGGGAAAACCTTGTGTGGAGTGAGTGGTGGGTATGGCTAATGCCCGGTGAAAGTCATCAGCCGCGTGGGATTAACCGAGCGGTCTCAGGCGCTGCAGTCATGGACTGTGCGGCTTGTCCCGGCGGAGGTTCGAGTCCTCCCTCGGGCATGGATGTGTGTGTTTGTCCTTAGGATAATTTAGGTTAAGTAGTGTGTAAGCTTTGGGGCTGATGACCTTAGCAGTTAAGTCCCATAAGATTTCACACACATTTGAACATTTGAACGTCATCTGCCAGCGTGTGTAGTGCTAGCAGTAAAATTCGGAGGCGGTGGTGTCATGGTGTGGTCATGTACTTCATGGAGAGGGCTTGCACCCCTTGCTGCTTTGCGTGGCACTATCACAGCACAGGCCTACATTGATGTTTTAAGCATCTTCTTGCTTTCCACTGTTCATGTGCGATTCGGGGATGGCGATTGCATCTTTCAACGCGATCGAGCACCTGTTCATAATGCACGGCCGGTGACGGAGTTGTTACACAACAACAACATCCCTGCAGTGGCCTGGTGAAATTAAAAGCAATAGCAGCAAAATTACGAGTGCAATGGGAATTCCGTTGTTAAACGCAGAGGAGAGAGTGGATAGGTGGAAAGAGTATATCGAAAGCCTCTATGATGACCTGATAGAAAGAACAAGGATTCGATATGAAAGAAGTAGGGGGTCCGATATTAGAGTCAGAATTTAAAAGATCTATGGAAGACTTGAGACCAAGTAAAGCAAAAGGGATTGAGAACAGTCCACAGCAGTTTCTAAAATAATGAGGGGAAGTGGCAACCAAACGATTATTCAAGTTGGTGTGTAGAATCTATGAGAGTGGCGACATAATTCCGAAGATAGCAAGGAAGTGCGAGAACTATGGCTCAGTCAGCTTAACAGCTCATTAATCCAAAGTGTTGATAAAAACACTAAACTGAAGAATTGAAAAGAAAACTGAGGATCTGTTGGATGACGGTCAGTATAGCTCTAGGAAATATGAAGGCACCAGAGAGGCTGTCCTGACATTGCCCTTGAAATGGAAGTAAGACTGAATAAAAATCAAGACACATACATAAGACTTGTCAAATGGTTCAAATAGCTCTGAGCACTATGGGACTTAACATCTGAGGTCATCAGTCCCCTAGAACTTAGAACTAATTAAACCTAACCAACCCAAGGACATCACACATATCCATGCCCGAGGCAGGATTCGAACCTGCGACCGTAGCGGTCGCGCGGTTTAAGATTGAAGCGCCTAGAACCGCTCGGTCACAGGACTTCTCGACTTAAAAATAGAGTTCTACAATGTAAAATAGTGCAAGATGTTCGAAATTATGACAAAAATAGGAGTAAGCTAAAGAGAAAGACAGGTAATACATAATATGTGCGAGAACCGAGAGGAAAGAATAAAATTTGAAGACCAAAAACGAAGTGCTCCGATAAAGGGTGAGAAACGGGACTGCGGTCTTTCACCTCTGCTGTTCAATCTATACGTCGAAGAAGCAATGACTGAAAATATTTTGTTGACACCGACCTACATAGGGAGAAACGATCACCACGATAAAATAAGGGAAATCAGAGCTCGTACGGAAAGATATAGGTGTTCGATCTTTCCGCGCGCTATACGAGACTGGAATAATAGAGAATTGTGAAGGTGGTTCGACGAACCCTCTGCCAGACACTTAAATGTGATTTTCAGAGTATCCATGCAGATGTAGAAATCAACGAAAAGTTCAAGAGTGGGATTAAACAGGGTGAAAGGATACCAATGATAAGATTCGCCTGAAGACATTGCTATCCTTAGGAATATGAAGAAGAATTACAGGTTCTACTTCCTGTCAGTGTTTTCCATATGCTCCTTGCTTCACTGATTCTGAGGAGAATCTCCTCATTTCTTACTTTAGCAGTTCACGTAATTTTCAACATTATCAAACGCTTAGATTCTCTTCTTTTCCGGTTGTCCCACTGTTATAAAATGCTGTACTCCAAAAACACAGAATGCGCATTGCGAGTAAATCCATGGAAGACGAAAGTAAAGAAAAGTAGCAGAAATGGGAATAGTGATAAACTTACCATTAAAATTGGTGATAATGAAGTATACGGAGTTAACGAACTCTTCTAACTGGGAAGCAAAATAACCCATGAGGGGCGAAGCAAGGAGTGTGGTGGAGCAACATAGAAAAGACAGATGAAAAAAAAAACTACTAATCCCACCAGCCTGCAGGATGCGTGTTTGAACAGCCGTTTGCCTGGATGTTGGCGTATCCTGACACGACCATCAACCTCGTCATCCAACAACTCTTACAGATCTAAGTGAAGTGGCCGAGCAGGAGTGGCATCACGTAACCCAGGATAGTATTTGCCATGGAGGCCATACCACGTACTAATATGGATGTTACAGCATACGTCGATACCTCGTATCTCAGACTCGCTTTTGCTACTGATCTGTAAATATAATCATTTCAGTAATGAGTTCCTCAGTATCTGATCAAGTCAAATGGAAGCTGTAGCGCTGGTGTATATATTCTTCAGTATACTGACACAGGCTGCATCACTGCCCTGTTTCTCAAGTCTGTAATTATATATTTCGTTGAAATCGAGTCAAAGGTTGTTTTAAAAACCTTTGAATTTTCTTACACAGTAATTAATTCGTACTGAACGACCCGTTCTACATTTGCAAATGGTCCATTCTTCTACGTCCACTATTAAAACCAGAATGTTCCTTTGCTTGGTTACAGTTCAAGGTCTTTTTTTCTTTTTTCCTTGCTACTGGTTATATGTCCACTGAATATCTTGTGCATTGAAGAAATGAGGATGGTAGGTTTACAGTTTTCTCGTCTGATGGAGACTAATTGTAGCATTGCTCTAGTTTTAGGCCATTGTCTTCTTTTTCAAAACATTTTGTAAATAATTTTGCAAGTTCTTTTTGTATAAATTTTGTTCAATTCTATTGAAACAGAGACATCTCCCGGTGTATATCCTTTCTTCATACTTCCAACAGATTTGTACATCTCATATGACATGACTTTCGAAATGTCGTTGGATACATTATGAGTTATCTGCGTTTGTGATGCATCTGTTGAAGTGTACAAACATGGGAAGAAATCTTGTAGTTCATTGAATTTTTTTTCTATTGTTAATACTGTCCCATCTCCAGTGACGTAGTATGATGTGAGCAGAGGGTGCATATTTTATATACATGGACATGGAATTATGGTAAATAGAGAAAAGTGACACAGTTTAAACTTTGTGAACTGGGACGATATTTCATACTGGAAAAGCTATGTGAATACCGACATCTCTATAATTAATATGGCTATGAGAAGAGACTATACGCCAGTAAGGGAGACTTTTTTCACAATTCATTTGGTTGAAAACAGAATTAAGATGTCTTAAACGGATCAGGAAATGTCTAAAGTGAACAGCGCAGCTGAATCAGCTTGGAGAGATATAGAGAGAGAAAGAGAGAGAGAGAGAGAGAGAGAGGGAGAGCTTACGTCCATGTTATAAGACGAATAAAAATAAGGACACAGAACATCCTCCAGTGAAAATATCGTTTGCTGAACACGATTGTGAAATAAGAGCAATTCGGTTTCGTCCAGAGGGGTGTCGACAATCTTACTTCCCGCGAAATATAGCGAATGGAATAGGAAATAGAAAAATAATTCTATGATATTTCCTTCATCCGCCATATGTTGACTTGCTGCGTACAGATGTAGCAGTCTCAGCATACTGCACAACAGTACGCTGTACAAGTAACCGTCATGTACTGCATTAAGTAGTATGTGCAAGAGCTCTCTTCAGCTTAACTACGCCCAGAAGGATCGTCTTATCTGTAACGGTTAACACTTCGTTACCGGACACCAGAAACGCTTATCAGTTCCAAAATTTGTCCATCGGTGCGACGTGCATCACAGTGACTAGGAACTCGGCATTCTACGAAATAATGCAGGAGGCAACTACGCTGCGTGACCAACAGACGCGAGACAGCGCGGTTCCTGTTCAGTCGCCGCCACTCGACCGCTAGAACTGAAGCCTCGATTCTGAGAATTGTCAGCACACCCCGAACTGGAAGCGCTATGTCTCTCGCCCCGACCGAATCTCCCACATCATTCGTCACAAGTGGCTGGAATTAGACAATCACGTAGGAAGCGGAGTGGTCCCTCTACTGTTAGGAATAACTTTACCAGTCGAGGCAGAGCGAGAATAACATACTGAAGCGGGAGGAAAACGCCATTCCCAAAAAGGGCAGAATTAAGGAGTGCTGCATCAACTGTGACACACTAAATTCATCGTCATCAGACATTTGCCATCGACTGCTGGATAATGTCCTTCAATAGGTTTTTCCATGCACTGTGGTTTTCAACTATAACCATCCATATGCAGAGTGTCTCTCCTAAGAGACGTTAGACGCATTTTCTTTAGAGGTTCCCTACTTATTTGCAGTTTAGTTTTTTCAATGTGTGGCTGCAGCTAGCCCAAACACGTACTGCTCGTGAAGTCTTTCATGCGATGCCCAGTGTCAGTGGAAAGCGGCGGTCCATTTCATAGAAGGGCCCAAATTAGTCTAGAGCGATAATCAGATTAGTAATATGTATTAACAGGGACAGTAAAATAGGAAAAAATCGTCCCGTCTCGTGTGCCACCCAATCCTGCCATTCAGCAGCGCTACTCAGTCGCTGTTGGCGTACTCATTATTCTTCGTGTTTTAGTGTTTTAATGCATATCGATAAAAAGAATTTGCACTAAACTAATATGTGAGAGCTCTAGTGATTAGGCTCATAAAATTTAGCTTGAACAATCATTTTGTTAGTGGCGTAAAACAAACCGACGCTTCCCGTTGAGACATTAACATGAAACATGCAAGGAGCAGTATTTGTTTGGGGCGACTACTTTTGCACATTGAAAAAACGAAATCGCAATGATCTTCCGAGACACAAGGGAGAACGCACCTGACAATTCTTAGGAGAGAGACCCCGTGCATTTTAAGGTGGTGCTCCACAGTTCGTAAATATTTAAAAACCGTCATCATTCACTGCCAAGAGCTGGCTCATAAAAATTTCTTCATTATACAACCGTTTCTGTCCACAGACCATCATCAGGTACCCTGTCTGCAAATGGAAAGAACGCATGACAAGCATTACTAATTGAATTCTCAATATACCGCAAACTGGAGCACATATTTAGGAAAAAATCGCATAATAAGATGTCACATACTCATAAAATAATCACATCACCATGCAAAGCGATATAAAATCCTTGGCGTCACATCCTACATATACGAGTATAAATTTACCTTCTTTTACTTCACTTACCTTTAACTAAAGTGTATTGTATTGCTCAAAGGTCGCATTAAAATCAAAACAATGTGCATACTAAACGTAGGTATACCTTATTTCACAAAGACGTAAATGTGTAAATATAAATTGTTACTAATTTGAATTGTATTACAGTAATAGCTTATATTCTTGTAACCACATAATGTGCACACAACGTATAGAATGTTAAACTCTTATTACTGTCATATGCGCTCCAGCGTCTGGTACATTTTCACTACTGACTACGTAATTTATATTACTATTTTCACAAGAGGTACCACTGTATAAATGTAATTGCCTAAGTATTTCGTGACACCTCTTGACCCAGTTTGTTGGATTACTTTATGTGTCGAACTTATATTTACAGTGAAGAGTCAAAAATTTTATATAATATGGACTTCATTAATTTTATATTGCCTTGTATACTGTTGTAAATATTCTATGTGGGTATGTGACATCTTACTGAATGAATTTTCATAAACACGTAGAACTGTAGTGGTGTATTGAGAATTCAGTTTTTAATGCTTTTCTTGCGTTTTTTCCATTAGTGTGCAGGATGTCTGATGATGGCTTGTGTACCAAAACTGGTTTTACAATGAAGAATTTCTTATCAGCAGCGCATGACTCCTTTTTTTTTTAATACCGATCCATGTTCTTCCTCTACGTTTTCTTATACCGAATACCCATTTTCTAGTTGGTCGTCGTCTAGGTCATGCCTCAGCTTTCAGAATCCAGTCAAGACCTTCCTATTCCCATCTATCATGAATCCACCTTGTTACCTCCATTCCATTTTCATTAGTCATAACTGCATTTTCTACTGCGATCTGTTATGCGACCCATGTGATTGTTTTCCTGCGTCTTCTGATAATTCCCAACATGTGTATCTGCACCATTGGGCGTGAAATCCTCGATTTGACAATGTTTCTTGCATAAAATTTCGTATCTCACTGTCATAAATAAAAACAGGCAGTACACGCTAATTGCATTTTAGACGCACCGGAGGCTTAGTTTTTAAAAGCCTCTTCAGTATTATTACATTTACATCTACGTCTACATACACAGTACGCAAGCCACCATGCGGTGCATGGCATAAGGTACCTTGTAGTACTGCTAATCATTCGCGTTTTTGCTGAACTCGCAAATGGGAGAGGGAGAAACGACTGCCTATAGTTCCGTACGAGCCTCGATTTCTCTTGTCTTGTCTTCGCAGTAGTTGCGCGAGATGTACGTTGGTGGTAGTACGATCGTTCTGCACTCTGTTGAAAATATCTCTTCTTTAAACTTTCTCAATAGTACTTCGCGAAAAGAAGGTATTCAACCCTCCGGGGATACACATTTGAACTCACGGAGCATTTCCTCAATACTCGCGTGTTGGTCGAACCTGCCAATAACAAATCTGATTTCGTTCATGATGTACGAGGATTCGGAATCTGCGACTTTTTATTATATGAAAGTAAAAATTTAAAAAAAACAATGTCTGTTTTTCACTTTTATTTTCCTCCTTGGCGCGTTTCAAAGGTTAAGACCTTCATCTCCTCTGATTCACATGAAAATCAGAGAGGAAGCTCCCGTAACTCGTCGTTCAAGGAAATAAAAGTGGCTGACGTGGATAAGTCCTTTATTTTGTCTCGCTTTCAGCACTCCACTCTAAGTACACTCTTTTGTTTATTTCTCTCGCTGTCCGTCCAGCCATTAATTTGAACTGCACGAAATACTTATCAGCTGATTCTCTAACTTAACTGTTCATTTTTACTATTTTATTTCCGATATGTTGGTTATACACTATTTTAGTCGTATTGCAATTTAATTTAGACCTACATTTAAACTACCTCTATAAAGTTGAGGTTCATCTGCACAAGAGAAAAACGGTACAACATCATCAGCGAGACGTAGATGTTCCATACACCGCCTGCTTAATAGCTTCTTGGTCCACATTTGGAATACAATATAGCAGTGTGTCTGCAGGTATTGATTCGAATAGGCCTTAGTAGATTTTTGAGGATGTGTGGCACCAGATGTCTGCACAGATTCCGCAATTCTCATCCCTGCAGACATTTGGATTAAAAATCTGGAAGAAGGTTGTATACGTGGAAGAGACCTGGACACACATAAATGTTTCAGATAGATTACATAATGGTAAGATATAAATTCATGAACCGGATTTTAAACTGCAGGCGTGAATTCCGAACACTATTAATTTTGTACGAAAACAAAACTACCAGAAGTTCTATGGTCTTGATAAGTTGGAGGGACCAGAGATGGTTGATAGTTTCAAATGGAGTATTATCCAACTATTGACTGAAACAGGCTATTGCATATAATATAAAATGAATGGATAGCTTTGAGCGGTGGGTTAAAGAGGTGAAAAGACAAGCTATAGCAAAAAAGTTGGATAACACACGAAATATTGTATTTAACTGTCATAAGGAGAAAATAAAAAGCAGACAAAAGGAAATACAGATGTCTATGTAATGTGGCAGACGAAGTGCAAAGTGGCAAAGCAGGAATGGTTAAAGCAGATATGCAAAGCCTTAGAAGCATGCATAACTGTGGGGATATACATGCCACCTACAGGAAAAATAAGGAAACTGATGAAGAAAAGGGAAGCAGCTCTATGTATATCAAGAGCTCGGATGGCAAGTCAGTACTAAGCAAAGAAGGAAAGGCTGAAATTTGGAAGGGATATATAGAAAGATTATACAAAGGAAACAATATTTGAAGATGGTATTACGCATCGGAAAGAGGAAGTAGATGAAGATGAGAGGGGAGATGTAATATTGATAGAAGAATTTGACAGAGCACTTAAAGACATAAATCGAATAATGGCACACGGAGTGGATAGAAGTCCCTCGGAATCACTAAGGTCCTCGTGGAGAACCAGCCGCTTGATGTACCAGATGAATGAGAAACGCAAAATAATCTCAAAAGTCGAGATGACTACAGTATTATAAATTCCAAAGAAGGCAGGGGCTGACAGGTGTTAATATTTAATAACTTATGATTGCAAAATACTAACACGAATTATTTACAGCAGAATGGTAGGAATGTTTTTTCGAAGAAATGCAAGAACACGTGATGTAGTACTAGTAGGACGTATCTCAGAAGATATATTTAAAAAAAGGCAAATCAGCAGTCATAGCGTTTACAGGTTCAGAGGACAGGAGAACACTCTCTTAAATTCTGAAGGTAGCGGGCGTGTAACAGCGGGAGCGAGCGGTGACGTAAACCTCCTACAGCAGTCAGACTGCAGTTACAAGAGGCCAAGGAGATAAAGGCGAGGCAGTAATACAGAAGGGAGTGAGGCAGGATTGCAGCAATGTTATTCAGTTTTTACGTAGAACAAGGAAACCAAGGGAATATTTGGAAAAGAAATTAAAGTTCAAGAAGAAGAAACAAAATCATTGTACTATCGGTTTCCATTGTAATTCTGTCAGAAATGGCAAAGGATATAAGAGATCAATTGAACGGAATGGATAGTGTTTTGAAAAGAGGTTAAAAGACGAATAGCAACAAAAGTAAACGAGGATAATGCAATGTAGTTGAATCAAATCAAGCGGTGGCTGAAGAAAGGAGGATATAAAATGCAGACAGCCAATATCAAAAAAGCATTTATGAAAAAGAGAAATTTGTTAACATCAAATAATTTTTATGTCAGAAATTGTATCCCGAAATTATTTGCCAGGAGTGTAGTACAGAGCTGAAGAATAGACGATAAAAATTTTCAGACAAGAAGATAATGTATGTTTTTGAAATGCGACTTTTCAGAAGAGTGATTGATATTAGATAGGTAAAGAAAGAGAGAGTGAGAGAGAGAGAGAGAGAGAGAGAGAGAGAAACTCAGCAAGGAAGCGATACTGTATCGAATTGGGGAGAAAAGAGCTTTACACTATAACTTGTCTAAACGAAGGGATCGGTTGACAGGACGCATTTTGTGACATCAAATGAAACGTAGTGAGGGGTGGGGGGTTACGAGTTGTAAAGGGACATCAAAACTTGACTGCAGTAAGCTTGTTAAAGTTGATGCAGGTTACAGTAGTTATGGAGAGATGGGTAGAGAGAGACATACCAAGTTGCACAGGATAGAATAACATGGAGAGCTGCACCAAACCAATTTTCAGACAGAGGAACACAACAACAAGACTAACTCTGATGAATCGCCGCCAAGCGATGAGTCAACAGCCAATCTAAGTAACTACGTGAGCGTGTTACATGTCATATCACCCACTTTACTCAAGAGGATAATGATTCAAGCAAGCACAAACACGAGCGCGTTTATGACTAGGTTCTGAAATACCCTCAGTCAGCATGTTACTTGAACTCGCAGTTATGGAAATGAGCCCCGGCCCGACGTGTAACTTCGACCGGTCAGACTATGTGTGAAATTTGTTTAGTGTTCGATGTTTCGCCTGATAACGACTTTTACGTATGTACTGCTGCACTCCTACACCACTGCAAAGCGATGTAGGAAACTTTTCTTGGTACGACAGACACTCAGTACCAGACGAGGCTCCAGGGGGGGTGGTGTGGGGTGGTATCATGGAGGTCATGATCATCCACCAAAGAATATTTTCGCAAAGCCATTTATATTTTTATTTAAATCAATTTCCAGGGTTCCTACAAAATATTCAGAAAATAAATTAGCATGAAATAGTCAAAATAGCTCTGTGCTTAATGGTCGCAGTCCGACTGGGAATTTCATTCTGTAACTGCCCTGCATTTGGCCAAGTTTGAACGTTTCCGTGACTCGTAGTCTAATACTATATCTCGACGTTCTGTGACAAATTTCTTGGAGAACGCTTTTGACGAGACAACTTTCTTCATGCCAATGGAAAGTTCATATTTGCACTGACACCTAACCGTCTGCCGATGGTTGATCTTATTAGTTCTGTTGAACAGACTGTTTCTAAACTTCGTCTAGATAATGCGTAGGGAGCGAGGAAGGAGGCTTGTCTACCCAAAAGTAATAGCACCAGAGAGGCCTGCTGTACGTTCACTTAGAGCTGATCCGGCAGATAAGGGTAATGCTACAGTTTTCATGGACAAGCAGAATTACATTCAAAACATGCAGTGTTTACTACCTTATTCGGCTTATTTATTACTAAATGTCTTCTTCCAAAGCTGTTTCACAGAGGAAGACTGCACTGTGCTTCCTTCTCTAGATTGTCGCACAGTTGACAAAATGGTAGATATCGAAGTAGACGACAGAGGGATAGAGAAACAATTAAAATCGCTCAAAAGAGGAAAGGCCGCTGGTCCTGATGGAATACCAGTTCGATTTTACACAGAGTACGCAAAGGAACTTGCCCCCCTTCTTGCAGCGGTGTACCGTAGGTCTCTAGAAGAGCGAAGCGTTCCAAAGGATTGGAAAAGGGCACAGGTCATCCCCGTTTTCAAGAAGGGACGTCGAACAGATGTGCAGAACTATAGACCTATATCTCTAACGTCGATCAGTTGTAGAATTTTGAAACACGTATTATGTTCGAGTATAATGTCTTCTCTGGAGACTAGAAATCTACTCTGTAGGAATCAGCATGGGTTTCGAAAAAGACGGTCGTGTCAAACCCAACCCGCGCTATTCGTCCACGAGACTCAGAGGGCCTTAGACACGGGTTCACAGGTAGATGCCGTGTTTCTTGACTTCCGCAAGGCGTTTGACACAGTTCCCCACAGTCGTTTAATGAACAAAGTAAGAGCATACGGACTATCAGATCAATTGTGTGATTGGATTGAGGAGTTCCTAGATAACAGAACGCAGCATGTCATTCTCAATGGAGAGAAGTCTTCCGAAGTAAGAGTGATTTCAGGTGTGCCGCAGGGGAGTGTCATAGGACCGTTGCTATTCACAATATACATAAATGACCTGGTGGATGACATCGGAAGTTACTGAGGCTTTTTGCAGATGATGCTGTGGTGTATCGAGAGGTTGCAACAATGGAAAATTGTACTGAAATGCAGGAGGATCTGCAGCGAATTGACGCATGGTGCACGGAATGGCAATTGAATCTCAATGTAGACAAGTGTAATGTGATGCGAATACATAGAAAGATAGGTCCCTTATCATTTAGCTACAAAATAGCAGGTGAGCAACTGGAAGCAGTTAATTCCATAAATTATCTGGGAGTACTCATTAGGAGTGATTTAAAATGGAATGATCATATAAAGTTGATCGTCGGTAAAGCAGATGCCAGACTGAGATTCATTGGAAGAATCCTAAGGAAATGCAATCCGACACCAAAGGAAGTAGGTTACAGTACGCTTGTTCGCCCAATGCTTAAATACTGCTCAGCAGTGTGGGATCCGCACCAGGTAGGGTTGATAGAAGAGATAGAGAAGATCCAACGGAGAGCAGCGCGCTTCGTTACAGGATCATTTAGTAATTGCGAAAGCGTTACGGAGATGATAGATAAACTCCAGTGGAAGATTCTGCAGGAGAGACGCTCAGTAGCTCGGTACGGGCTTTTGTTAAAGTGTCGAGAACATACCTTCACCGAAGAGTCAAGCAGTATATTGCTCCCTCCTACGTATATCTCGCGAAGAGACCATGAGGATAAAATCAGAGAGATTAGAGCCCACACAGAAGCATACCGACAATCCTTCTTTCCACGTACAATACGAGACTGGAATAGAAGGGAGAACCGATAGAGGTACTCAGGGTACCCTCCGCCACACACCGTCAGGTGGCTTGCGGAGTATGGATGTAGATGTAGATGTAGACCGGCGCTGACTCTACAAAAAGTGTAGAGAGGAAGACTAACAGTCTTCTGAAGAAAGTTTCATTGTTACGTTAGACTATCAAGAGGCTTGATACTTGTTGTGCTGTTTCATCTAGGTTATATGGCGTTCCGAAGATCCAAAGGAGGGGATTCGTCTTCGTCCGATTGTGAGTAACATTGGTGCCCCGACACATCGTTTAGCGAAAGATATTGCTGCCCTACTGAGCACACTAGCTGGTCGATGTCAGCATCACATTAATATTCCGGCGCATTTATTACGTCGACTTGATGCGTTTGTATGAACCTGCTGTTGTAATAAGTTTGACATGGACTCCCTTTTCACTCGTGGTCCTCTTCTGATTCGTTACGGTTAATTGAGATAGAACTTATTTCGATATGTGTAGACTTCCACTTACTTTTTATTCAGTGACCTATGAACAGAGAGATGGAGTTGCGATGGGAAGCTCGTTGTCACCTATTACTGCCAATTTGTTTACGGAAGACTTCGAGGAACATGCCGTGGAGTCGGTGGCTTAGAAAGGTGCGTGTTTTTTCGGAAATAAGGACGATACGTTTGTTTTTTGGCCTAGTGGCGGTGGGAATTTAAACGACTTTTTTGAACAGTTGAATACAGTGCACCCAGATATTAGTTTCATGATGGAGGTGGAAGAGGATGGCAGTCTTACCTTCCTTGATGTGTTGGCCAGGAGGAGCATTGATGGTACGTTGAGACATGTTGTGTCTAGGAAGCCTACTCAGGCTGATTTGTATCTACAGGCTGATAGTTGTCACCATCCGGCTCAGCGTGAAGAGGTACTTCGTATTTTGGTTCACAGGGCCCATGCCATTTGGAGACCCTAACAGTCTGTCTGTTGTGTTAGGCCATCTTGAGGTCACCTTTCATCAGAATGGATATAGTGAAAGACAGATCACACGCGAGGGTGAGTGATAACACAGAGTTGGAAACAACGTCTACTGCCTTTTTGCCTGACGCGGGGAACATTTTCAAAAATATTGGTCATATTTTCCGGAAATATGATACGCAATATGTTTTCCGACCTCCGTCTAAGATTAAGGTCCTTTAAGGTTTCATTAAGGACGAGCTTGGTTTCATAAGGTGGGTGTCTATCTCATTCCTTGTAGTCATGATTGTCATATGTTGGTCATACGATCAGGACCATGGAAGATACGTGCGCTGAGCACACACGCTTACAACAGCAGAGCAAATCTGCTATTGCACGACATTGTTTTAGCACCGGTCATCCTATGGAATATGACAACACGAACATTGTAGCATGCATTTCCAGCTATTGGGATAGGAAGCAGTTTAAATTAACAAGAAACCTTGTAAACAGAGATGGAGGTTTTTGCTTAAATTCTGATTGAAATCCTGCTCTCTTTTGTCAAAAGCAGAGGAACAGAGTTAATGTCACCCGTTGTTCAATAATTTTCACTACGGATAATATCTGTCGTCTTCGGTTGTGATGGCTGCTAATGTTTACAGCGTGTGTGGGTGTGTGATGTTTTATCTTTCGTGATATGAAAACCGAGTTTTAAATTTCCTTGCGCAGCCACCATAAAATGAAAGTGCCAGTCACCATCTATCCTCATTTGGACTGTGCACAAACAGTACAAATGAAAGCTCTGGTACGTCAAGGTGTTGAGTTTCCTGAATGAGCAAGATGTTCCAGGAAACTCATGTTCAGATATCAAAAGTGATGACTAGAATACTGGATCTGATGCAAGTAAAACTACTTTCAACGAATGCAACGAACTGACATATAAGATGGTGAACCGATAAACTGGCAGGTCTGCACAGCAGTCGTCAGTCTGTCACGAAAGATAAACCACAGCAAACACGCCTCTACAATTCTAAGGGTCCCACAACACATTTCGGTTTACTTGTCAGATCTACCCAAACGGGAATGGAGCACACACTCTATAATAAAGAGCACATTCTATAATAAAAATGCACGTATCTACGTTTGTATTTAAGTTCAACATCTCCATCTACAACATCAATTCGAACCAAAGTTGATACACATATCTCTTGCTATCTGAAAAGAAGCACTGCAGGGGGAAGGCCACATAGCTCTCGAAGGGGTGGTGGTGGGGGTGAAAAAAAAGTATAACGCACAGCAGGCAAATACTCAGACTACACTCCTGGAAATGGAAAAAAGAACACATTGACACCGGTGTGTCAGACCCACCATACTTGCTCCGGACACTGCGAGAGGGCTGTACAAGCAATGATCACACGCACGGCACAGCAGACACACCAGGAACCGCGGTGGTGGCCGTCGAATGGCGCTAGCTGCGCAGCATTTGTGCACCGCCGCCGTCAGTGTCAGCCAGTTTGCCGTGGCATACGGAGCTCCATCGCAGTCTTTAACACTGGTAGCATGCCGTGACAGAGTGGACGTGAACCGTATGTGCAGTTGACGGACTTTGAGCGAGGGCGTATAGTGGGCATGCGGGAGGCCAGGTGGAAGTACCGCCGAATTGCTCAACACGTGGGGCGTGAGGTTTCCACAGTACATCGATGTTGTAGCCAGTGGTCGGCGGAAGGTGCACGTGCCCGTCGACCTGGGACCGGACCGCAGCGACGCATGGATGCACGCCAAGACCGTAGGATACTACGCAGTGCCGTAGGGGACCGCACCGCCACTTCCCAGCAAATTAGGGACACTGTTGCTCCTGGGGTATCGGCGAGGACCATTCGCAACCGTCTCCATGAAGCTGGGCTACGGTCCCGCACACCGTTAGGCCGTCTTCTGCTCACGCCCCAACATCGTGCAGCCCGCCTCCAGTGGTGTCGCGACAGGCGTGAATGGAGGCACGAATGGAGACGTGTCGTCTTCAGCGATGAGAGTCGCTTCTGCCTTGGTGCCAATGATGGTCGTATGCGTGTTTGGCGCCGTGCAGGTGAGCGCCACAATCAGGACTGCATACGTCCGAGGCACACAGGGCCAACACCCGGCATCATGGTGTGGGGAGCGATCTCATACACTGGCCGTACACCTTTGGTGATCGTCGAGGGGACACTGAATAGTGCACGGTACATCCAAACCGTCATCGAACCCATCGTTCTACCATTCCTAGACCGGCAAGGGAACTTGCTGTTCCAACAGGACAATGCACGTCTGCATGTATCCCGTGCCACCCAACGTGCTCTAGAAGGTGTTAGTCAACTACCCTGGCCAGCAAGATCTCCGGATGTGTCCCCCATTGAGCATGTTTGGGACTGGATGAAGCGTCGTCTCACGCGGTCTGCACGTCCAGCACGAACGCTGGTCCAACTGAGGCGCCAGGTGGAAATGGCATGGCAAGCCGTTCCACAGGACTACATCCAGCATCTCTACGATCGTCTCCATGGGAGAATAGCAGCCTGCATTGCTGCGAAAGGTGGATATACACTGTACTAGTGCCGACATTGTGCATGCTCTGTTGCCTGTGTCTATGTGCCTGTGGTTCTGTCAGTGTGATCATGTGATGTATCTGACCCCAGGAATGTGTCAATAAAGTTTCCCCTTCCTGGGGCAATGAACTCACGGTGTTCTTATTTCAATTTCCAGGAGTGTATAAACCACAGTCATCACCAAACTCATTGTCGTATTCACTTAGAGATTCCTCTAAAACCTCTAGCAACTCTTCCTCGGAAAGGATTGCGTGTGAAGAAATAACCACTTCCCGCTCACTAACTTGAAAATAATAATTACAATCTTTCTCTCGTCAAAACTGCTACACTTGAACAGCGAGTTAACACAGATTTTCCTAGATGGTAGTACTCTGCAGCGCTCGTGCCTCCTACAGTCAGATTCGAGAATGTAGCGTGTCAAAGCTACGGAAAATCGTGTCGAATGAGGCTTGACGTCGGAATGGAAAACAAAATTCGCGATGTCGAGCGACACTCACTGTTGGTGTGGAAGGGGTAGCAAAAAAAAGAAAAAAAAAAAACTGTAAATTTGTGGTAAGGTCTTATGGGACCAAACTGCTGAGGTCACCGGTCCTTAAGCCTACGCACTACTTAATCTAACTTGAACTAACTGACGCTGAGGACAACACACACAACCATGCCCGAGGGAGGACTCGAACCTCCGACGGGAGGAGCCTCCTGGACCGCGACAAGACGTCCTAGACCGCGCGGGAAGGCGTGGCATCGGAGATTACCGCTTACTTACTAAATGGAGCTGAAACACCGCGGGATTAAGAACTACCTACATCCCATAAGGGGGGGGGGGGGAGGGTGAAGACAGGGTCATACTGGAACTCAGCAATTTCAACCAAATTTGTTAGATGCATGACATATTTGTATAAAAATACTGTGGGAGTAAGATTCCCCGCTACCACTCGGGGTGTATATGTGGATGAGAAGGAGTCACGTAAATATGTTCGAAAAGGACCTGTTGGGGTTTAGTTCCAGTTTTTAGTTGAAGTGGAATTCTTTTAAAAGTATAAAGTACAATTTGTCTCTTTATCTGTTATTTATTATGCCAACCGATCGCTCGAATGAGCACTGCAGCGAGCCAATAATTTTGTCAACATATTTAGGGACCTAACATCGATCCACATGGCTGAATACTCTCTCTGGAGTCGCATGGTGTGAAACAGCAGTGAATAAGACATGAGTGCAATACATGTCACATACACAAGTTCAAGACACAGGACCGATTTCAGCCAAATTTTGCACACTTATTACCGGTAGGTAGGAGGGTAGTACAGGTTAAGGAACAAAGGATGCAATCGCCACTTACGACGATACGTATGACGTCATCGAAAAGTCACCGGTTTTCCTCTCTTTCTGACACTCCACTCCCTTTCACGTTTGTCAGACATCAGCAAAAACACCCTGTGGGTGCGTTAGTGTCAGTAGTATAAGTGACTGAGGTTAGTAGTGGACCATTATTCTATGATAGAGCACGTTGGTGATTACCTGTAAAATTGCTTTAATTTCTCTATTACTGTCAAAGAAGCACACGAGTTTACATATATTGTGACATGACAATTTCAGGACAGTTGTCAATGTAACGCATTACGTCCTGTTTAGCAGAATTAACACTGAACACAACAACATCAGATTCAAAAAGAAGGTTCTCTACAAGAAGTTTCTTATTTCTAGACAGCGAATTTGGCCGATATTATGACAAATCATCCGATACCGGTTCTAAGTTCGGTACTATTTAGGATGCTAAGTTTTTTATTTCTAGACAGTGAAGTTGCCCGACATTATCACAAATCATTCGATTCCGACAATCGAGTCTACGGAGGATGGTTCGTTTTTGTGACAAGATGAGCAAAAGATTACTCAAGGTTGCTCGAGTTCACAGTGGACGCAAGCTGGTGATCCAACAGTTTTACGGCTCTATAAGCAGCATTTCTTTAGCTGCGACGTGCTATTGGCTGTATGGCTGCTCTCGCCCACTGAAAATCCTATAAAAAGCTATTCAAAATCTTTACTGATTTTATCAGCTGAAACTGTCCTATGTTTCTCTTTCGGCGAAAAAACATGCACTCGTTCCTAGTCCGGAAAATATGGCGATAAACACGTGCACAGATGGAACAGCGTGTATGCTTCAACACCTTCTCAGTTCTCGGAAGAACAATTAACTATGTGGCTAATTTCTAGCTGAATGTCAGCCAAAGTGAACGCAATGTTCACACAAAATTCCTCTCTTTGCGTCGTACAGAGCGTGATGCACCCTGTTCTAAACTTGACACTGGTTCAGAGAAGAGTCCTCGAAGTTTTCGGTATTCTGTCTTTCATACCAAACTGTCCCCCATCTGCTTCCTTTCGTGCTTCATGTCACGGCTTTTTCAGACCAATGAGAGTGTTCCTTTAATCTTGTGGTAACTACCACTGCCAATTACAAAGAGCCTACCTTTAAACTGCATCGCAACATCGCCCCTTTTTCTCCTTCTGAGTCTATTACAGCCAATCGGACATTTTGTGCCCTCTCATGGTGCCTAGAAGTTAGATGCGTACATCGTGAGCATGTCATGGGCCTCTCACGTGATAAACTGCTTCGCTGGTCTATTTGTATCCATCTGGAAATTCCCCCAACCCAGTTTTCTAAAGAATTATCCGTCGCTGGGCCGCTACCTGCTCCCCTCGCTGTATTGCCCGGTGCGTTCGTTGTGTTTCTCACTGCGGGCCACCAGCCCCTCTTAGAATCCTTCCGTTGTATGCGGGCTGTGTCGGCGCAACTCGCGTCTGCCCCCAAACTAAAACATTTCTTCCAGCATCTTTTTTCATATTTTGTTCATTGACATGCAAGATTTGGGTTCAGCGCATTAATACCTTCGAATCGAGTGGTATCACTTTGCATTACATACTGAATATTTTGATAGGCAAATCTGCTCACTATCGCCAAAGTATGTCATGTGACATATCCTTCTATCTTTCAATGTAATGTGCGAAATTAACATTCATTCAAGCTGCCACCTTACATGTCCGCCTCCTTACGTGTTCAATTTCATGCTGGGTCAATCAACGGTTGAGAAATTGATTGAAGTCAGAGCAAAATTGCTCGCAACTGCTGAATGTAGCAAGTGTTATATATTTATATTGACCAACTCTCTATTTTAATATGACATAGTCGAACAGTTGTTCTTTCAGACTCCCTTTTTTTTCACCACAGTTGATTTACTATATACTACTGATTTGAGCACTAAATTAATGTTTTTCCAAAATTTTTACATGTTTTTACTAGTTTTCTGTTTTCATACAATTATATAAATAATATGAAGCCTTTGCTTTCTATTCTATGGTACTCTATATTTTATTTTTAAATTTAAACAAATTAGAATTCTCTATAAATTTGTACCACTCATAATTTTTTAATTTGAGACATTTTTTACGTCAAGACTTATGTTAAATGATGATGAAGATGTATTGAAGTTGAGGAAAACTTCATTTAAAATTATCCTCCCCTTTTTCAATACTTACGTCTTATTCTCATCCTTAATTTCTAGGTCTGTTAGTAGCTTCAATGGAAATTATAAGTCAAGAAAGTTTCATCTCTTACAATGATTTCTCAATTTACCTTGCACTTAACAGCACCCTGACCATAACTTTACAAGCGCAATCCCATTCACAAACATACACTCCTGGAAATGGAAAAAAGAACACATTGACACCGGTGTGTCAGACCCACCATACTTGCTCCGGACACTGCGAGAGGGCTGTACAAGCAATGATCACACGCACGGCACAGCAGACACACCAGAAACCGCGGTGTTGGCCGTCGAATGGCGCTAGCTGCGCAGCATTTGTGCACCGCCGCCGTCAGTGTCAGCCAGTTTGCCGTGGCATACGGAGCTCCATCGCAGTCTTTAACACTGGTAGCATGCCGCGACAGCGTGGACGTGAACCGTATGTGCAGTTGACGGACTTTAAGTGAGGGCGTATAGTGGGCATGCGGGAGGCCGGGTGGACGTACCGCCGAATTGCTCAACACGTGGGGCGTGAGGTCTCCACAGTACATCGATGTTGTCGCCAGTGGTCGGCGGAAGGTGCACGTGCCCGTCGACCTGGGACCGGACCGCAGCGACGCACGGATGCACGCCAAGAACGTAGGATCCTACGCAGTGCCGTAGGGGACCGCACCGCCACTTCCCAGCAAATTAGGGACACTGTTGCTCCTGGGGTATCGGCGAGGACCATTCGCAACCGTCTCCATGAAGCTGGGCTACGGTCCCGCACACCGTTAGGCCGTCTTCCGCTCACGCCCCAACATCGTGCAGCCCGCCTCCAGTGGTGTCGCGACAGGCGTGAATGGAGGGACGAATGGAGACGTGTCGTCTTCAGCGATGAGAGTCGCTTCTGCCTTGGTGCCAATGATGGTCGTATGCGTGTTTGGCGCCGTGCAGGTGAGCGCCACTATCAGGACTGCATACAGGGCCAACACCCGCCATCATGGTGTGGGGAGCGATCTCCTACACTGGCCGTACACCTCTGGTGATCGTCGAGGGGACACTGAATAGTGCACGGTACATCCAAACCGTCATCGAACCCATCTTTCTACCATTCCTAGACCGGCAAGGGAACTTGCTGTTCCAACAGGACAATGCACGTCCGCATGTATCCTGTGCCACCCAACGTGCTCTAAAGGTGTAAGTCAACTACCCTGGCCAGCAAGATCTCCGGATGTGTCCCCCATTGAGCATGTTTGGGACTGGATGAAGCGTCGTCTCACGCGGTCTCCACGTCCAGCACGAACGCTCATCCAACTGAGGCGCCAGGAGGAAATGGCATGGCAAGCCGTTCCACAGGACTACATCCAGCATCTCTACGATCGTCTCCATGGGAGAATAGCAGCTTGCATTGCTGCGAAAGGTGGATATACACTGTACTAGTGCCGACATTGTGCATGCTCTGTTGCCTGTGTCTATGTGCCTGTGGTTCTGTCAGTGTGATCATGTGATGTATCTGACCCCAGGAATGTGTCAATAAAGTTTCCCCTTCCTGGGACAATGAATTCACGGTGTTCTTATTTCAATTTCCAGGAGTGTATTTATATCCACCAAAAATCTTACACTTATGCATTACAACTTTACAGAAGCATTAAAGTATTCATGGACATTTACAAAAATATTAAATTCCTAATCCTGCTAATTACCTTTTAAGTATTAAACCAGCATCACCAAATTGTAAAAACCTTTTTTGTACTTATCCTCTTTGTAAACAAACATATTACATACTAGAATCTTAGCCTGCAACGAAAACACCACCATTTGGTTTTATTACCTTAGATATGTTCTCAAAATATGAAATGCAAGGAAATGTCGTTTATCTGTCAAGATTAAAAACTCAAAGTATTGTTAACAAAAATCAGTTTCCTGCACAAAACTCTTCAAAAATGAAATATCACTTCACAGTAACAAACTTTGTGTTTTCATAATTATTTTTTTTCAGTTTAATCTGATATTAGCCTGTCAAAGACAGTCTTTCCTCATATATCTTCAACGTGGTTCATTGTAGTTGTCATCCTCATCTTCATGCACCTCGGTATGTCTCCTCCGAGCATGGAATGGCTCTCGGCAGAGAGAAAGATTGCAGAAGGTTTGAGTGTATTGTCAAAGCTTGGTTGCCTTTGTTCCATTCCGCATGTACGCAAGGCGAAATTACATTAGAGGTCTATAATTGGCAGCATAAAACTTATATTCTTCGTCAATCCACGAATCTTTATGCCAATCCATTGTTGGTTAATTCGTCCCCTGTTTTCTATACGAGTAGTCATCTCCCATCTCTCGGTGTGAAATTTGAAAGTGTAGCAATATGCCATAAGGAATACCGCACATTTGTATTGATAGAACAGTTAAAATTGGATTGTTTGTTGGTAGGTAGATGCAATAATGATCTTGTATGGGAAGAGATTTAGAAACGTATCTTGATTTCTTCTGGTCCAGGTCTTCTTTCTTCCTAAGCTTGTGTTGAATCTTCTTCTCTTATTGGATCTTGCTGTCTTCTCACTTGTGCCTTCGTTCTTCTCTGGTCCGGGAATAGGGATTTAAGACCTGCTTAACCTTGTTATTGTATAATCCATTATTATGTTATTTTCTTTTAAATCGTTGTGTATTCTTTATTGTATCGGGTTGCTCATCAGGACAGATTGGACAGTCTTTCGTCGTTCTTTTGCTCACTCCCATGAGTGTTCAGGGAATGTTCCGCTGTTGCTGGATTGCGTATGGTATGATGATAGTTTCAGCCATTCTGTATCTCGGGTTACAGAAATGAGCCTCTTCTTCTTACAGTGAATTCAAACATTCGTTCCTCCTTGATGTAACATGCCCGCCTCCATCCCGGTTTGGTGGACATCCATCACATCTCCTTATGCTGCTCTAAACAGTTTACAACAGTGCTGCTAAGTATCTATCGCTTTAGCAAAACTGTTGTTATGAAGATCACATGTGGCTTCCTCATGAATAAAGATCGCGTCATGGCACATGCTGACTGTATCCAGGATTCGTCGTAGATCACTATTCTCTTCCCCAGAGGTGTTATCCTCTTGGATTGTTGCTTCCACCAAGGCATATCCTTTCGTCATCTTGCAAGCTGACGTAGGAGACACCCACATTAAGTGGTCCTTCCTCTCATACCTAACCACTTTACTTAGTTCTGCAATCGATCTGACCTCAATGAAGATGCATTGTTCTTGATAACATCATGTGTAATACAACATTGTGCACACTTTAGTCCATCTTACATTACCAAATTTCTATAATTTACATGTTATTAGTACCTATCTTGTCACAACATTTTCTCCCTTGCATTACAAGCTTTACAAACACTAAACTAGGTCTCTACTAAGAGACTTTACAAACACCCCGTATTTAAACTATGCATAATAGTCTCCTTATCATACTCCTCATAACTTTCTCTCTATGTTAACCGATCAGCATCTTGTTATACCCATTCTATATGTACATTTTCTTTCTCCCCTTTTTTCTATCAGTATAAAGGTAATGGTTTCTGTGGTGTCACAGCCAGACACCACACTTGCTAGGTGGTAGCCTTTAAATCGGCCGCGGTCCGTTAGTATACGTGGACTCCCTTATTCAGATATTGTGGTACGTGATGCAATTGCACAGAACATTTCTGATGTTCGTTTAAGGGAACAGATTTTGAAACTAGTAAATCCCTCCCTTCAACAAGTGATGGACATATTGGATCGGCAGGACACACTTGACTTTGCTCAGGAATCATTTGAAACTTCGCCAGCAGTGTGTCAGGTTAACCGGCCCGCCGGGCGAGCTGCACGGAGCAGTAAACAGACCTCGCGCCCGCCCGCGCCGCTGCGTCAGGCTCTCAGCCACGTGTGCCGCGCTGGCAAACTAATGCAGTGATCAAATCATGCCCGCGATGTGCTACTAAACATTCGCGTGCGAATTGCCCTTCACGCCAAGCTATTTGCTTTTATTGTAATAAAAAACGACATGTGCAGAGTGTTTGCCAGAAAAAGCTCAGCTCGGAAGCTCAAAACCGTTCCAGGCCCTTTGCTTCGCGCCGGAATCGGAATCGAACCAAGGATACTCAGGTTCGCGAAACTTCGCCCATGGAAATTCATGTAGTTCAATCCACTCCGCCCAGTGCCACTCTCTCTAACAATGACTGTGTTCGTCCCAAACATAGTGTGCGTCGACATCGCCGGAACTCCCGTCAAGTCGCAAGTGATTATGTACCAGTGTCAGTTTACGTTGTACGAGACAGTCGCTCTTGTCGTCAGCAGGACAATAAACTTTTTGTAGACTTGGACATTAACGGCAAAGTGATACTATTCCAGCTCGATACCGGAGCTGCAGTTTCACTGATCAAACAAGACACTTACAAACTGCTGGGAACACCTCCGTTGCGTGCCGCAAAGATTAAGTTAACTAGCTATTCAGGACAAAAGATCTCTGTGTTAGGACAGTGCAGCCTTCTTGCAACATAAAGAGGACAAACAAAACTTGTGTCATTTTACGTTTTCGTTCTTCTTCTGCAGTGAACTTGTTTGGTTTCGATTTATTTCAGTTGATTAACTTGTCTATAGTAAATCAGGTCCTATCAGTGAACCAGACTGTGCCTTCAGACAGTGTTTCTCGTCTATGTGAAGAAGTTGCAGACATTTTTGCACCGGGCCTCGGTTGCGCTAAGAACTATACAGCACATTTGGAACTGAAAGTAAACGCGCAACCGAAATTTTTCAGAGCGCGCAATGTTCCCCACGCATTGCGTGATGAGGTCGCAAAAACATTACACGATTTGGAATCACAAGGTGTAATTGAACGTGTGCAGGCTTCTCTCTGGGCATCACCCCTAGTAATTTTGCCAAAACATTCCGGAAAATTGAGACTTTGTGTAGACTTCAAGGCAACAGTGAATCCACAACTAGTGATTGCAACTTTTCCTTTACCCCACCCGGAAGATCTTTTTGACAAACTGTGCCCGGGTAAATATTTTTCGAAGTTGGACCTCGCAGATGCGTACTTGCAAATACCGGTGGACGAAGAATCTCAGCTCGTTTTGGTGGTTAACACGCATCTTGGTTTGTATCGATTCAAACGACTGCCATTCGGGTGTGCATCCGCCCCTGCATTGTTTCAGCAATATCTACAAACTGTTTGTGCGTCGGTCCCTACTGCAGCAAATTATCTGGACGATATTGTGACCTCCGGAAAGACGGAAGAAGAACATTTGGCCAATCTCAGAACATTATTTCAGGTCTTGCGACAAAATGATCTTCGCTTGCGGAAGGACAAATGTGTGTTTTTTGCTCGTGATTTGCCATACCTGGGACATGTAATCAATGCCCAAGGCATACATTCCAGTCCCAAGCACCTTCGTGCCATCCAAGACTTGCCTTCGCCGCAGAATTTGAAGCAGCTACAGAGTGTGCTGGGAAAAATAAATTACCACCATCGCTATGTGCCGTATGCCTCTTCCATTTCAGCTCCGCTTCATCGCTTACGCCGTAAAGATGTTCCGTTCGTCTGGACGACGGAATGCGAACGCGCCTTTCGCCAGTTGAAATCGGCGTTGCTTTCCAATACTTGCCGTACGCCATTCGATCCCCAGAACCCCCTTTTGTTGATGGTGAATACATCGGATTTCGAGATCGGTGCTGTGCTTGCGCACAAAGATGGATCGCACGATCGCCCTATTGCTTTTGCGTCCACATTGCTCTCGTCTGCGCAAAGAAATCATTCACAGATCGAGAAAGAAGCATTGACTCTCGTATTTGGTGTTACAAAGTTTCATGATTTCTTGTATGGTCGTCACTTTACCATAATCACAGACCACAAGCCTTTGACATGGCTTTTTCATCCGATCAAGCCTGTACCTCCACGTACAGCGCAGAAATTCATTCGCTGGTCTATTTTCCTCTCGCAGTACCGCTACGATATCTTGTAGCGGACCACTGCTAAGCACGGAAACGCCGATGCGTTGTCCCGCTTGCCTGTTGCTGAGGATAGGGCATTCGATTCCTCCGAACTTGCTTGCATGTTCATTGATGCGGAAACCGATGACGTAGTCGAATCGTTTCCAATTGATTTTCATCGTGTAGTTACAGCCACAGCTGCCGACCCTGTCCTTGCTACCGTTCTGCGTTTTGTTGCTACGCAATGGCTCTTGTCAAAGTCACGGATCAGGGACCCATTGGTTCGCCGATTTTTTGCTCACAAGGAGAGACTTTTTGTACGACGTGATGTTTTGCTGTTGCGTTCTGATAATGATCAGTCCAGGGTCGTGGTACCACGTTCGTTACAGTCCTCTGTCTTACACCTTCTCCACAAACGACATTGGGGTATAGTGGGAACGAAACAATTTGCTTGTGAGCACTGTACTTGGTTCGGAATCGATGCCGCGATTACGAATATGTGCTCTTCTTGCGTGGTGTGTGTGGAACAATAATCAGCACCACAGCGGAAATTCTTTGCATGGCCAAAAGCCACTTCCCCTTGGCAACGCTTACACATCGATTTTGCTGGTCCATTCTGGAATGCTCGATGGTTGGTTGTGGTAGATTCATTCAGTAGTTTTCCTTTTGTTGTCCGGATGTCTTCCACGGCATCATCTGCCACCATCCAAGCGCTATCCGCTATCTTTTGCATTGAAGGTCTTCGACAGACTATTGTTTCCGACAATGGCCCACAATTCATGTCCGCAGAATTTCAGTCATTCTGCAAGGCCAATGGTATTCAACATCTGACTTCCGCGCCGTTTTCGCCACAGTCAAACGGTGCCGCTGAACGATTGGTCAGGACTTTCAAGTCACGGACATCGAAGTTGAAAGAGTCGCATTCTCGGGAGGAGGCGTTATTGCTCTTTTTGTCCTGGTATCGCTCTCAGCCCCGAGATGGTCGCTCGCCGGCTGAGTTGCTCCACGGTCGTCATCATCGAACCTTGATGTCTTTGCTACATCCGCCGCATCAGGTTCCTGTACAGCGGCAGAGAGCTGCTTTTGCTCCAGGCGACGTTGTCTACTATCGCCACTATCGAGGTTCACGACGTTGGCTCGAAGGGCGCATTCTTCGCTACCTCGGCCGCGCTATGTATCTGGTTTTGGGGGCCTCTGGTGAGGTGCGTCGGCATCTCAATCAGCTGCGCCTTTGTCGTCGCACGGGATCTGCCGCTCGCCGTCTGCTTTCAGCGATGGTGCCGTCCGGTCAGCGCCCCGGGGACCCATCTACCGGCTAGCCTCAGCCCCAGGTGTTACCGGCGCTGCCTTCCATTTTGCCCCATGGCGACACGCCGCCGCCGCCGCCGCTGCCGCCGCCTGTTTTCCCGCCGGCGACGCCCGCAGCGGACGCGTCGCTGCAACCGCCGGGCGCCTCCCTGGGTCACACGCCGCCGATCGCTTCCCGTGACCAGTTGTCCTCCGACATGGAACTCTTGCTCGCTCCGGACCATATGTCGTCTTCGCCCGTCGGGTGCCCCGGCCCGATGGAGGTCACCTCTTCGGCCCCTCCTGTCTATCTACGGGCGCATACACCGCATGTTGACGTGCACCCTGGAGCAGGTTTTCAGGCGTTTCCTAGCTCCCCGCGGTCCGAATGGCAGGGTGCGGGTGGCATAGCCTCGCCTGTTGTTAGGGTCCCCACCTCGTCGGATACGTCAACATGGGGTCCTCCCCACGGCAGGCGGAAGCCTTATGCCACAACCGTACGCCGATTTGCGGGGGAGGAATGTGGTATCACCGCCAGACACCACACTTGCTAGGTGGTAGCCTTTAAATCGGCCGCGGTCCGTTAGTATACGTCGGACCCGCGTGTCGCTACTATCAGTGATTGCAGACCGAGCGCCGCCACACGGCAGGTCTAGAGAGACTTCCTAGCACTCGCCCCAGTTGTACAGCCGACTTTGCTAGCGATGGTTCACTGACTTCTACGCTCACATTTGCCGAGACGATAGTTAACATAGCCTTCAGCTACGTTATTTGCTACGACCTAGCAAGGCGCCACTATCCGTACTATTGATATTGTGAATCATGTACCATAAAGAGCGACGTTCTCCATTAATGGATTAAAGTTAAGTATTCCACCAGCTACGTCCGTTTTTCTCAATTCTAATTCCCTTGTCATGTTCCAGACCTCACGCCAGCCTGCGTGAGCTAAAACGCGTGCATTTCGGCCTCCTTTAGCAATACGGTGTTGGCTCTCCTGCCAACCACAACAGTTTCCTTATCTTCAGCACGATGAACAGTAAGAGGAAAACAGATGGTGATGAAGGTTAGTGTATTAGTATGTCTCCCTTTTTTTCTAATTACAGGTATATCATATTATCATAAAAATTTCGCACGTTGACTCCGACTCCAGCGCCTTTTTCTCTGCTATCTCTTCTTTTCGGCATAAGCTGTGAAAGATCTTGAAAATAAAATATATCTCTATTTCTTGTTTCCTTTTTAAAACTTTCTCAACCGTCCAATTCCATTGTTCTAGAGCTTGTATTTTTATTAGTTGTAGTCATCCCTATCTTCTTCTTCTAAACGGTAAACTTTTATTGTACTTTCTCCCCCTATCTATCTCTTCCTATTGACATCATCTCTGTGTTAAACTCATAACCCTCTGTCTACATCTTTTCAAGAAATAAAATGTTTCTCGCTTTCCTTAATAATTCAGTTCTCTCTCTTAATTCTTATCTCCTAACAAACTTTTGTATCTATTTCCCTCACATCTCCTTTTAATATCAACTTGTGGTAACTTTCACAAATCATAAACGCTTCTAATTTTCCCCCAAAATATCTCCTCAACAAAACGTTCACCGTCCCCAACGGAACAAACCACAAATGAATATTTCCTTCTTATCTAATTCCTTACATATATAATTTCTTGGCTTCCTTTCATCCACAGGCTGTATACGACCCGGGACAACCGGTAGATCCGGAAAAAACACGGAATTTTTTTCATCTGGGAGAAAACCGGGAAAAACCCGGGTATTTTTTAGAATTCCGGGAATTTTTCATTGTTTATTTTTCAGTTAAATTTTTGTAATTTTGACTGGTAAGAACTTATACTGTAACAAAGGATATTACTGTATACCGCTACTGCAGAAGAATACTTCAACAATAAAACATAAACGAGAGAAAAAAACGAAAATAACCTAAATTGCAAAGGAAATGCGCCATATGCAACAACGACACACAGTGCTCGTGCAAGCGTCTGCCAACAGCAAAATGTGTCAGAGACTTTAGGAAGACTATACAATGCTTCATAACAACAGATTGCCTCCGATGAGCGTGAAGTCACAACTGTTTACATTAAATTCGTTTTAGCAGTTACGAGCGGGCTCATGCGCATGTGCAGTTGAGTCCCGTTTGAATAACAGATTCTCCCGTTTCTGGCTACAGGCTGCACAAGCAGTCGCAACAAGCAGCTAGATGCTACCGGGAAAAGGGCGCGCCTAATTCACATTCTTGAGGGAAAAAAACTTGTTTCACAAGGCGCCTAGCATGCAGCGCACGTTTGTCTATCGATTTTTCATATGATTTTGTAACGCTTCCCTGTTGCTTTTTGACCATTTTTGAACACATTTTAAGTTGATTTCTGAATGAATCATAAGTTGATTTTTGAAAGCGTGCATAGTGTATGTGATGTCTCTGTCAGCAGAATCCTCGTCGCATCTAGAAATAAACTTTCCGCAGAGGAAAGGGGACGGAGCTATACGAGCTGAGCGGAGTAAAGCCAAACGGATAAATGCCAATCGCTGTCTGATTATCTGGTTGATTGGGGTAGCGAATGATCAGCGTTGTTGTAAGTACTAGCGAAATACATAGATTCAGACTTCCAGCATGGAAATAAACGGCTGACAAGAATAACAGGTGAGTAAGATTAAGTACTATCTCGTCGGTGTACCCAAGAAAATGAAATTTTGACAGAAAATGTTTGGCCAGGTGGCTACACTAGTGCCAATATCAAATGCCTATTAGGCCTACAAGAAGCGAAAAGCTTAATGTTAGGAAATAGTTTCACATTTCATTCATACGCACCAGCTTCTCAAACATGAGATCGAAAAATAGTATTGTACAGTCCCCGGCTAGCAGCCACTTGAGTTATATTCTGGAAGTAACGCGGAAAACATGTTGTACGAACATGTAATAACGCATAACCGGAAAACAATTGAAGGATAACTAAACCTGTGATTCTGGCAGGGTTAGTGAAATGACTCGGCGAACAAATTTTGACAATGGCAGGAATAGCTGCAGAATTGGTGATGACAAGAGTGTTTTTTGGAACGAGGAAGGATGAGAAATGGGGACATCATTGAAATTATTGAAGAATAAGACGATTCCGCCGCGCGGGATCAGCCTTGCGGTCTGAGGCGCTGCAGTCACGGAGTGTGCGGCTGGTCAAGGCGCAGGTTCGAGTCCTCCCTCGGGCATGGGTGTGTGTTTGTCCTTAGGATAATTATGTTAAGCAGTGTGTAAGCTTAGGGACTTATCACCTTAGCAGTTAAGTTCCATTAGATTTCACACAGATTTGAACATATTTTGAATAAGACGATTCCAAATTTACATAAAAATTTCTTAATACTATTTTTCGATCTCATGTTTGGGAAGCTGGTGCGTATGAACGAAATGTGAAACTATTTCCTAACATTAAGCTTTTCGCTTCTAATAGGCCTAATAGGCCTTTGATATTGGCACTTTGTGAATTATATTCTGTCGTATTATAAAAATGACCATTTGTGCCAAAACAGTCTCGTTTATTTGGCGTGTCTTACAAAATTTCTCCAATATTAGAAAGACCTATTTTGTTTTATCTAGGAGACAATGACAAAATAGACGTAATCAGATCGAGAAACCACACCAGTCTTGCGCACTATTTGTGTTAACAGCTTTTTCAGTATTAAATAACGACATTTCGATTTTCATGTAGTGAAACATTTGACGAGCATTGATGAGGTAGTAGATTCTTTCGCAGAAAGGAAAGCACGCCATGTAAAGCTGTAGTAAGATTAGAGAGAAAAAAATGCTAGGAGCTGAGGATTGAAGAAATGTGTACTTTCTTGTTTGTTTCTTTTCTTTATTGGTTTTATGTATCCTATATTTACTTTTCTCACACAAAACAGCAAGTTATTAGCTAATAGGCTATAAAGAGTAAAAATTTTCTGAAGAGTTCTTGTTCTCCCGATTACAAATAATCCCATCCGCTCTTAATTGCGAGTTTTTTTTAAAGAGGGGCAGGATGTCAAACTGGCCGACTGAGAGCGAAAGAGGCGTCATTTTTTAGAGGCATCATAGGACATTTCAGTTTCCACTGTCCTGAATATAGTTTGATGGTATCCATTACAAAATATACAGGTTTCAATTTCACAGAGCGAAATACAGTGACGTGCGATAGAAGAATGCTTTATGAAGAGGCGTGGCACTGCACTTTGGCATTCTTCGGACCAAATAACATGTCTTACATTTCCTCGAACACATATACACTCCTGGAAATTGAAATAAGAACACCGTGAATTCATTGTCCCAGGAAGGGGAAACTTTATTGACACATTCCTGGGGTCAGATACATCACATGATCACACTGACAGAACCACAGGCACATAGACACAGGCAACAGAGCATGCACAATGGCGGCACTACTACAGTGTATATCCACCTTTCGCAGCAATGCAGGCTGCTATTCTCCCAAGGAGACGATCGTAGAGATGCTGGATGTAGTCCTGTGGAACGGCTTGCCATGCCATTTCCACCTGGCGCCTCAGTTGGACCAGCGTTCGTGCTGGACGTGCAGACCGCGTGAGACGACGCTTCATCCAGTCCCAAACATGCTCAATGGGGGACAGATCCGGAGATCTTGCTGGCCAGGGTAGTTGACTAACACCTTCTAGAGCACGTTGGGTGGCACGGGATACATGCGGACGTGCATTGCCCTGTTGGAACAGCAAGTTCCCTTGCCGGTCTAGGAATGGTAGAACGATGGGTTCGATGACGGTTTGGATGTACCGTGCACTATTCAGTGTCCCCTCGACGATCACCAAAGGTGTACGGCCAGTGTAGGAGATCGCTCCCCACACCATGATGCCGGGTGTTGGCCCTGTGTGCCTCGGACGTATGCAGTCCTGATTGTGGCGCTCACCTGCACGGCGCCAAACACGCATACGACCATCATTGGCACCAAGGCAGAAGCGACTCTCATCGCTGAAGACGACACGTCTCCATTCGTCCCTCCATTCACGCCTGTCGCGACACCACTGGAGGCGGGCTGCACGATGTTGGGGCGTGAGCGGAGGACGGCCTAACGGTGTGCGGGACCGTAGCCCAGCTTCATGGAGACGGTTGCGAATGGTCCTCGCCGATACCCCAGGAGCAACAGTGTCCCTAATTTGCTGGGAAGTGGCGGTGCGGTCCCCTACGGCACTGCGTAGGATCCTACGGTCTTGGCGTGCATCCGTGTGTCGCTGCGGTCCGGTCCCAGGTCGACGGACACGTGCACCTTCCGCCGACCACTGGCGACAACATCGATGTACTGTGGAGACCTCACGCCCCACGTGTTGAGCAATTCGGCGGTACGTCCACCCGGCCTCCGGCATGCCCACCATACGCCCTCGCTCAAAGTCCGTCAACTGCACATACGGTTCACGTCCACGCTGTCGCGGCATGCTACCAGTGTTAAAGACTGCGATGGAGCTCCGTATGCCACGGCAAACTGGCTGACACTGACGGCGGCGGTGCACAAATGCTGCGCAGCTAGCGCCATTCGACGGCCAACACCGCGGTTCCTGGTGTGTCTGCTGTGCCGTGCGTGTGATCATTGCTTGTACAGCCCTCTCGCAGTGTCCGGAGCAAGTATGGTGGGTCTGACACACCGGTATCAATGTGTTCTTTTTTCCATTTTCAGGAGTGTATTTTATGTTTCAGACTTTTCAGAAAGATGTGCGCTACAAGATGAACATATTTTTGGAAATTCGATTTATTATTATTATTATTATTATTATTATTATTATTATTGATCCGGTTCCCAAATATCGTAGATCCGAAGCTGATGGGCAGAGCAGTCTGAGTTATAGTGGATAGTCTCTACGTGACCCGTGTTTACATTTACCGATTTTGCTGTTTCGCCTTCGTTTACTCACACGTCAAATGAAAACAAAACAGATATCTCTGGTAGGGAGCTATCACATGACTTAAAATACATTCACATAATTACGGAAGGCTAAAATATTTCATTGGTTTCAGATATTATTGTATTTCCACCTTTCTGAGTGTCAAGTATAAATCGCCTTGCAGAACAATGAAGTTATTTTTGTCTGTTTGCTGAAGAAAGTTGGCTTTTATTAACCTTTTCCGCAGAGGCAGTCAATGTATTTGAAACGAAATGTTGAAACCTTTCCGTCTCCTCTATATCTATTTTGTTACGCAACCTTCCCTTCTACAGTAACCTATGAAACCTTCTCTTAGGATTTCTATCTCTTGCTTAATAATAATACAAATGAAATCTTCCCTTTGAAATTAATTATCTTTCTCAATAATAATAAGTGCAATCTTCGCATACAAATTTAAATGCTGCTTATTAAAAGTGATTTGCTGATTATTTCGACGAAACATAGAATGTTCCGTCGTCGTGACCCTCAGTCGTTACCTGCAATAACCCAAAACTGTTCATTACCTTTTTTACTGTTACAGGATCGCCATCTGACTGCTACATCGAACTGCGACATGAATATACTTACTCTGTTTTACTATACTCTATTAGCTGCTGGTGGGCTGTCATAAAAAGTGGCTGTATTTATTACCAAAGCTGATGTTATCCTTTAATAGCAAAGCTGATGTTGTTCTTTAATTAATTTTACTGAAGTTAAGTAATTCATATTTAAACTTTCCTTGACAACAATAAAATTTTGCAAACTTTTACGTTGATGGTTTTTGGGATGGATTATAATCAGTAATGCAATACTGCTGGCCGGCCGGAGTGGCCACGCGGTTCTAGGCGCTACAGTCTGGAACCGCGAGACCGCTACGGTCGCAGGTTCGAATCCTTCCTCGGGCATGGATGTGTATGATGTCCTTAGGTTAGTTAGGTGTAAGTAGTTCTAAGTTCTAGGGGACTGATGACCACAGCAGTTAAGTCCCATAGTACTCAGAGCCATTTGAACCAATATTGTTGGCAAAAATTAATTATATTCTGAAAGCAATACTTCAAATATTTACTGTTGATAATGAAATGATTTTACAAACGTTCCAATGGGACTTACTTTTTACAATCATCTTACAACTAGCATTGCGCAAACATACCTTCAGTAGTCCTGAGTTTCTCAACAAAAAAAAAAAAAAAAAAAAAAAAAAAAAATCAATAATATTGGTTCCTCTTATGATAATAGTTAGCTGATGTCCCTGTACATTCGTTTATAATCTCTTGTAAATCATAGCTGGTGGCTGGCAAGCACACCGCTTCTCTCAACCACTCGCTTCAGACCTGCTACCGACTCGCTTCACATCTCGCTTTCTACTGACTTCCTACGAACGCTAAAGTGCGGGCTCTCCCTCCAGCAATGCTTTCTGGTGCAGACATTCCCTGCTACCATTATAAAATGTATCAATGCGCGCTCTTTCCCTCTCTTTTCTTAAAATTTATCCATACGCGGTCTCTCCCGCCCTTTTTAAAATTATATGAATGTGCGGTCTCTCCCGCCAAAAATACTTTGGTGCAGACATTCCCTGCTATCACAATTATTTCCAAAATGACAAATAGTTATTCCTGCGTAATCCTATTAATAAAATATAAACATCTTTTATAAATTGTGGTTTGATAATAGACAATAAATATATACCGTCTTACAATGTTTAATTCCACAGCACTGGCTAGTTTCAACTGTTTGCAGCATTTCAAATGCACGTTTTCATCTTCTAGCACATATGGCATTACGCCATAATAAAGAACCGAACATGATATAATACAGTACTGGTGCTCCAAGAAAATTTAGATCCCGAAAACCACACTGAAAAGCTTAATATCAGGTCGAGGTCTACATCATTGGGAATCTGGACATACGAATGTGCACTTTAAATGTGCACATTTTAGTGCGATTAACGAAATTCCGATGCTCTTGGAGTATCCTCTGATGTCTTGTTTCTTTTATGACACAATGTATGATCTTTCAATGTTTTACACGTACGTACGTAAGGCTTCCTGCGTCATGGTAGCTGCTCAAGCGCTGTGTCGCCTGTTGTCTGCGCTCTCTGGCAACTGCTAAAACGAACCTATATCTAACAGGTCGCTGAAAAATATTGCGAATGGTGGTTTTAAAAGCGTTACTTTCAAAGTAAATATCCATTTACATAAGTTGAACTATGTGCCAGAATGTGCAATGAATTTCTTAAATCACAGAGCGTTTGACTCTCATTTAAAAATCAACACTTTGATGACGAGACATTTAGAAGAATTTCGAACCCTGAACATCAGACATTTATGTCATTATAAAAAATTTTGCTGGCACATTTGTGACACGCGCAAAACAGATCAATATTATATGCGAAATCTTAGCTTCTGTTGCAGCTTGTTAACCTTAGAGACCAATATTATACGTGAAAGCTTTGCTTCTCTTGTAGCAACTCTATGTATATTAATTTAAACTATTAACTTTCCCGGTCTGTGTGTTCGTGCTACGTAACAGTGATGTTGCTGCTGACGGACTACATCACGTGTCCTATGCTCTGAATATCCGCTGTCATCGGCTGCCGAGGTCACATGACATGAGCTATGACTGGCTTACAGAAATGCATCGCAATCTCGATTTCAATGATTCGGAAAGTAGCATGCGCTGTTTGGTGCAAATCCAATGTATACTTTTGTAATATGAAAACACGCAACGTACATGTTGCTGCACGTAAGATATTTGCAAAAGCTTTCCTTTTCTCTGAGTTTCGTGCTCTAAAGTGCCGAGAAATTCTACGCCGATGTATAAAACCTTAACCATTCAAAGGATTGATAAGGGAACATATACTGTCACTTAACACGGAAAAAGCGTGTTTTCACCCGGGAGAAAGCGTATTTTTAACCAGGAAATCCGGGAAAAATTCGGAATTTTTTTTTCCTCGTCCGAGTATACACCCTGCATCCACAAAAATTGAACTTCTTTGTAGTTTACACTACATTTTAAGAGAGAATTTACTACTATTTTGTCAAACTATCCACATGCTAGTCTCTGTCTTTCTCCTTTCTTTCTACTCCTTCCCCATAACACAGTTCCTCTGCAGACGAGTTACTTTAGTTCTTACTTTGTTGCTCTTTCTTCACAACTATCCCTTTGATGTACTGAGAAAATTAACCAATTTATTTTAATGAGATAAGCACAAATTAATTTTTTTGTATGCGTTTCCTTAGCTTCACAAGTCTTTGAGTTCTACAATTTGCTCTCACTGGAGTTTGGCTATTTGATACATCTAATATTTCTTGTCGAGTTAATATTTACTGTTTTAGCCTTTATACACTGTCAAGTGACTCACATGGTGAAATCCCAATGATTTCCCTGTTTTTGGGTTAATCAGTTCGACTACATTATCATGAACCACTTTACTTACTTCCATAGGGCCCTTATATACCGAAAATAATTTATGGCATTTTTCTTTCTAGAGAGATGGTGGGTTTTCACAAGTACTTTTTGTCCTAGTGAAAACACTCGTGAGGTTTCCGTTTTGTCCACCTGATTCTTTCTATTTAATGCCACGGCCTTCAAATTGCGCAGTGCCAATTTTACTATATGTTGATGCTGTACTCTGGGTACTGGTGGGAATTATTTTCCGGATAAGTCCCTGTCCTATATACATCATCTGACTTGTGTATCAAGATTGGTGTTGCCAATGTTGCATCATCGTCTTTACATACCATTCCTCTCTCGGTTTCGTATAAATGTACTACATCCTCCACAATTTGGTCATCATCAGTCTTTGTACAGCTGCATACATTAACTGTTGACAAATCTTGTTCCTTATCACCTGACGATTCCCAATCAATTGTCTCCCAGCATGATGGTATTTGTATCTGATCGTCCCCTAAACCTAGTACAGAATCTTGTTCAAATGTGTGTGAAATTTTATGGGACTTAACTGCTAAGGTCATCAGTCCCTAAGCTTACACACTACTTAACCTAAATTATCATAAGGACAAACACGCACACCCATGCCCGAGGGAGGACTCGAACCTCCGCCGAGACCAGCCGCACAGTCCAGAATCTTGTTGATCAAAGCTAAATCTGTTTACACATTTAATCATAAAATTGGCTTCATTTCGGGATTGAATCTCTTGTGGCTGGTCTTCGTACCGTTCATATCGTCAATTCTGTTTCTTATCAGGGTTTGGTGGCCCTGTATCGTTTCATCTCGCGTGTGTTGTCCTGCTGAAGTCTGATCCACCCAACCTTTATGCGATCTAGGCATTCTAGTTCCACCCGAATAATTTGGGTTTTGTGGCGGAAAATCGCTAAACCTTCCTGCTTCGTTTGCATGGTTATAATATACGGATTATAGTTAACACCATAATTTTTGGAATCAAAGCCATTATTGTAATGTCACGGCTCACCACGACCATAATTATTGTTTGACCTCTGTGAGTTGCCAAAACTGTAGCTATTATTATCTCACGGGCGATTAATATTCTTCCCAAAACGATTACCTTTCCCAACATTACTATTGCCATTCTAAGCATCATTAAAGGCCAATCGGTTGCTATTACTCCCCCTACCATTAGTTTCTCTCATTCACTTGTCTCTTCGGGTCATCTTCACGGAAGATGAGCCGGCCGCGGTGGTCTCGCGGTTAAGGCGCTCAGTCCGGAACCGCGCGACTGCTACGGTCGCAGGTTCGAATCCTGCCTCGGGCATGGATGTGTGTGATGTCCTTAGGTTAGTTAGGTTTAAGTAGTTCTAAGTTCTAGGGGACTGATGACCACAGATGTTAAGTCCCATAGTGCTCAGAACCATTTGAACTGAAGATGAATTCAAGTTCTCTTAACATCCCTTTAAATGCCTGTATGTTATCCCCAGCTCTTCGAACCAACGATTGCTGATAACGCAAGAGTAACCTCATTGTCTAGATTCGTATCAGTTTCCCATCACTGTATAGATTGTCTAAACACTGATTCTTTTTAATCATTTCTCCAGAAAATCTAACTGGCTTCTTTTCTTTCGAACTTTCAAATGACGCCTACTGTAATAATTCATATTTTATATATATTGGGTTTCCGCGGACCAGTATCGCTCCAATAATGCCGACTTAAATTGTTCATACGACTGACAGTTTGCAGCGACTCTTTGCATCTTTTTAGGTATTGCGCCTTCCATATGACCACAAATGAAATCAAGTTTTATGTCTAAGTGGCTAATGTTCTGGTGAACCGATTTGGAATTGATGTATAAACGTACGGGGGTATAAGCCGCTCCCGTTTTCTTTGTAATGCTGGAATTTTCTGACTGTCAAAAAATGAACATTGTCTAATTTTTCTATTGCACCTTACGGCGTTTGTCTTTTTGCGACATTTTCCGTTCCCTTCAATTGCGTGATGTTTTCCTTTATTCTTATTACAACTTTTGGATCCTGAGACGACATATTTAAGTCCCACCCTGCATCGCATCTACGCAGTGGTGTGCAGTTATCCAAACCGTACCGTTTATCGTGTAGCGGACTGGAAGATACGTTTAAATTTCCCGTTACTGGATCAGTGTTTCGTCTTTGTACTTGCTTTATATTGACTTGCGGTATATGGCCTGTTGTGCTGTAACTCGTAAACTGAGAGTGTGGTACGTGTGGCGCAGTATATTTTGACCTTCGGTATATGGCCTGTTGTTCTGTAACTCGTAAACTGAGAATTTGGTACGCGTGGCGCAGTATATTGCTCTGTTATCGCGTCATTCGCGTACGTTCGGTGGGTCTGCTGCCTCTCTGTTGGTATGCGTGCAGTTACCGCTTCTCGCACCTTTGCCTGCTGTGAACGCACGTTACCTGCTTCGCTCTCCTGTCTCACCTGTACTTCTACCATTTGCTTCTGTTTCGGATCGGTGAATACTGATGCAACATGTTGTGGACATACAAGTGGAATCTCACGACTTTTTGTGTTCCCGCAACTGACACGAAAGTTACCTCTGGATTTTTTTTCCACCGCTGTGTCTGATGATACTACCGATTCCGTCGCCTCACTAACGCTTTGTGTACGGATCTCAAGACACTGCTTCAGTTCTGTACGAAGCTGTTCATACTGCTGCTTATTTTTCGAGACGATGTTTACAATGCGTCTATCAAATATTTTTAATGCGGCTCGCGTGACACGTTTCCTGACATTGAGTTCTTCCTCTAATTCTTGCGCCTTACCAGACGTCTTACGTGCTAAATTATGAACTCTTTGGCTGATATTAGACACTGCATCCAGCACCTGCTCAATGGCAGTACGTATCTTTTTCTGATTGGCCCTAAGCGATTGATTAGTTCCCGCATGTCTCTCGCCTCTCTCTGGATTTCAATAAACTGTTCATTAACTTCCGTTTGCATCTTTTGCTGATCTTTCCCGAATTTTACGAACCCTGCATTGGTTTCAAATTTGAGACCATTCAAAGCATCATTTATGTCGATTTTTAAATTCGCCGTTTCGGTTTTTTAAAGTCTGCTAACCCTGCTCTCATGGCTTCACTTGTTTGCTTGACAACATTAGTGAGTTACTTCAACATTGCGAACACACTATCAGACTCTTCGCCATCGACATCTGTCACTATTTGGTGTAAATTTTGCCGTTCGCGTCTTTCATGTGACGTCTCGTCGACTTCTGTGCATAGTGCTGACGCACTTACACACATTCTGTCCATAGGAAACTCACCCGTTCGATTCAGAATTACAATATTTGGTTCAACTTACTGAATTTGCACGTCCTCTGATTCTGCTTCTGAACCACTAGATCCGTCATCTGTTCGGTTTTGTGCGGTCTCGACCTGAGATACCGATTGCGAAACTGCCACCAATCCCTCTGCACTGTCACTTCGTTCGGTTTCGTGACTCGCATTCGATACATTTTGTTGTACGTCATTTTCTATCCCATCAAGGTCATCAGTTTGCCCTATATGCGATGGTCCACGTCCGTCCGCCATGTCAGACCGTCTAATTGACCTCTATCTTTCACGATTTGCGCGAGCCTGAGCTCTAATCAACATATGTATGACCTGACACGTTTCCAAAATATCATAGAAAGTCTTTTATGCCATTAACGCATCATTATTAACGCCGTTCATAGTTTGTGGGTACTCAAACCAATTCAACAACGTCGTGAATAACTTCACGCGTGCCAGAAAGGTAATGCACAAACTACGTTTATTCAAAACAAAAAAAATTACCTTACTCGTTAATACAACCTTTTCTACTCTGTGGATCACACATTTACAGTAATCCGACCACTATGCAGACACATACATTGAATAACCTTATCAGTTTTTGTTTTTCAAAAAAATTGTTTTTAATACCAAATTTTAATCACTCTTTCTAATTTGACTAATTGACATCCTGGGAGACTAACTGACATCTTGGCAGGGTCGCCATTACCTGACACTCCACTCCTTTTCACGTTTGTCAGACATCAGCAAAAACATCCTGCGAGTGTGTTAACATCATTAGAAAAAATGGTTGAGGTTAGGAGTGGACCCTTATTCTATGACAGAGCAAATCGGTGTTTACCTGTAAAATTTGTTTTAATTTCTCTATTATAGTCAAAGAACCACACGAGTTTACATATATTGCGACATGACAAATTCAGGACAGTTGTCAATATAACACATTATGTCCTATTTAGCAGAAATAACACTGAACACAGCGATATCAAATTTAAATAGACGGTTCTCTACAAGAAGTTTCTCACTTCTAGAAAGTGAAGTTGGCCGATATTACAACAAATCATCCTATTCTGGTTCTAAGTTTGGTACTATTTAGGATGATAATCATATCTACAGAGGATGGTTAGTTCTTGTGACAAGATGAGCAAAAGATAACTCAAACTGGTCAAGTTCACAGTGGACACAAGCTGGTGATCCAACAATTTAACGACTCTGCGAGCGGCATTTACCATTAGCTGCAATATGAGATTGGCTGCATGGGTACTCTCATTCACTGAAAATCCTATAAAAAAACTAATAAAAATCTTTACTGATTTTATCAGCTGAAACTGCCCTATGTTTCTCGTTAGCAGCGTGTATGCTTTAATACCCTCTCAGATCTCACAAGAACAATTAAGTTAGTGGCTGTTTCGTTTATCCACTATCGGAGTTCAACGATTCTTCAGCTAATTTCTAGCTGAATGTCAGCCAAAGTGAACAGTGTGTTCACGCAGAATTCCTCTTTTAGCGTCGTACAGAGCGTGATGTGCCCTGTTCTACAATTAACGCTGGTTCAGAGGAGAGTCCTCGAAGTTTTCGGTATTGTGTCTTTCATAACAAACGGTCCCCCACCTGTGTCCTTTCGTGCCTCACGTCACAGCATTTTCAGATTAGTGAGACCATTCCTTTCATCTTGTGGTGACTACCCCTGCCAGTCACAAAGGGCCTATCTTTAAACTGCGTCGCAACATCGCCCTAGTTTATTTCAGCCAATCGGACATTTTGTGCCCGCTCATGACGCCTAGAAGTTCCATGCGTACATCACAAGGATACAACGGGCCTTTCACATGATCAACTGCGTCGCTGGTCTATTTGTATCCATTTGGAAATTGCCCCAACCCAGTTTTCTAAAGAATTATCCGTCGTAGGCAGTGCTGGGCCGCTACCTGCTCCCTTCGGTATTGCCAGGCACGTTTGTTGTCTCTCTTGCAGTGGGTCACCAAACCCTCTTGGAATCCTTCTGTTGCATGTGGGCTGTGATGGCGCAACTCGCATCTGCCCCCAAACTAAAATGTTTCTTCCAGCAGCTTTTTTCACCTTTTGCTCATTGACATGCAGGATTTTTCGTTCGGTGCGTTAATACAGTCGAATCGACTGTCATACCTTTGCATTACATACATATTGTTACACCAAATAAAATCTCATGTAAGGTGCGAAATTAACTTTCATTCAAGCTGCCACCTTACAACCTCTCTCGCTTTCCCCTCTGAAATAGGCCAATGAGCTATGCATAAAATGATGGTAAATTTAAGCAATTCAAAGTTAGTATAAGGAGGGCTATGTGTGAAGCGTTCAGTGAATTCGAAAGTAAAATTCTATGTAACGACTTGACAGAAAATCCGAGTAAGTTCTCTTCTTACGTTAAATCAGTAAGTGGATCGAAACAGCATATCCAGACACTCTGAGATGATGATGGCATTAAAACAGAGGATAACACGCATAAAGCTGAAATACTAAACACCTTTTTCCAAAGCTGTTTCACAGAGGAAGACCGCACTGCAGTTCCTTCTCTAAATCCTCCCACGAACGGAAAAATGGTTGACATCGAAATAAGTGTCCAAGGAATAGAAAAGCAACTGAAATCACTCAACAGAGGAAAGTCCACTGGACCTTACGGGATACCATTTCGATTCTACACAGAGTATGCGAAAGAACTTGCCCCCCTTCTAACAGCAGTTTGCGGTAAGTCTCTAGAGGAACGGAAGGTTCCAAATGATTGGCAAAGGGCACAGGTAGTTCCAGTTTTCAAGAAGGGTCGTTGAGCAGATGCGCCAAACTATAGGCCTATATCTCTGACATCTATCTGTTGTAGAATTTTAGAAAATGTTTTTTGCTCACTTATCATGTCATTTCCGGAAACCCAGAATCCACTCTGTAGGAATCAACGGATTCCGGATACAGCGATCGTGTGAGACCCAGCTCGCTTTATTCGTTCATGACACTCAGGAAATATTAGATACAGGCTCTCAGGTAAATGCCATTTTCTTTGACTTCCGGAAGGCATTCGATGCAGTTCCGCACCGTCGGCTGATAAAGTAAGAGCCTACGGAATATCAGACCAGCTGTGCGGCTGGATTGAAGAGTTTTTGGCAAACAGAACACAGCATGTTGTTCTCAATGGAGAGACGTCTACAGACGTTAATGTAATCTCTGGCGTGCCACAGGGGAGTGTTATGGGACCATTGCTTTTCACAATATATATAAATGACCAAGTAGACAGTGTCGGAAGTTCCATGCGGCTTTTCGCGGATTGTGCTGTAGTATACAGAGAAGTTGCAGCATTAGAAAATTGTAGCGAAATGCAGGAAGATCTGCAGCGGATAGGCACTTGGTGCAGGGAGTGGCAACTGACCCTTAACATAGACAAATGTAATGTATTGCGAATACATAGAAAGAACGATCGTTTATTGTATGATTATATGATAGCAGAGCAAACACTGGTAGCAGTTACTTCTGTAAAACATCTGGGAGTATGCATACGGAACGATTTGAAGTGGAATGATCATATAAAATTAATTGTTGGTAAGGCGGGTGCCAGGTTGAGATTCATTGGGAGATTCCTTAGAAAATGTTGTCCATCAACAAAGGAGGTGGCTTACAAAACACTCGTTCGACCTATACTTGAGTATTGCTCATCAGTGTGGGATCTGTACCAGGTCGGGTTGACAGAGAAGATCCAAAGAAGAGCGGCGCGTTTCGTCACAGGGTTATTTGGTAAGCGTGATAGTGTTCTGGAGATGTTTAGCAAACTCAAGTGGCAGACTCTGCAAGAGAGGCGCTCTGCATCGCGGTGTAGCTTGCTGTCTAGGTTTCGAGAGTGTGCGTTTCTGGGTAAGGTATCGAATTATTGCTTCCCCCTACTTATACCTCCCGAGAAGATCACGAATATAAAAGTAGAGAGATTCGAGCGCGCACGGTGGCTTTCCGGCAGTCGTTCTTCCCGCGAACCATACGCGACTGGAACAGGAAAAGGAGGCAATGACAGTGGCATGTAAAGTGCCCTCTGCCACACACCGTTGGGTGGCTTGCGGAGTATAAATGTAGATGTAGATGTATATGGGAAATTCAATAATGGCCCAGTTGTGCTAGAGTGTTTGCCCCCATTCCTATGACATCACTGTGGAATCAGGGCTGTTGTTCTAAAAAAGGAAACTCCTCATTGCACCCCTCTCAGATTCAGTGGTAAAAGGGTACTGTGGACAGCCCATCAAAAACTGAACACAGATCAAGCATGAAAACAGGAAGAAGATGTACTAGACTGTGGAAAAAAAGCAAAATACACACAGTGAACGGTCCAAGAATAACAAGTGCAATATAATGCAGGAAGGAACAGAAATGACATTGTGGTGAAGAAGTTACAGTGATAAATTGCCATGTGGGCGAGCTCTGTTCAAACGTTGCTCGAGCCAACTTTTTGTTTCGCTGCTTGCTTTATTCAAAATTTGTGTCTGTGCCGTGGTGTAACGTCCGTTTGCAACAGCGAGGTGTAAGGTAGGGATGTATAGTAACCGTTCATTCTCCACATCTACTCTATTAGCAGCCGAAAGGAAGTGGCTTTCAAATGGAAACCACAAACGTTTGAAGACGAGGCGACAACTCAAACGAACCCGCCACTGGAAAACACGTCTTGTGTGACATACACAGCATTAGTGACAGTACCTGTGCCGCATGATAGGAATCTTTTAGCGATGCACTGAATTTGCTCTTCTGGTAAGTGAGTGAGTTATGCCTCCTTGCCCGATAAAGGTATTCATATGAAAGTGAGCACGATCACTCCCAAGGAAATGTTGAAAACGTTATAGTTTGTCACATAAGTTGCAACAAATGAATGCAACAGTTTCACAATCACAAAGTTTCTCTGTGCTCTGTCAATACATACCTATTTAACGTTTTTGAAGTTGAATTCCATTTTGGAAGTCTTGGCTCTTGAATTCCTTTGTTGTAACATAATTCACATCCATTTATTTGTTGTTTTCATTTCTGTCAGAAGTCTATGTGGTATCTCGCCTGCTCTCACTATTCATCACATTTACTTGGTACGTCGATGTAGTGTTACCACATACTCATATTCTATAACCAATGTATAGTATGACAACTGCCTAGACTACAGAAAAAGGACAAACATTTCAATGACTGGACGGACGGTTCATAATATTGTGAAGGAAGAAAATACAAATGGCACAATTGAATTTTCAACATGGCTGGCCCACGTAGCATTCCAACAGCAGGACCACTTAGCCACGACCCCATTGCTGCTTAAGTCTGCTATTTATTGCACTTGTTGTTATTGGACCGTTCACTGTTTCTATTTTGATTTTTTTTTTCACAGTTCAGTAGACCTTCTCCCTGTTTTCATGTTTGATCTGTGTTCAGTTTTTAACAGGCTATCCACTGGGCCATCTTACAACGAAATCTGAGGGAGGCGCGACGGGGAATTTCCCTTGTAAGTATAAATCGGTGGGAAATTCAAAAATACAAGATGGCGCAATGTTATGCTGATCGAAGTACGTCACTTGTGCTAAATTTAGAATTCAAGATGGCCACTTGTTTTCCCTCTGACATTACTTTGGAAGTAGGGAAGTTGTCTTAAGTACAGAATCCCCTGGGATACTAGCACAGCTTCTATGAGCTCAGAAGCCGGCCGTTGTGACCGAGCGGTTCTAGGCGCTTCAGTCTGGAACCGTGAGACCGCTACGGTCGCAGGTTCGAATCCTGTCTCGCGCATGGATGTATGTGATGTACTTAGGTTAGTCAGCTTTAAGTAGTTCTAAGTTCTAGGGGACTGATGACCTCAGATGTTAAGTCCCGTTGTGCTAAGAGCCATCTGAACCATTTTTATCTAAGATAGCAAGTAACCAGCCTGTTGACTTTCTCGACATTCTTCCCCAGCTATTACCCACCCTGACAGTATGGCTATTTATAACGGTCAGATCACTTACAGAATGTCTAGATGTTCTCAGCCAAGTTCTCCCCCAACTTTCAACAACCACTTTTTTGACGTCACTGTTTCAACTAGTTGCTTTAAAACAGTAAAGTTATTACTAGAGACCAGATTATATGCATTTGCATGTTGCATATGCATTTGCATATTTCGCTGCTTTTCACCGGTTATTTTATACTTAAACTAAAAACTAGTTACGATGCAAATTTTCGCTCTGTGTTTACAATATTTTAAAAATTTTGACGGGCGGTCTCTAGCTCGATCTAGTTTTGATGTCTCACAGATTCACCGCGAGCTAAAACTGCGTGTAGTCGCTAACTGAGAGGCACTGCCTAGCGAAATCATTACAGATGAGGACGGGAACAGACAGAGAGAGTCAATGCTCCTGCGCCTGCACTCCCGGTTAATCCCCTCCGCTGTCATACCGCAGCCGTCGGCAACAATTAAACAACGCAAGCTTTCAGTCGCACGTTCCAGTTTACTTTTCTGTTTACTTGTACACAGTGTAAGGCGTCGTGGTCTCCTGACCTTCATTGCTTACATATTCCGCCCTCACAATCATGTTCCGCACATCAAGACGCTTCATTCGAACCCAAACTCGATAAGATAAAGTCAGTGTTGTATGAATTCATGTAAACGGTATGCAATTGACAAGTGAGCGCACCGTGGTTGAAATACTTGAGGCTGGCGTGCACTCATAGATTCCAGCCACGACGGTCACAAAAGCTTTTAGTGCGGGAGAGAGGCCGCACAACGGGACGCCTGGCCCTTCCGAGGACGACCCAGCCCATGTCGGCCGGTGACCGCCCGTGAAGCGGACAGCGTGGGCCCGAGTGAAAAGGGGGAACAACCCCGTGTTCGGCTTAAAAGCAAATTCCGCTACATTGTGTGGGAGCGGCCAGCCTACGCACTCTTTACACATAGCACGCAGTTTCAGAGATTTTCACAGGGAGACAGCAAACGCCAAACGCCAATGTTACAGGTTACCGAGCTGGTCATCTTAAACGAAACCTCATTCTCGCATTTTAGAAGAGCAATGCTGATTGGCAGACGATATTTCTGACGCCTTGAGATGAAGGAATAATGGAAGAGACCGAAAGATATATCCCTTCACGTCTGGCGTGGAGAGGCGCGGTTCCGTTGTCGCTCTTGGAGTGAGAACACGTAACGAGAGCGTGCGCGCTCGTACGTGTGCTCGAAAGAGCGAGGAACAAGTCTCTCCCCAGTACTTCAGTGGGAGAGCACCTCTGTCGAGAGCGAATCAAAGGGCGACTCTATAATGAGTCCTTGCGATTAAGCGTTGTTCATTGTGTTGGCCGACACACTTATCGTGCGGTGTGAACGGACATAGTTATAGTTAAACGCTTGCGAGCGAATTTTGAGTGGCATCGCGGTGGACTGGTTCTCTTATCGGTGTACCACGCCAATAGTTAGACTAGGGGCGAATAGGAATCCTTGACTTCATCAAGGCATAGGGAGAATTTGATTGGCGAAGGTCAATCCAGATAGAACGAGAGTTATCTTATTTGTCAGCAGCGAGCGGCACAGACAGCAGTCATCGCACCTTACGGTATTGTGCGCTACAGCTATTGCGAGCCTCATATTTCCTCCACAACAGTACACTTCACTGCATTTCACACGCGACAGCCTCGACCTTACCTAGCAACATTCTAAAGGATAATTATTGAAGTTGAGTAGGCGCGCCTCTCAGCCATTCTGCCAAGGCAACAAGCATCTTAAACTTTGTGTAGAAATTTCATTAGCGAATCCTATCCTTGAAAGGTAACTTCACATTCCGAAAAGAACCAGGATATAACTTGTTCAATTCATAACTAAAAGCGCCATTGTGATTTCTCAGAATTTTGCAAAAATAAATAATAACTTTCGTTAGTTTCATGTTTTTCTTACACTAACTAGCACTACTCCAGTACCCAAGTATCCCACTAGTTACGTAAGAAATGTTGTGAATTTTTGTGTCATTTCCTTACAGGGGACAACTCCAGTAGATATTTATTGCTGAACGTTTTTCAGGCATTTCCCTTTCGAATGTTAGGAGCGTCTGTCTGATTTCTGTAGTAGTGTGAGGGGTGGAAATTGCATCTTGCAGGAGCCACAGGGTGAAGGGTACATCTCAGATTAATCCGTTGCGCAGAATAACAGACCAACCCCACACGCTCAGAAAAATGGTTCAATGACAAACGCAACTAGTCCTCAACACAGACAGCACGGGTTATTGCAGTTATCAAACGTAGAAACTCCACAGCATAGCCCAGTAAACGACGTAATTGACCGAGTAGAAAACAATAGATCGAGAATACATAGTTCAGTAGAAGGTAGTGTTAGAGGACAGGACGCGATCATGGAGATGCTACAAAAAATGAACGCTAATATGACGAAACAGAAACAGGATATGAATACACAGATGACAAAACAATATCAGGAATTGAAACAGGATAATCAGGAACTGAAACAAGATAATCAGGCTATTAAGACACAGATCCAACAGGATAATCAGGCTATTAAGACACAGATCCAACAGGTTAAAATCCAGATGGGAGAAGGAATCGCCAGAATTGATAGTCAGATCACTCAGATAAATAAAGACGCGAAAGAATCTAGAGAAAGAATTCAGGTACTAACACAAGGTCAGCAGCAATTACGCACTGACGTGGACAAGATCCAGATGGACATCGTAAACGTTGACAGAAAGGTGGAACGTTTTACGAAAAAAGCCACTCGAACAGCAATACAAATTTCGAAAGAACAAGCAATTCAAAGCAAGGTCGCAAAGTTTGCACTGAAAAAGTATGATAAGCGGATTAATGAAATAGAACTTAAAAACAAAGATCAGTTTCAAAAGCTTTGAACAGAGTTGATACAAACAATCGAAGAAAAGATCGAGATCGATTACACCTGTAGCGAAACAACTGATGCGTCAAGCATAAATTCAGTACACAAACACGCGCCGTCTAAGAAAGTTCAAGTAGAACCAAGGCTAGACGTAACACTCGCGCAGAAATCTAAACAGAAAGCTCCGATTAAGGTAACACATGACATGCCACAGGACCAGGCACAGTACCTAGAAAAGTTCTATTTTATTAATCTGCTGATCATACTTTTCAGTGCAACCTTTGTGACCTTGCTTTGAATTGCTTGTTCGTCCGAAATTTGTATTGCTGTTCGAGTGGCTTTTTTCGTAAAACGTTCCACCTTTTCGTCAACGTTTACGATGTCCAATTGGACCTTGTCCACGTCAGTGCGTAATTGCTGCTGACCTTGTGTTAGTACCTGAATTCTGTCTCTAGATTCTTTCGCGTCTTTGTTTATCTGAGTGATCTATCAATTCTGGCGATCCCTTCGTCCATCTGGATTTTAACCTGTGGATCTGTGTCTTAATAGCCTGATTATCCTGTTGGATCTGTGTCTCAATAGACTGATTACGTGCGGTTCTGAGCGCTACAGTCTGGAGCCGAGCGACCGCTACGGTCGCAGGTTCGAATTCTGCCTGGGGCATGGATGTGTGTGATGTCCTTAGGTTAGTTAGGTTTAATTAGTTCTAAGTTCTAGGCGACTGATGACCTCAGAAGTTAAGTCGCATAGTGCTCAGAGCCATTTAGCCTGATTATCCTGTTACAGTTCCTGATACTGTTTTGTCATCTGTGTATTCATATCCTGATTCTGTTTCGTCATATTAGCGTTCATTTTTTGTAGCATCTCCATGGTCGCGACCTGTCCTGTAACACTACCTTCTGCTAAACTACGTATTCTCCATCTATTGTTTTCCACTCGGTCGGTTACGTAGTTTACTGGGCTGTGCTGTGGCATTTCTAAGTTTGATAACTGCAATAACCCATGCTGTCTGTGTTGAGGACTAGTTGCGTTTGTCATTGAACCATTACGTGGCGCAAACAACTCCGCATTCTGCCCTCTCTGTTGTGTATGTCTTGTGTTTGCAGGTACAGTTGCGTCTGTTACGGAACCTTTTCGTGGCGCTCGTAACTCCGCAAAATTCTGTGCCTGCTGTTGGCCCCGACGTATTATAAATGTTCCCCCTCTTCCTCACTGTCTACTTCTCTTTGAACGTTAACTAACTGCCGGTTCATTGACTGTATTGACGCGTGTTCTGTCCCTGAATATGCAGCAAGCAAACGCGTTTTCTGTGCTCGTTTCGCTTCTAATCTTTGCCATTTCCTACGTGGGCTGTCTGTTTCTGGCTCAGAATGTGCCATACCTGGAATTTCATATTCTGGAAATTCGATTCCTGCGCCTGCACTTCCGGTTAATCCCCTCCGCTGTCATACCGCAGCCGTCGGCAACAATTGAACAATGCAAACTTTCAGTCGCACGTCCATTGTTCCAGTTTGGCTTTCTATTTACTTGTACACGGCTGAACGTGTTTTCGACGCGTAGTGTGTAACGTGTTGTGCGCCATTCCGCCCGAAATAAGGTTCCAATGGTTCTGAGCACTATGGGACCTAACAGCTGAGGTCATCAGTTCCCTAGAACTTAGAACTACTTAAACCTAACTAACCTAAGGACATCACACACATCCATGCCCGAGGCAGGATTCGAACCTGCGACCGTAGCGGTCGCGCGGCTCCAGAATGTAGCGCCTAGAACCGCTCGGCCACTTCGGCCGGTCCGAAATAAGAAACGTTGCTTCATGGATATCTGACCATCCTGGAAAATTTACATGCGACGGAATTGTTTTATATTGCCGAGTTTGCGGGAAAAACGTTTCGTGCAATAAAAAAGTTTCAAATAGACCAGCAAGTCAAAACAAGTCTTCATATCGCAGGAATGCAGAAGAAAACATCACGACAACAACTTTTGACAACAGCAAGTTGCAGTAGCAGGAATTTGTCCAAAGGTAACCAAAAATGTTGGTTTAACATGGATCTATATGAAGCATTCATGGCAGGCAATATTCTTCTTCACAAACTTAAAAACCCTATCCTCAAAGGCTTCCTGCGCAGATATTGCTTAAATCAAAGTATACCAGATGAATCAACATTGTGTAAAAATTACATACCGATAATTTACGTAAATGTTCAGGAAGAAATACGCAATGAACTGAAGGACAGCATTAACTAAATTTCAGTTAATGAAACTACAGGCGCTTGTGGCCGTTACACTGCAAATGTGAATGCTGGTGCGGGTGCTTTAAAAGAACAGCCTTCTTCTTCCTGTTTAGCAGCCTGCAAGGAACTTGAAAAAGTAAATCATTCTACGATCGCCAGATTTGTGAATAAGGGCATTAGAAAAATATTTCCAGAATCTTCTGCGGATGAAAGGTTGTTTGTGTTTATTTCAGATGCTGCTCCCTATATGATCAAAGCAGGAATAGCCCTCCGATTATTTTATCCCAGTTTTACTCATGTGACGTGGTTTGCTCATGAAGTACGTCGCCTTGCTGAAGAAATACGTTCGACGTTTGTGAATGTAAATAAACTTATTTCATCCACAAAGAAAGTGTTTCTAAATGCTCCTGCTCGCATCAAGACCTAAGAGGAAAACCTACCAAATGTGCCTTTACCTCCAGAACCAGTGGTAACTCGTTAGGGTACGAGGGTGGAAGCTGTGTTGTTTTACAATGAACATGCCGAGGCCATTAGAGGGGTAGTAAGCGACTTCGATAGTGCAGAGGCTTTGGCAGTTTGCCAGTGCAAGGGAACTTTTAATGATTCCGGTATTAAAAAAGACATTGCTGTGGTCAGCACTCATTTTTCCCATATATCTGCAAATATTAAAAAGCTTGAAACTCACTTTTTGGCATTGAATGAATCAGTTCAGTTAATGAGTAAATTTCTTCTAGTAAACGACTCATTGCTGAAGGTATTCCCAAGAGGACTTAGAGAAAAGTTTGACATCATTTTAAACAATAACCCAGTCTTTGAACCGTTGTTTCACATTGATAGTTTTATTAATAGGACGGCTGAACTTTTACCAGAAACAGTAAGTGCCAACAAAGCACCCAAATTCAAATACTGCCCAGCTACCTCAGTTGATGTAGAACGGTCCTTTTCTGCTTATAAAAATGTTGTGAGTGATCGAAGACACAATCTTACTACCGAACATTTGAAACATTTACTTGATCGTTTATGTTTACAGCTGTAGAAAAACGTAAAATATATTGTAAATGATGCTCTGGTCCAATACTATTAATTAAGAGTTAATGCTGTTAAAAAAATTCATGGCTGTATGTTGTTTTTAAATAAAATATTACAGTTTTTTAGCGTACCCCTCTGCATGCGATATATCTCGAAGATGGTCCTGTACATATCGATGGTTTCGCTGCGACTCATTCGCACCACGTCTGCTTGTTACCGACAACAATAGCAAAGAAGGAACAATTCTTGAAACATGGTGTGCGTCCCTATTTTACAGATTTTTAGAAAATAATCGCAGAGAGACTCCCTTCCTCACATCTACCAGAAAGTATTTAGAAAATGATACCAGCGTTCTAAACGTAACGATTCTTCTCGTGGCCCCCGCTCTTCCTCGAACCTGATATGCACAGGTTCCACTTTGAGATATAATGTACGCAGTAACTACCACGTTTTTTTTGCAATTTGGTCTTGCATATTTCGACACTTTTCGTGTATTTTTAAGAGTTTTTCATGCCCATTTGCATGCATATTTTAAGTTTTTTATGATGCAAATAATCCGGTCTCTAGTTATCACTTTCATGTTATGTAGTAGGAACAATGGAGTTATTATTTAACACCATACCGGCGAAGGGCCCTCGGCATTGCCCCTATTGCTGTCCGCGCCGGCCCTGTCCGCGAGCACCTACGCAGCAAAGTTTACCACCGTTGCGCTGCATCCTTCTCTTGCACACGCGCCGAGTCGCCGGGTTCCGACTAGACGACCCGAGAATCTCAGTACTGACCCATGTGGACTGTCAAAATAGGCACAGAATACTGGATTAAGGCTTAACCGATCCAAAACCCAAACGGTACTGGTTGGCTTTGAAAAAACCAGCAGACACAGATGCGATAATGGATGTATCTGTCGATTTTATCAAATGAGTACTGTAAATTCACTTATGTAGTATTGACCTTGATTCTTATTGTGTTTTTAATCTGCACGTGTATTCGGATGGTTAGTAAGTTTATGATGCTATCCTTAAAGTCTATGCATGCAGGCCTGAAGATGATGTGTTGAATCACCGAAACTGGTAGGTGTATAATAAATTACATCAAAAGGACGGATGCAGTTATTCCATTTTATTACATACGTGTTATATTGGATCTCCAGCTTGAAAGACAGTTAATGACAAATCTACTAAAGCAACAATAATGATTACTGTTGTCCCTGTACACACTCGTTTCCCTTGCACATCCTTCTTTCCAACCATATCTTCCTCATTTCCCTGTGTTCTTAGCTGATGCAGTGTCCTTAAATTTCTTGTTCCCCGAACTAGCTATATCAGAAAACATTCATCTTGTACACCTACAAATTCCTTTTTTTGTGCCCCTGTCATTATTGTTATTATTGTCATAATTATTGTCATTATTTTTAGTAGTAGAAGCAGCAGCAGCAGTAGTAGTACAAATACTTTATTAGTTCATAATAAGTATAGTAAGTATCATTTACTCACACTGTCACTATAGACCAGTGCCTCTCAGGATGTCTGCATCAGCGCAGCGCACAGTATAAAGTACAGAAAGCGGCTTCGCTACGTTAATGGCGGTGCAAACCCTCACTCATCGAATTAGCGCAATAGCTTTCGCGCTCTCTCTCTCTCTGTCTCTCTCTCTCTCTCTCTCTCTATTTGTCTCGGTTGTTCCTCCTGTCTCGCTGTCTCGACTTTTTCCAAAACTTTATCTCTGTTTTCTTCGCCATTGCCAAATGTTTATGTGCAGTGGGAGGAAAGCTTAGTTTGGTGTGACAAGTTTAGCAATGCAAAAGAGATTTAAATAACTAATAATAATAATGATAATAATAAATTTTTTATCAGCAATTATTCCACTAAGATCTGGAACATTTTGTAAATTACAATCAGAAATACTTGCGCGCTGTCTGTTTTAATACAAGACAAAACAGAAATAAACCTTTCACATACACAAATGGAACCAAACAAAGAAATAATCTGCGCTGCTTCTCTGTGTAGCTTAGGAAATTATTCCTTCGACAAATTCTGCTGTAATTCGAGCAAAACTTTGCTATTGTAAAAGAAATCCTTTCGGTTTTGCAAATCAGTTACTTCGAACTGTAAATCGGGAGGCACACTTTCATTTGCTATCGGAAAGAGCTTTACAAGCACATAAAGTATTAAACTTTCTGGCAGATTAAAACTGTGTGCCAGACGGAGATTCGAGCTCGGTACCTTTGTCTTTCGCGGGCAAGTGCTCAATCATCTGAGCTACCCAAGGACGACTGACGCCCCCTCCTCACAGCCGTACTTCTGCCAGTACCTCGTCTCCTATATTCCAAACTTCAGAGAAGCTCTTCTGCGAACCTTGCAGAACTAGCTCTCCTGGTAGAGTACTTGCCCGCGAAAGCCAAAGGTCCCGAGTACGGGTCTCGGTCCGGCACACAGTTTTAATCTTCCAGAAAGTTTCATATCAGCGCGCACTCCACTGCAGAGTGAGAATCTCATTCTACATCAAGTATTACTTGCAAATTAGTAATTTCCTGTAACAAAAAGAAAACCAAATGTTAATAAATGAAGGTGAAGTATAAAGTTACTTTGAAGTACTAATATGCGATACGCTTTAATAAACAGGTACGGTGGTCTATTGTTTTTAATGTAATGTTACACTTAAATATTTAACAAAATCGACTTTATATTGCTGCTAGAGATATATCGGTACATTACCTATAATCGTTCACTAAACTCATTTTCAAGGGATTTTGAGCAAATCGACGCGTTTTTCAAAGCCCGTTCCTTCCAGCACAGATTCTGTCAGACCAAACCATTGTACAGTTCTGAATAAACCACCTCTAAAAATCTGGGTAAAATTTATGTAACGTTTACCTAGCACAGGAAAGTGTTGCGTACGTTTGTCTGAAAGGCTGTTTTAGTCTAGCTGAATTTTACTTTGAAAAGCTCTTATTTTACTCCCGCCCCCCCCCCCCCCCCAATATCGTTGAAGAAATTGTTTTCTTTTTGGAGTTTCAAACTTAAATTATTTAGAAGAGCCATAATGTCTGCTTAAAATCGAAAATCAGCTATCCATTCAGGGTAACGTGAAAGTGGCTCCGGACGTCTTTTTGCCCTCCAAAAAGTTAGTCACGGCGAGGCGTAGTCGAAAAACTCGAGAAATCGCTTTTCCTTGGCACGACCAGCGTACCGTAGCATTTTAGGGGATGTCTGGATACTCCTCCTCAAATGAAATCAAAAATTCTTGGAACTGACGATGAATGAACCCGTGAGAACGAGTACAGTTCAAGATATACACCACTACGTTCATCACTTCTAGAAGACCGATATAGTTTGCACAGAGAGCCTCTTGGTGTGCAAAACAATGAACGGAAGGTAAAGTCGGCATGTTAAGTAGGCCAATGAACACTATTACTTTACCGCGCATTGTTGGTGCCCCTTCTGTGGTTACGGAGAACAAGTCTTCCCGAGTGAGTCCTGTTACCTCTAGAATAATAGCTCCTGTAGCAGTGTCCTTCATCGAAATCGTATCCAGGAGCTCTTCTGTTACATGCGGGTCGTCGTTGACGCCACGCAAAAAAATGGCTAACTGATCCGTGTCGCTAATATCTGTGGACTCACCGAGTGAGATAGAGTATGCTAGGAGATTGTAAATATTAGCTGCCAGTTGTTCATGCAAATTCCCAGCAATGTCACTGATCCACCGAGATATAGTCATGCTGAAAAGTGGAATTCTGCTGTATGCGGGAGATAGTGTGGGTTTCATTGTGCCTACTACGTTCAGCAAAATATTTTTTCTTAATAACCCTTCCATAAAGGCCTTCCCAGCTCTTGCTAAACATAGAGCAATTCTATAGCTAACTCGAAGAGTCCTTTTACAGCACCCTTAATCTTCTTCGTCCTAAATTAGAGTAAAAAGATTGCGTTAGGAATAATATAAGCGGAAACGAATATACATTTGAGAGAAATATAAACACATTTCAGTTCGGTTCGCTGGACCTATAACCAAAATGAAGATGCTAAAGTACTGGTACAAACCTCATTATTAGACACAGAATTCTCTTCTGCAAGAGTCTGCAATTTCCTTAATTCTTCCTCTCTGATGCCCCTATTATTTCGCTACACTGCTCTGAATGCAATTTGCTGTAGTGTCTTTCAATAGATGACATTCTTCCATATGTAATTACTATACTGCAGATTAGACATTTGCCTTTATCGTCACAGCTAACACGAAATAAGGAAGTTCTCACTCGGGTTTAAAACGACTTTGGGAAATCTTTGCATTTCTCGGATCAGCTTGTTCTATTATTCTAGTGTCTTTAAGTTAACTGTTTCAGTGTTGAATATGCCGCCTATTAACGCACTCGGCAGTGCACCACGGCATCTTCACCAGGAAAGCCGAGTTGACTCGAATTTAGCCGAGTTAGACTTATACATCGTACAAACACTCCCTGCACTTCGCTTTGTACACACACGATTTTCCGTGTGTCAGATGCCGTGTTATAGACACTCGAATCGTTTAATACTATTTGTCATATTAAAACTGTGATGTAAAATAGGTTCTGTATGTGTGAACCCCTGGACCGATGTAAGAGAGGGCCTGGTGGCCATAATTAAATCAAGTTAAATATGCAAATAAATGAAATAAATAAATACAGCGAAAGCCTTGACCTTATACGCAGTCCTGTATCAAACACATTTGAGAATGAAACACACTTATACTTATTTATAAGCCGAAGTGTAACCATCAAAAACGCGACAGATATACATGAAGGAGAAAGTATATTTTTTACGAGAATAGTACTCGATATCCTACAAGACAAAAAAAGAACTCCCATCATCAGCAGAACCCGTCATCATCCAGTAGACATAAGATGTAGTCGAGAGTTCACAGCACCAGCCACGTAACGGAGGATGACGCCGTCCCTTGTCACAACGGGACTGAAGAAAGTGGGGCATTCCCATAAATACATTTTAATTAAGTGATTCTCGCGCTCTGGCGAGACTACATCGCCACCAAGTGGCCGACAGCGCACACACCGACGGCCAACGTCTGCCTGCAGCCAGCACCGGTTATGAATCGTTCTCTGCGCCAGATCTACTCCTCTAATATTGAACATGTACATTAAATGTAGTTACTCACCTGGCAAACGTCACATGACGGCAGTCTTGTCATGAAACTTTTACATCTAATGTTTCATGCTGCACAATCTATTTTACGGAGCACACTTAACGTCAGACGCCTCCAGAGGATATGGAGACGGGCGACACACACATGGGAGTTGCTGAATTTTCACGTGAATTTTGTGTTGAAATCAACGAATGTTGTATCTAAATAAATGAAATTTGTTCTAAACAAGTGCGAAGACCCTCTCCAAGTGCAGACTTATGCTTTTTACAAACAATATTGTACCGAGAACACTCAATTTGCGTTAAAATCATCGAATATACTACGGAAATAATCAGTTTTTACGGAAATTGTAGAATTTCCCCTTCAAATCTATCCTCCTGCCACTGAATCCAATGTAGTTGCCAACTCAGCAAATGACACGTGACAGAAACCATGTAACAGAATTTCACGTCTAAGGCTTCCCGCCTCACAATGTGTTTTACTTTGCTCACATGACAGTGGACATCTAAATAGCATCTCTATATGGAGACAGCTGACATAAGTACAGCAAACCACTTAAGGTACGTTGAAACCGAGCGAGGTGGCGCAGTGGTTAGCACACTGGACTCGTATTCGGGAGGACGACGGTTCAATCCCACGTCCGGCCATCCTGATTTAGGTTTTCCGTTATTTCCCTAAATCGCTTCAGGCAAATGCCGGGTTGAGAATTTGAAAGGGCACGGCCGACTTCCTTCCCCGTCCTTCACTAATCCGATGAGACCAATGACCTAGAAGTTTGGTCTCTTCCCCCAAACAACCCAACCCCTATGGTACGTTGCAACTGGCCAATTTTATGCTGAAGTCAATGAAATTTGCATTTGCAGATGTGAATTTCGCGTTATGCCGCTACGTTTTCATCTCTGCTGTTCATAACTGCTATGATTCTAGCAGGATGTCTCTGATTTTTGTCGATATCTGTTGTCATGCACTCTAGAACTGAAACTTCCTGGCAGATTAAAACTGTGTGTCGGACCGAGACTCGAACTCGAGACCTTTGTCTTTCGCGGGCAAGTGCTCTACCAACTGAGCTACCCAAGCACGACTCACGGCCCGTCCTCACAGCTTCACTTCTGCCAGTACCTCGTCCCCTACCTTCCAAACTTTACAGAAGCTCTCCTGCGAACCTTGCAGAACTAGCACTCATGAAAGAAAGGATATTGCGGAGACATGGCTTAGCCACAGCCTAGGGGATGTTTCCAGAATGAGATTCTGGGCACTCTACAACTGACCGTACAAGCGTCCTCCTTTACAGTACACGTCATTTTCCACGGCCCTTTCCCGCACTCTTCCATCTACTACTTTTCTACTTTACGAAGTCAAGGAATGATTCAAGTTAGCCACTATATAGCATACGAATTCTTGGTAAATACAATTATTCCACGAGTTACAAAACCGTTCCAATAACAGAGAACTCCTTGACAGAAATGATGTGTGAAGGACAGCAGTGATTGAGGCTCACTTAATAGTATGCAGCTGATATTGTACTATCACAAAGATCTCACTCCCACAATTAGTGTCAGACACGTAATATCATTTTCTGAGAACCATTCAAACAAATGCAAATCTTTCATGCACTTCTCCTACACTTTACGAAGTCAAGGAATGATACAAGTTAGTCACTATATAGGGCGGTCAGAAACAGTCTGAAACGCTTGCAAGATTGTTGCAGGGTTCGTTCTGCTGAGAAACAATTGTTAAAAAAAATTCAGTGTGTCGAGCCGTATCCGAATCAATTGGTGGCATTGAAGTTATCCAGGTCTACATCTACATCTACATCTACATTTATGCTCCGCAAGCCACCCAACGGTATGTGACGGACGGCACTTTACGTGCCACTGTCATTACCTCCCTTTCCTGTTCCAGTCGCGTAGGGTTCGCAGGAAGAACGACTGTCGGAAAGCCTCCGAGCGCACTCGTATCTCTCTAATTTTACATTCGTGATCTCCTCGGGAGGTGTGAGTAGGGGGAAGCAATATATTCGATACCTTATCCAGAAACGCACACTCTCGAAACCTGGACAGCAAGCTACACCGCGATGCAGAGCGCCTCTCTTGGAGAGTCTGCCACTTGAGTTTGCTAAACATCTCCATAACGCTATCACGCTTACCAAATAACTCTGTGACGAAACGCGCCGCTCTTCTTTGGATCTTCTCTGTCAACCCGACCTGGTACGGATCCCACACTGATGAGCAATACTCAAGTATAGGTCGAACGAGTGTTTTGTAAGCCACCTCCTTTGTTGATGGACTACATTTTCTAAGGACTCTCCCAATGAATCTCAACCTGGCACCCACCTTACCAACAACAAGTTTCATATGATCATTCCACTTCAAATCGTTCCGCACGCATTCTCCCAGATATTTTACAGAAGTAACTGCCACCAGTGTTTGTTCCGCAATCATATAATCATACAATAAACGATCCTTCTTTCTATGTAGTCGCAATACATTACACATGTCTATGTTAAGGGTCAGGTGCCACCTCCTGCACCAAGTGCCTATCCGCTGCAGATATTCCTGCATTTCGCTGCAATTTTCTAATGCTGCAACTTCTCTGTATACTACAGCATCATCCGCGAAAAGCCGTATGGAACTTCCGACACTATCTACTAGGTCATATATATATATATATATATATATATATATATATATATATATATATATATATATATATATATTGTGAAAAGCAATGGTACCATAACACTCCCCTGTGGCACGCCAAAGGTTCTTTTACGTCTGTAGACGTCTCTCCATTGAGAACAACATGCTGTGTTCTGTTTGCTAAAAACTCTTCAATCCAGCTACACAGCTGGTCTGATATCCCGTAGGCTCTTACTTTGTTTATCAGGCGATAGTGCGGAACTGTATCGAACGACTTCCGTAGGTCAAGCAAAATAGCATCTACCTGGGAGTCTGTATCCAATATTTTCTGGCTCTCATGAACAAATAAAGCGAGTTGGGTCTCACACGATCGTTGCTTCCGGAATCCATGTTGATTCGTACAGAATAGATTCTGGGTTTCCAGAAATAACATGATACGCGATTGCCAGAGATAATTCGCAATATATTGTATTTGATGTGATAAAGCCCTACGTGCAGGACAGTAACTTTTTTCTGTTAATTGACTCGTGGGGAGGAGAAACAAATCCATAATTGTACGAGATGTCTCAAGATGAAGAAGGACTACTATTATGCTGTACTGAAGTGATTCCCCCTCAAATGCACTCCGTTTGTGCTACGCTGCAATGTCTGGTTTTCACGTCAGCTAAAGAATTTGATCAGAAGGCCTCAGAACTGCTGTTATCTCATTGAGATAGAAAAAGAAATCACAGCCCGAAAAGACTACATCATAATATATCCCACTGTGCATCACGGGCTATTCTCGGCAATATTTGGCGAAATATGCGTTACGTTTGGTTTACTGACAAACTCAGCGAGGAGAGAAACTACGTTTAAGAATGTAAACTACGTTTACTTTCGTGCAGCAACTCAAAAACAACCACGTAATCGTAAAAATGGGGCGTTTATATCGCGTACAAGATGCCCGTTTTTACGATGAGTATTAGCTACGCACGTGAAAATCATCAACTGTAAAATAATAAAAGCATATAATTTTATATTCAAGGTTTACCTAAATGTCTTGCAATCTCTTCCTCGAAATTTATTTGCAATTCCAAATTTTCCTCTGCTTTTCCTTTTCAAATGGTTCAAATGGCTCTGAGCACTATGGGACTTAACATCTGTGCTCATCAGTCGCCCAGAACTTAGAACTACTTAAACCTAACCAACCTAAGGACATCACACACATCCATGCCCGAGGCATTATTCGAACCTGCGACCGTAGCAGTCGCGCGGTTCCGGACTGAGCGCCTAGAAGCGCTAGACCACCGCGGCCGGCAGTCGTGGTTTTCGTTTGGTTTCCTAAAACAGAACACGAGAGTGATACAAAAACTGGTCTTGGGACGGCAGTAAGGATCGAACCCGTACTAAAAGCTGAGCAATCTCGTGCGCTACCATCTACGCCATGAGAACAACTGAAACTAACTACACAATGCGCCCCGTTTTTATTTGCGCGTGCTACGGCGTGATTAGCTAACTTCAAAGCTAGTTAACTCAGAAACGGCTCAACGTATAGAATTTGTTTGTTAACAATTATTTTTCAGCACAACCTACCTTACACTGCTTTTCACACTGTCTCTGAGTACCATGTATAGCAAACGATTTGTCGTTAAATATAATCATTTTGCAAGTTACAAAATCTATGCAATCAAAGTGAACTCCTTGGCAGAAATAGACGTGTGCAGGACTGGAGTGTTTTACGTCCAAACATAAACAATAATCTCTCTCTCTCTCTCTCTCTCTCTCTCTCTCTCGCACACGCCACACGCACACTCACACATACACACACACACACACACACACACACACACACACACACACACACACACACAAACATACACACACAATAACTGTTAAGCGAATGGCTAGCGAAACTTATGCATAGAGCTGACAGAACCTCACCACTCGCTGTCACTGACTTAGAATTGCTGCAGCTATAAAACTGAACGACTCGATTAAATCCAAGATGTGACAGGAGAATGTTGTACTTCACATCATCTCACGTGCACCTTCATTTGGTGGACTCTAAACTCAGGAGGGATGCAACGTGATTTTTCAATTTTGCCCCAGCAAGAAGGAATATTACTTTGAAATTAGTTTTCCAGCGATTTATATCCAACTTAGAGCAATCGCGGTCTACATTGTCACTTTTCCAGGGTTTCATTTGATAGCTTAGTGGAAGTTGTATGAAATATTTGCAGTTAACAAGTGTTGCAAGTAGTTCTAGAGATTGTTGAGTAGCCATTTGATTTGGAATATGAATGTCCTACACCTCAATACACATACACGACTGACATATACATCAAACATTTTCAAAAGATTTCTGTAATACTCCGATGAATTGTAAGACTGCTTGTACAAAGAAATGCTCTATGATAATTCATACTAGCTGTGGGTTTGTTGGTAAAGCGTTAGTGGTTGTAGTAGTAATAGTATTAGATTCAGTAGATTGAAACAGTAGGTTCCGTGGCGAATTCAGTAAGGTTGTAGCCTTAGATTCGTACTCTAAATTGCAGTAGGTTCATAATTAGCTGTAGTAGTAGAGTCATAACCATGAATTTTCAGTCGGCTGTACGAGGGAGACCATACACTCTACTGATGGTGAAAGCATTATTTTTTTACAAACACAAATTTTCACTGTAGGTACGTCTTGGTGTGATGGAAATTTCGATTCAATCATCCTTCCTATTAACAGAATGCGGTATATTGTCCAGACTAACACTGCATTTTAAAGTGATTCCTTGCATAAATTGTGCGTTACGCCATACATAAGACATCTACCGTTTCCAGCAGTGTCCAGACTTATTAACTAAACACGTAGAACTGTTTTAGACAAGATCCGTAATACAACGGAGCAGGACACAAAATTGTTTCCAGAAACTGAATCTGTACTATCTTCAAAGGCTACCCCACTAGCATGGTATTGTGCTCCAGTGAATGTGGTGTTGCTCTCTGCAACGTTAAATGTGTTGTTAGGAGTGTCATCAGACCGAGAGTTCAAAGCAGCGGTGATTTATGAAAATCCACGATTATCTGACATGATAATAGTGCTGTCAGGTTATGACTGATATCAGTCACATCTGAATTCAGCACAAAATAACTGCAATGTTCAACTCTCAAATGCTGACAGTATGTAAGAACTATCCAAGAAAAATGGAAGTGTACATCAACAATACGAACACCACCCGTACACTCTCTTTCAGAAACCTGACACATGTCTGCAAAATCATTCATTGTGTAATGCCATTTTGCATACAGATGTTATGGAATTGTCCAGGTACGGCTTTTAAAGCTCCCCCATCAGAACACTTCAGAAGAATTATCTGTTATGAATCTCTAGTGTGTTATTCAGACGTGAAATTCCAACACAGTAAATTACTCAGACAAGACATACTATTTCTGGTCTACATTTCCCTGTACCGTTGCCCTACATGCAGAAATCATCATTGATATATCTAAACAAGAAGCACATTACATTACCTATTTATAGCTCTCCTACCTCCTCCCCAGTACTATTTTAAGTGTATGTGCTTTACGTTATTTTACTTTGGGGGGCGGTAAAAATTCATATGAAAGCAGAATTTTTTTAAGTGCATTGTCTGAAAACTACCTTGAGCAGTTAAACAGAGAACCGACTCTTGGCGATAACATATTAGACCTTTTGGTCACAAACAGACCCGAATTATATGAAACAGTTAACGCAGAACAGGGAATCAGCAATCATAAAGCGGTTACTGCATCGATGATTTCAGCCGTAAATAGAAATATTAAAAAATATAGGAAGATTTTTCTATTTAGCAAAAGTGACAAAAAGCATATTTCAGAGTACCTCACGGTTCAACACAGAAGTTTTATCTCAAGTACAGATAGTGTTGAGGATCAGTGGACAAAGTTCAAAACCATCGAACACTATGCATTAGATGAGTATGTATCAAGCAAGATGGCAAGAGATGGAAAATAGCCACCGTGGTACAACAACCGAGTTATAAAACTGCTGCGGAAGCAAAGGGAACTTCACAGCAAACATAAACATAGCCAAAGCCTTGCAGACAAACAAAAATTACGCGAAGCGAAATGTAGTGTAAGGAGGGCTATCCGAGAGGCGTTCAATGAATTCGAAAGTAAAGTTCTGTGTACTGACTCGGCAGAAAATCCTAAGAAATATTGGTCTTATGTCAAAGCGGTAGGTGGATCAAAACAAAATGTCCAGACACTTTGTGACCAAAATGGTAATGAAACAGAGGATGACAGGTCTCTAGAAGAGCGTAGCGTTCCAAAGGATTGGAAAAGGGCACAGGTCATCACTGTTTTCAAGAAGGGACGTCGAACAGATGTGCAGAACTATAGACCTATATCTCTAACGTCCACCAGTTGTAGAGTTTTGGAGCACATATTGTGTTCGAGTATAATGACTTTTCTGGAGACTAGAAATCTACTCTGCAGGAATCAGCGTGGGTTTCGAAAAAGACGATCGTGTGAAACCCAGCTCGCGCTATTCGTCCACGAGACTCAGAGGGCCATAGACACGGATTCCCAGATAGATGCCGTGTTTCTTGACTTCCGCAAGGCGTTTGATACAGTTCACCACAGTCGTTTAATGAACAAAGTAAGAGCATATGGACTATCAGACCAATTGTGTGAATGGATTGAAGAGTTCCTAGATAACAGAGCGCAGCATGTCATTTTCAATGTACAGAAGTCTTCCGAAGTATATCGTGTCGTAAGACCGCTGCTATTCACAATATACATAAATGACCTTGTGGATAATATCGGAAGTTCACTGAGGTTTTTTGCGGATGATACTGTAGTGTATCGAGAGGTTGTGACAATGGAATATTGTACTGAAATGCATGAGGATGTGCAACGAATTGACGCATGGTGCAGGGAATGGCAATTGAATCTCAATGCAGACAAGTGTAATGTGCTGCGAATACATAGAAAGAAAGATCCCTCGTCATTTAGCTACAATCTAGCAGGTCAGCAACTGGAAGCAGTTAATTCCATAAATTATCTGGGAGTAGGCATTAGGAGTGATTTAAAATGGAATGACCATATAAAATTAATCGTCGGTAAAGCAGATGCCAGACTGAGATTCACTTTAAGAATCCTAAGGATATGCAGGCCGAAAAAAAGGAAGTAGGTTACAGTACACTTGTTCGCCCACTGCTTGAATACTGCTCACTGGCGTGGTATCCGTACGGGTTGATAGAAGAGATAGAGCAGATCCAACGGAGAGCAGCGCGCTTCGTTACAGCATCATTTAGTAATCGCGAAAGCGTTACGGAGATGATAGATAAACTCCAGTGGAAGACTCTGCAGGAGAGACGCTCAGTAGCTCGGTACGGGCTTTTGTTGAAGTTTCGAGAACATACCTTCACCGAGCAGTCAAGCAGTATATTACTCCCTGCTACGTATATCTCGCGAAGAGACCATGAGGATAAAATCAGAGAAGTTAGAGCCCACACAGAGGCACACCAGCAATCTTTCTTTCCACGAACAATACGAGACTGGAATAGAAGGGAGAACCGATAGAGGTACTCAAAGTACCCTCCGCCACAGACCATCAGGTGGCTTGCGGAGTATGGATATAGATGTAGATGTAGAAGTAACAAACTTCGAAATGCCACGATCGCTGTAGTAGAGTATTTATTCAGATATTTTGGTTACTTCAAAATATGTTACCATTTGCAGATCTGTAAAGCATAGAACGAGTAAGCACAAAACTAAGTGAGAAATATCTTTATAACATCTTTAATATAATATGTATCCATGACGTACCTTCTGCATTACACTTGAAAGAATCTCGTCCATGTGCACAGCAATTTGTGTCACATAACAAATACACATTCCAGGAACATGCATAGCATAATATATCGACATATCAAATGTAAAAATCATTACATAAAATATCACATACAGTGCGCCGAGTATGAATGCTTATGCTAGCTAAAAAGCTTCTTACAGATTGAGATTGGATATTAAACATGGCAGATATTACAGTCAGCCACTAGATGGAACCATACTAGTAAGAAACTGAATTACTGCATTTCGTATAAAGCTTAAGCACAAATATAAATCCATACACATGTTTACAATGTAATTATACAGGGAATGATCTAAATTGGTGTATTTTAAAAAGCAACTTTTTCCTCTTTTTATTTTTTTAAATATTTTACTTTATAAGTATTTGTTAACCATAAAAGAAAGTGCTTTACATCCATAATTATCATTCATTGTGTCTCAAGGAAGCCAAATGCATGGAATGTTCAAACTGAATACGTAGACAAACAAGTCGTTTAAAAAAGCTATTTTATATATTACATTTGTAGAAAGGTAACATAAAAAGATTTTACAATTGTAATCTTAATCTCCTTATAAAAAGAACCTATACTATCCAATACTAACAGCACAGCATAAATTCTAAGTGCAATGAAACGCTACTGCACGATGTCTTGGTGAATTTAATCAAACTGTAGACACCGAAAAGGCTGCAAATTGGTCCACTTTGTTACATATGAAGAAAATGTAACCATCAGTTTACAGAATAGGATCCTACAACCATTACACGTACTCTATGGTACAGAGCTCGTAACTTTCAGTTCGAAGTTTACGTACTGGACTGGTGCACGAATGAGAGGAGACGAGATAGTAATAATAAAACAGACTGAGATCGAACAAGAGCTGTATCATTGTAAGAGGTCTAGAGGCGTGCGAGTGTGCCGGGGCTTATCCTAGTTCACAACTACCACGGCCACGTCGTCATAAAGCGTCTGTCATTAACATACAAATTATTGAACCATAATATAAGTGTAAAATTAAATATTAAAATTACTTTTCCGAACATCATCTGCTTATGCTTCATCATATTGACATTAACATTGTAAGGTCTCACAACGATCGGATGAATATGTTAGGCAAAATATACGATCTTAAGAAAAAAAAGTAAGTGCCCTGAATAATAGGACTAAAAAGCTAAAAAGTGGTCAGAATATGGAAATGAATGTCACAATTAAAAGTGACAAGTCTGAGCCTGAACAGAGCAAGGTTTTTGGCCAAAATCGGTGTTTTTAGGAAAAATTGAAGGCGCTGATATTAGACTCAGAAAGAGGAATATTCGAATGTAACCTCAGTTACGTGTAGAAACATTATATATGTGAATCCAGTAAGCTACCTCTATTAGTTTCAAACTATTTACTAAAAACCATATTTGGAACGAAAAAGTACTTATTCATGATAGATTAAGTATCATTTGTATTTGTAATAGAAAGTTCTACTTAAACAACTAGATTACATTGATGCAATAAATCAGTTGTACCAAGTTTCAAGACTGTATTGTAAATAATTGTAATGCGGATTTACTGACTGGAAATTATGGTCAGTATGTCGTCCATCACTTTCTGGCTGACCACAAAAATACTTTTCCGGTGCTTGTAAACGGCGAAGGTATGTATAAAGCACGCACGGACAACTGAAGTTCAAAAATGGCTCTGAGCACTATGGGACTTAACTTCTGAGGTCATCAGTCCCCTAGAACTTAGAACTACTTAAACCTAACTAACCTAAGGACACCACACACATCCATGCCCCAGGCAGGATTCGAACCTGCGACCGTAGCGGTCGCGCGGTTTCAGACTGTAGCGCCTAGAACCGCTCGGCCACTCCGGCCGGCGGACAACTGAAGTGTCTTTGCATAACGACATAATAAAACCGTTTGGATAGATTACCTGCCGCCCCACAAGATATTAGTATCGAAAATGTAATACGCACTACAGTATAACTGCAACTTTAGACATTGTTTACAACTAAGCTGTTGATTACTTTCGGGAGCTCACTCATGGACTAGAACAGTCATAGGGATACATTAAGGACAGTATATGTCAAGTATGGGAACTGCCATTCCGAGTATTAACAGCTACGGTATATTCGCTATCACTGCATACAAAATATTTTTGTTTTGTGTGTCGTAGACCCTATGCAGTATACACTGAGGTGATAAAAGTCATGGGATACCTCCTATTATCGTGTCGGTCTCCTTTTGCCCAGTGTAGTGCAACAACTCGACGTGGCACGGACATAACAAGTCGTTGGAAGTCCTCAGCAGAAATATTGAGCCATGCGATTCATGTTGGGCCACCTGGGTGGCCAAATCATTCGCTCGAACTGTCCAGAATGTTCTTCAAACCAATCGCGAACAACTGTGGCCCAGTGACATAGCTCATTGTCATCCACAAAAATTCTATCGTTGTTTGGGAACATGAAGTCCATGAACGGCTGCAAATGATCCCCAAGTAGCCGGACATAACCACTTCCAAACAAAGATCCATGTAAACATAGCCAACACCATTATGAAACCACCACCGGCTTACACAGTGCCTCTTTGGAAACTGTGTGGGATTTATCAAACCCTTGCGAACTGAAATATGAACTCAACTGACCAGGCCACGGTTTTCCAGTCGACTACGGTCACGAGCCCAGGAGAGGCGCTGCACTCAATGTCGTGCTGTTAGCAAAGGCACTCCTGTCTTTCGTGTACTGCCATAGCCCTTTAACGCCAAATTTCCAAGCATTGTCCTAACGGACCCTCGGGCGGCGTTTGATGTATATGTCAGATGTTTATGTGTACTGATACATAGAAAATTCACAGTCACAATCAAAAAGGCTACTCTGCCATGTTTAGAACTACTTGCAACACTTGTAAGTAAAAGACTTTCACGATACTTGTACCAAGCTACAAACTAAAACGTTAAAAAAGGTAGTACGTGAAGTGCGGTACTTTAAGCTGCACAAAAACCACTGGAAAACCAGTTTCAAAGTAAAATTCCTTTTATATGGAGCAAAATTTAAAAATCAAGTTGAATCCCTCTGTAGATTAAAGTCCAACAAACGAAGACGTGTATGAAGTGATGTGAGGTACAACATTTCCCAGTCACATCATGGATATAAATCGAGTCGTTCAGTTTTATAGCTGTAAGAATTGTATCTCAGTGGCAGCAAGTGGTGAGGTTCTCTGAGCTCTCTATACACGTTTCTGTAGCCTTTTGTTTGCAGTTATTGTGAGAGAGAGACATTATGGCGCAGCACACTGTTTAAGTATGGCTATATAACACTGCTGTCGTGAACACGTCTAGCCTGTCTAGGAGTTCGCTTTGACTACATCGGTTTTATAACTTGCGCAAGGCGATATTTAACGAAAATTAGTTTGCTGTGTAGTGGGTAACTTGGTGAATGGGAAACTTAGTTTTGATAGAATGATTTTCAGAAAAATAATTGTACAGTAAAGGAGGACGCTAGTACTGTCACTGCAAGAGTGCATGGCAACAGATATCGAACGAAATCAGTGGCATCCTGCTAGAATCCAACACTTGAATAAAGCCCAGACGCTTCTGTCACTTCTTTAGTTGCAAATTTCAGCACAGAATTAGCCAATTTCGACGTACATTAAATTCATTAAATGATTTGCTGTGTGTATGTCAGCTGCCTCCATTTAGAAATCCTATGGAAAATCCAATGCAATGTGTGCAAAGTAAAACACATTATGAGGTGGGAAGCCTTAGTTGTGAAATTCTGTTACGTGGTTGTTTACTGAGTTGGTAACTACGTTTGGTTCTTCGAAATGTATGTAGAGCGGCAGGGGGATAAATTTAACATGAAAATTCTCCGATTTACGTCAAAAATCGATTATCTTGGCAGTATATTCCATGATTTCAACGCAATATTCAGTGTTGCCGATACCTGGAGAGGGATTTTACACATCTTAAGCTAAAATTTCCTTTATTTCATGGAATGTTCGTTGATTTCAGCATAAAATTGACTTGAAAATTCAATGACTTGCTCTGTGTGTGTCTCCTGTCTCCATTTAGCAATCCAAAGGAGACAGGAGTGAGTAACTACATGTACTGTAGAAATGGCTCTGAGCACTATGGGACTTAACATCTATGGTCATCAGTCCTCTAGAACTTAGAACTACTTAAACCTAACTAACCTAAGGACATCACATAACACCCAGTCATTACGAGGCAAAGAAAATCCCTGACCCCGCCGGGAATCGAACCCGGGAACCCGGGCGCGGGAAGCGAGAACGCTGCCGCACGACCACGAGTTGTAGATTGTACTGCATATTTACAATGGTAGAAGAGTAGATTTGACACAGAAATTTCGCTTACGATCATGATTCATAAAAGCCGGTGGCTGCAGAGGCGCGGTGGCTGCTGGGATACGTGCTGATGGCTGGTAACTGGTTGCACAGTGACGCCAGAGGCCTTGAATCACTTGACTGAAATGTATTTTTGGAGACGTGCTGCTTTCTCCAGTGCTCGTAGTGCAAACGACTGCATCGTCCTCCATTGCATGCTTGTGCTATGGGCTCTTTACTAAAGCATTGGTCTACTAGATGTCCTCCTGATGATGGCAGTTCAGTTTTCCATCTTGAAATGTGGTGTACAAGTAGGATATTGCGCACTACTGTTTTTAATGGTTTCGATTCGACTTGTAAAAAAGTATGATCGTGTTTTATTCTCAGAGGTGTCTGATACATGACAGCATACAAGAAAGAGATGTTCCTGCGGTATTGTTATGAATGATGCAGCTTATTGCTACTTTTAATAGCTGCCACCCATCTTGCACAATCATTTTTCGTAGTGAGTTTTGCAAACATAGTAGCTAAATTGCATTGCCCAAGTCCAGCCACTAGGAAGAGTGTGGATCAGCCTCATCCCTCCTCCCTCTCCTCCTCCCTCCCTTCTCAACTTTTAAAAAATCCCTGCGGAATATCTGTGTGGGCTATAATTCATTTTGCGTGTCCCAAGATTTTTCGGTATGGGTTATAGCTAGAGGTCTGCGCGGATGCGAATATCCGCGGATATCCGCGGTATTTTTTACTTGGCGGATAAAATCGCCACCGGCGCGGATACCGGCGGGTCAACTGCGGATAATGAGAAAGGCATCTGCCCAGTACGTATGTTGCAATGTTAGTTCAAAATTTCAAGTCTGTTGACATTCTTGGAATCTTGCAGGACCCGGGTAGAGCGGATGACTTTGTCCTCAGCCCCTGGCTACGACCGACGTAGCTGTACCCAAGAGACCTACGCCTAATCCGTTTCCGCGACCGTGTCGTCTGTGTGGCCTGTGAAGTGCTCTCTGGGTGGCAAACCTGCCCACTGTCTACCAGACAGGTGCCCGTTGCAATTTTCCGCTGCCTTCAGTTAGCGCTTTGTAGTGACCGAGTGACAACGTGCATCGTAGCATATATCAGTGAGAGTTCTTTCTTCAAATGAACACCATATCGATGGATACAATTTCGTGTAAGGTGAAAAAAGGTGATTTTACATTAGCGAAGGAAAGCAAATTGAAATCGCTAATTTGGAAAAAAATCGGATACGTATTTGATGGCAAGGAAAAGATAAAAGATATAGTGGCCTGTTTTGCATGTAAAAAAGTATATTCCTACACTGGACACAAAAGTGGAACTTCAAATTTGCTAAAACATTCGTTTGAGGCTCGACAAAGTAGCATGATTAATTATTTAAATACCAAGAGAGACGTGAAAGTTCCTGATGTTTACGCCAAATTTGAAGACAGGCGTGACAGAAAAACTTATCAATCTTGTCACCAAAGACATTTTACCATTCGAAGTTGCGTGTGGATCTGGGTTTCTCGAGACGGCACAGTTTCTTATTGATGTGGGGGCCAAGTACGGTGCAGTGAGTGCTAAGGAACTGATACCTCATCCAACCACTCCTAATTTCTATAACCACTGATTTTGTTGTCACTCTTCGGAAGACGTGTTATTTCTTCCAGACAACGTCACTTATTGCTGGCAGTTTAACTTTTTCACAGGTGCGCCAGCGTTTTGCAGTGTAGGCCTAATACTGTAAATATTTTCACCTGGAAATGAGAAAAACTGAACGCGTAAGCTATAATATAATCATCAGCTGACATGAATGGCTTCAAAATTTTACCCATCCAAGCAGAGAGTACAAAAAAACTGTCGGTCAATGATGCAATGTGCTAGTAACAGTTTAAAACCATCGTCATTTTCAGCTGCCTTGGCACAAGAGCAGCGAAATATAATTGTTTCTATACACGTATTTTCATCATTTAATACTATTACATTGAATTTTTTTTTAAATAGAGTTTCCAATCTCACGAGATCCGAGCCGCTACTGTGTGTGCTCCGGAGCGCCAATGCTTTCCTGTTTGAATAGTCTGCTTTAGAGTAGGTATAGAGCATTTCCTGTGATTTAAGAAGTCAAAAGTAGTTAAGTTGTCGCAGAAATGGCACCATAACAATAACTATGTCATTACATACCATAATTGGTTCAAATGGTTCAAATGGCTCTTAGCACTATGCGACTTAACATCTGTGGTCATCAGTCCCCTAGAACTTAGAACTACTTAAACCTAACTAACCTAAGGACATCACACACATTCATGCCCGAGGCAGGATTCGAACCTGCTACGGTAGCGGTCGCGCGGTTCCAAATAGTAATAGACAGTAGTACATACCATAATTCTAAGTACTACTGTCTATTACTATTTGGAACCGCGCGACCGCTACAGTCGCACGTTCGAATCCTGCCTCGGGCATGGATGTGTGTGATGTCCTTAGGTTAGTTAGGTTTAAGTAGTTCTAAGTTCTAGGGGACTGATGATCTTAGATGTTAAGTCCCATAGTGCTCAGAGCCATTTCAACCATCTATTACTATTAATTACTCATTCAAATCTTAAATATACGCGGGTGCGGATTAGGACCTTGCGGATGCGGTGCTGATGCGGATTGCACTTTTCTTATCCGCGCAGACCTCTCGTTATGGCACATGTGTGATGCTTAGATTTCAAATTTTCTATGCCATTCTAACTCAGACACATTTTTCTCTGGCTTTACCACCAATACGAGGAGAAGAGGTGGTCACATGAAGTCCCTTATGACAGTCTTTGCAGCTATGTCGTGGATTAATTTCGAAATCTATCCAGATTGCCTCTTGTGACAGTAATCCGCCCGTCAGGTGGAGACGTTATGCTCGGCCGGTCCCTTGCTGCTCTTCGAGAGGAGTAGGCTGTGTGCCAGCCTACACTCTCTCCCTTCTCTCATTATCTCCAACACGAGCATGACACAACACTCCACACACACACATTACAGTCACCCACGATTCACAGATATACTTTAATACAATTCATACTTCGTGAAAGAAAGATACCTGCGGGCGCGAAGGACAGGGAAAAACCTTTCAAATTAGGCAGCTGAATCTGCCTTTTGGGGTCTCCCAGCCATTCATGCCATACATCTTTATTTTTATCCATAAGGCAATTGACCTATTTCTGATAGGTGGAGGGGTGGGGAAATGTGAAGACTCATCAGTGATGTCATCAGTAATGTGGCACTCTCAGTTCTGAGTAGAAAAGTGCTGACGTCAGAATGAGCACTCCCTTATCTCTTAGGTCATTCGAGGAATCACGGCATCCTGCCACATGTCAATGTCAAGGAGGGAAGGGGATTGCCACCAATCTCACACACTACACTTACGAACATTTAGCATGAATCACCCCGCACACCCCGCACCCCGTACACCTGTGCTGTCACTCCGCAGCCAATGGTATTCAAGCTCAGCTTCCCATCCCTTTGAACATCTTTTTATAATAATGTGATTGGATGCACATCATCATTTTCTGTTCAGCATGAAGCACTGCCAGCAGCAGTGATCATCTGAGGTGAAGAAGAAGAATACTGATATGTCAATTCATCTCTGACTATTATTATTATTAAGTGTGTATGCTTTATTATACTTAGATTTCTAGCTCCAGCTGTTACAGATGCACAGCAGCAGCTGCTGCCCTCAGGATGCTCAGCATTGTTAGACTGTGCTCTAGGAAGAGCAGAACAGCTGCAACGAACACCACGCCCTGGAAGTCCGTAACAGCCAGTGCCGAGGAAAACGTCGCTGCAATCAAGATATAATCATGGCAGAACAGCGTGTGACAGAACACTACATTCCTAAGAGAGTGGGCATATCTCAGGAACACCTTGGACACATGATAAGAGTTGTACTTGACATACACTAAGTCTTACTTCGACGGGTCGCAAGAACGTTGACAGCAGAAAACAAATGCTAGAGACACGTCAAGTCCACCGAACACTTGATCCTTTTGGAGGCACATCCTCTGACATTTCTCGAACGTTTTGCGACAATGGACTGACCACTTCCGAGTCGAATTCAAGTTTCACTCGAAACAGTGGAAACACCCCTCCTCATACAAGGTGCATTCAAGTTCTAAGGCCTCCGATTTTTTTTCTAATTAACTACTCACCCGAAATCGATGAAACTGGCGTTACTTCTCGATGTAATCGCCCTGCAGGCGTATACATTTTTCACAACGCTGACGCCATGATTCCATGGCAGCGACGAAGGCTTCTTTAGGAGTCTGTTTTGACCACTGGAAAATCGCTGAGGCAATAGCAGCACGGCTGGTGAATGTGCGGCCACGGAGAGTGTCTTTAATTGTTGGAAAAAGCCAAAACTCACTAGGAGCCACGTAAGGTGAGTAGGGAGCATGAGGAATCACTTCAAAGCTTTTATCAGAAACTGTTGCATAACGTTAGCTCGATGTGCGGGTGCGTTGTCTTGGTGAAACAGCACACGCTCAGCCCTTCCCGGACGTTTTTGTTGCAATGCAGGAAGGAATTTGTTCTTCAAAACATTTTCGTAGGATGCACCTGTTACCGTAGTGCCCGTTGGAAAGCAATGGGTAAGGATTACGCCCTCGCTGTCCCAAAACATGGACACCATCATTTTTTCAGCACTGGCGGTTACCCGAAATTTTTTTGGTGGGGGTGAATCTGTGTGCTTCCATTGAGCTGACTGGCGCTTCGTTTCTGGATTGAAAAATGGCATCCACGTCTCATCCATTGTCACAACCGACGAAAAGAAAGTCCCATTCATGCTGTCGTTGGGCGTCAACATTGCTTGGCATTATGCCACACGGGCAGCCATGTGGTCGTCCGTCAGCATTCGTGGCACCCATCTGGATGACACTTTTCGCATTTTCAGGTCGTCATGCAGGAGTGTGTGCACAGAATCCACAGAAATGCCAACTCTGGAGGCGATCTGTTCAACAGTCATTGGGCGATCCCCCAAAACAATTCTCTCTACTTTCTCGATCGTCGTCAGACCGGCTTGTGCGAGCCCGAGGTTGTTTCGGTTCGTTGTCACACGATGTTCTGTCTTCATTAAACTGTTGCACCCACGAACGCACTTTCGACACATCCATAACTCCATCACCACATGTCTCCTTCAATTGTCGATTAATTTCAATTGGTTTCACACCACGCAAATTCAGAAAACGAATGATTACACGCTGTTCAAGTAAGGAAAACGTCGCCATTTTAAGTATTTAAAGCAGTTCTTATTCTCCCCGCTGGCGGTAAAATTCCTCTGCAGTACGGTGCTGCCATCTCTGGGACGTATTGACAATGAATGCGGCCTCATTTTAAAACAATGCGCATGTTTCTATCTCTTTCCAGTCCAGGAAAAAAAATCGGAGGCCTTACAACTTGAATGCACCTTGTACAACACCAAGAGGTTCAAGTCAGTCACATCAGCTGGCAAGATGATGGTCTCTGTGTTCTAAGGTTCGAGAGGTGTTATCTGGCTGAACACCTCAAGAAAGGTGAAACAGTGAACGGAGCATATTATGGTGGTCAACTAAAGCATATGAGGGAAGCCATCAAAGTGAAACGCCTCGCGATGTTGACAAAACGAGTGCTCTTTCATCAGGACGGTGCACCTGCACACACATCCATCTTGGCGATGTCTGCCAATGAATCCTGCCGGCCTGTGTGGCCGTGCGGTTCTAGGCGCTTCAGTCTGGAACCGCGTGACCACTACGCACGTTCGAATCTTGCCTCGGGCATGGATGTGTGTGATGTCCTTAGGTCAGTTAGATTTAAGTAGTTCTAAGTTCTAGGGGTTTGATGACCACAGATGTTAAGTCCCATATTGCTCAGAGCCATTTGAACCAATGAATCCTGTGGCTTCAAGCTACTTTGGCACTCACATTTTCACCCAATTTGGCTCCCTTTGACTTTCATCTCCCCCTTAAGCTCAACAATTACATAGCTGGGACCCGTTTTCGATCAGATGATGGTGTCATGGTTGTGGTGGAGGATTTTTTTTGCCATGCAGGAAAAGACGTTCTACAAGAACTGTGTAATGAGCCTGCAGCACCGGAGGCAAAAGTGTGTGGCCCGAAAGGCTACACTAAAAAATAGCTATAAATTTTTGGACTACTGACAATCTTTACAGGGTGGGCCGAGAACTTTTCAGTAAACCATTGCACATCACATCTACCGATTTCCGTTGCACTCGGATAATTCCTCCGTGCTGCGTCTAGAAGCAAGTTGCGGGGGTGAGGGGTGGTTCATGTGTGGAAAGCTTACATATAAATGATATGCCAACTAGTATGACAATTGTTTCTGAACTATTTCTGTTTGCTGATGACACTAGCTTAGCAGTAAATGGTCTTGAGTGCAACATAGGCAAAGTATCAAATACTGCAGTTCAGGATATAAGTTCATGGCTTGTAGAAAATAAATTGAACTTGAATCGTAATAATACTCGGTTTTTACAGTTTCTAACACACAATTCAAGTAAAACAGACATTTTGATTACATAGGATGGGGATATTGATAGTGCGTCTGCACAGATCAGACTTCCAGGTATTCGGATAAATAGTAGACTGTCATGGAAACCCCATGTTCAGGATCTTGTTAAAAAATGAGTGTTTTTATACATACTATTCCAACAGTATGTGCAATATATGAGGGTTTAACACGAAAATTAATCTACTTTGCTTATTTTCATTCGCTGCTAACGTACAGAATTAGATTCTGGGACAACATTCCCCATTCACAAAAGCAATTTTTGCTTCAGAAGCGGGCAGTTTGAGCAATACAGGGTGTAAGTTCAAGAACCTTTTGTCGATCCTTGTTCAGGAGTCTGGGAATTCTGACACTGGCCTTTCATTATTTATTTTCTTTAATGTAGCATGGATTGACCACTTTCAAGTAGAATTCAGGTTTCACTCGAAACAGTGGAAACACCCCTCATCATCCAACCCCAAGAGGTTAAAGTCAGTCACATCAGCTGGCAAGGTGATGATCTCTGTGTTTTAGGACTCACGGCGTGTTATCTGGCTGAACATCTCAAAAAAAGTGAAACAGTGAACGGAGAATATTATAGTGCTCAACTAATGCATCTGAGGGAAGCCATCAAAGTGAAACGCCTGCAGATGTTGACAAAATGAGGGCTCTTTCATAAGGACGGGGCACCTGCACACACATCCATTTTTGCGATGTCTGCCAATGGATCCTGTGGCTTCGAGCTACTTTGTCACTCACCTTATTCGCCCAATTTGGCTCCCTTTGACTTTCATCTCTTCCTTAAGCTCAACAAATATACAGCTGGAGTCCGTTTTCGATCAGATTATGCTGTCATGTTTGTGGTGGAGGATTTTTTTGCCAACGTTCTACAAGAAGTGTGTAATGGGCCTGCAGCCCTTGTGGAAAAAGTGTGTGGCCCGAAAGTCGGACTACACTGAAAAATAGCTATAAATTTAAGGACTACTGACAACCTTTATAGGGTGGGCCGAGAAATTTTCAGTAACCCATTGAACTTCACATCTACCTATTTCCGCCCCATTCGCATAATTCCTCCGTGCTGCGTCGCCTTTTTGGCTTAGAGTTTATATATAAATGATATGCCAACTAATATGACAGTTGTTACTGAATTATTTCTGTTTGCTGATGACACTAGCTAAGCAATAAATTATTTTGAGTGCAACATAGGCAAAGTATCAAATACTACGGTTCAGGACATAAGTTCGTGGCTTGGAGAAAAGAAATTGATGTTGAATCGTAATGAGACTCAGTTTTTACAGTTTCTAACACAATTCAACTAAAACACACATTTTGATTAGATAGGATAGGCATATTGTTAGTGAGTCTGCACAATTCAGACTTCCAGGTATTCAGATAAAAGGTAGACTGTCATGGAAAGCCGATGTTCAGGATCTTGTTCAAAAATAAGCGCTTTTATGCTTACTATTCGAACAGTATGTGCGAGGGTTCAACACAAAAATTAATCTACTTTGCTTATTTTCACTCGTTGCCCACATATCACTCCTTCTGTTCTGTTGGGAAGTTCCTAGAACATTTAAGCTAATTCCTGTGTTGTTTTGTGGATTATGGTAATACATACTTGCAGCTTGTCATCTGCATAGGATTCGTTTACATTTTCTTTTATTTATGTTAAATTCACTTACTAAATCGTTCCATGATCATGGGTGCTTGCTTCTCAATTTGGTCCTATGGAAATAGATGTGTAAAATAAATAAAATAAATAAATATAATAACGTCACAGCATATCTGAAAAATCTCGGTAAATAGTAACAAAATTCATGACGTTTGACTCTTTGACAATATACAGGATGAGTCACTAACTATTGCCACCTAGAATAACTCCGAAAGTATGGTAGTAGCTGAAAAGTTTGTGGGACAAATGTTGCTTGGACAACGGGGGAGATAATACGACGTTCGTTTTTTTTGTTGCTGGGTGGAGTCGTGTTAGAGTTGTGAAGGTCAACTTTTTTTTAATGTGATGCATATTTTCTGATAGCGGCTATCGAGACGAATCCAATGATGTGTAACAGTAAGGTCTTTGAACGTGTGAGAAGGTCACAAAGATAGAATGAACGTCGGTCCATTTACATAGGGTGTTCGAAGTGATAAAAAAGAAAAATGTCGTGTGACTAGGACCTCCCGTCGGGTAGACCGTTCGCCGGGTGCAAGTCTTTCAATTTGACGCCACTTCGGCGATTTGCGCGTCAATGGGGATGAAATGATGATGATTAGGACAACACAATATCCAGTCCCAGAGTGGAGAAACTCTCCAACCCAGCCGGGAATCGAATCCGGGCCCTTAGGATTGACAGTCTGTCGCGCTGACCTGTCAGCTACCGGGAGCGGACGTTCGAAGTGATGACCATTCGTATCAATAGAGTGCTGCAATCTTCTTATCAAGGATTGCGTGGTATTCCTTATCACAATTTATTAAATATGCCAGCGTCTCGCATGTATTTTGGAATACTGGTTGGGAATCGTCCTTTGTAGTGCTTCGAAAAAAACGCCACAACATCGTTAAATTATAATAATTCTGCCGGTAGGACAACGCACCCGTTTTTAACACACACTACGACTTCGCGCACACATTAATGCTGTATGAGAGACCTAGGAAATTTGGAAATTTGTGGTAAGTTCCTATGGGACCAAACTGCTCGAACCTCCGACGGGGGGACCCACGCGAACCGTGGCAAGGCGCCCCTGACCGCGCGACTGAATCACCTAGATCTGGCATGTAGGAAGAATTTATTTAATTAAATATCGTGTTTTGGTAGGTTAATTGTCCTTACATACCTTCTTACTCGTTTTATTCTGCCTAGGAGACACTCTCTAATCCTTGCTATTGCTGATGTTTTATGATGATCCTCCCTCTTTGTTGAACAGAACAAGATAGATGTCACAAACGCATTTGCTCTAGTAATAAAACCGGGTGAGGGGAGGGGAGCTGTATTCTTATTGGTCCATACAGAGAGAGAGAGAGAGGGTGGGGGGGGGGGGGGGGGTGTTGCGGAGGACCGCTGTGAGCGGTAGGGACTTGGCAGAGTGTTTCATGTCGTAACAGTCTGTCTCCTCAGGCATCTGCTTGCAGCTAGTCCTAGATACGTCCACGGAAAATGTTGCGTCAGATGCATTGCTCGTGTTCTGCCCCTGCTGCTCATATTTGAAGGAAATTGCTGGATGTTTCATCCAGGCTAACCTTATTAAGGTTATTGACACACAATTCGCCTATTTAAGTGGATGGACTACTACTCTCCGCCGTTTTGCAAGATATTAAGTGCAAAACGTCTAATAACTAACAGAAACCAAATTTAGAAAGCATGGAATGCTTTGTAATGAATTTTGCTGTCTTTCACCGTACTGGATTAATTTTTTAATGTTTTTCGCCATTTTTCAGAATACGCTATGATGTCATCGGATTATACCGGCTGGTAGTAATTAAACTTTCCCTATTCAACACGTTTTAACACGGAAACTAACTAGCCTACGAGTACCAGAGTTGGTAGCATTAATGTCCAGGGTATGGGGTGCATGATTTCCAGCGCCACCGTCCAGTTCCAACTATGGCCACCAGGTGCCGTGATCAGTTATCGTGATTCATAGTCTCTCACTCCTGACCAGTCGCAGTACACTTGTTTAAGTGTCAACATGAACTTGGACAAAAGGAGCAGTGCATTATTGGTGAAGCAATATTATCAAAACAACAGTAATGCTGAAACTGCACTTCGAGAATGTCGCCGGCTAAAAGCATTACGGAATGGCTCTGTTTTTCCACCTGCTGTGCAGGGCATGATGAAGAAGTTCGAATCAACTGGAGAACTGGGCGTCGCTACGGGAAGAGGCCGACTACCTGTTGCGCCACAGGTGGTTGACGAAATCGCTGTTTCTATGCCAGACAACGCTGCGCGCAGATCCCGATCGTCAGGCAGTGAGCATGCTATGTCACACCAGTTGAACATCCCGTGGTATCCGTACAAGATCCATATCGTACAGCAGCTTGCACTACAGGACGCACAACGACGTGTTGGCTTCGCTCTCCACTTTCTCACAAGGATTGAAATTGACGATGGCTGGCCTGGGACCATCCTATGGACAGACGAAGCTCATTTTTCTCTGACGGTTGAGGTGAACAAGCAGAGCTGCCGAGTGTGGAGATCTTCACCTCCAGTCACTGTACATGAAGTTCCTCTGTGTGGTGAACGTATCACCATATGGTGTGGCTTCACGGCTACGTTCATCATTGTCCCATTCTTTTTTGAACGGTTTGGCGCTCATGAACCAAAGACGTGCAGTGCGACTGGCCAGCGTTACCGCGATCTGCTTCGCCAGCATCTCGTTCCCGCCCTCCAGGAGAGAGACACATTGAACTCAACAGTTTTCACGCAAGATGGAGGCCCACCGCACATCACACGTGAAGTTCACCTGCTTCTCCGAAACACATCTGGAAACGATCGAATTATTAGCCAAACGTTTCCAAATTGGTTGTGCTGATCTGAAGCGCAGCATGTCAAGAGAGGTAGCCAGCATACCTACGGACATGCTTCGTTCTGCTATGCAGAATGCAATCCTGCGCTTTCAGACTCTTCTGGACATTGATGGGTGCCATATTGAGCCCCTTTTGTAGAAGTAATACTACCGGTATGTAATGGTATGATGTACCGTAGCAGCACATTTAAAGTGTTTCAGTTGAACTGATTTGCATTATTTCTCTTCCCCATGTCATTGACATTGATGTTACCAAGTTTAGTACTCGTATGGTAATTAGTTTCCGTGTTATAACGTGTTAAATAGGGAAAGCTTAATTATAACCGCTCAGTAACAACTGATCCACCCCACAGTCACATACTGCCTTGTCAAAGTGTCATGCATTATGAATTTTGTTAATATTTACAGAGATTTTACTGCAGATGTTGTGGTGTTATTAAACTATAGAAACTCAACCAGTCACATACAAGTTGTCAAAGTGGCTTAGAGCACGAATTTTGTTAAAAATTACCGACATTTGCAGAATTCGCTGTGAAATGACTATATTGTTGCATTTATGCCAATAGGACAACGGTCTCATTTTAACACGTACACTATGACGTCACACACGCTAGTAATGTGTAGATTCGGTATGTAAAAAGAGTGTATTTGTTGAAATATCATGTTGTGGTATTTCTTTAACTTCTTTTTGAAGGCTCAGAAGGCGCATTTGTTGTTAAATAATGCTCAGCAGGTATTATTTAATGCATAACATCAGCGCAGTATACCGTTAGCAGAGCCTGTTGGTGCGAATAGAGCGGTCTACTGACTGTCGAATCTGTGGAACAGTTTTGAAGCGAATGCCACGAAGTGGTTCCTTCATCATCGAAATCAAATCAAAGTCACCAGCACTTAAGTCCGGGGAGTATGGTGGATGGTACAGTACTTCCCAGTCCCGTCGACCGACCAGAGTAGCCACAGCTTGCGCTGTATGCGCCCGCGCATTGTCGTGCAAAATTATGGATGGGTTTAGCAGAAAGTTTCGCCGCTTCTATCGCAAAGCTGGTCGCCGACGATTCTCCAAAAACGAACAGCAATACTGTGCACTGGCGGTCTGCCGCGGAGGAACGTAATGCCTTAGGATAACACCATCACAGTCGTACACGAGAATCACCATAACTTTAGACCACTCCATTCACACCGTCAACTAAACAGGCTCTACTAAAGGTATAATACGCCTTCCACATCGCTGGCAACGGGTTCTACACAACGCTGGTGACTACTTTGAAGGACAGTAACAGGTGCAAACATGTATCTGTTTTGTATCGGTTGTGAATAAATAGTTCTCACTATTTAAGTTCCAAACCTCGTAATTAAGGTGAAACTGGCCAATGATCGCTTCAGGGGAGATACACACCACGTTCGAACTCTTACAGAAAACAGCACGACGCCTAGAAAACAGCACGACGCCTGAAGTAATGAGGATAATGGGCAGGGGCACTAAGTCAGTAGTATGGGGATAACGTGAGAATTTGGGTCTACTGAGAGGAGTGCTACGGTAGTCCATGCAGTTGCGACGACCGCTGTGTCCGTATGAGTTAGTGGCCAGACCATTAGCCAAGTGAGCAGGTGGCCCAGGTTGATTTCCTGATTCCGCATCAATTTTTAACTTTCCCCACTGATGCAAAATCAATACTCATTAGCAGCTAAATGTCATTAATTCATTCATGTTTTGATTCATGACGGCTGCAGGATCACAATGATGTCTGTTCTTTCTGACATGCCTGAAAGGACAGACTCCACACATATAATCTAAGGACAGGTTGTCTTAATTTATACAAGTCTCAGATGGAAAAGTACAAGCAGTCATACTTTATGGTGATTTCCCTAAATCTCTTCAGGCAAATACCGGGATGGTTCCTTTGAAAGATCTCGGCCGATTTCCTTCCTCATCCTTCCTTACTCAGATGGGACCGATGACCTCGCTGTTGGTCCCCTCCCCCAAATCAACCAACCAACCATCTTCTACGGACTCCCTAACTGAAGAGACTCTCTTGGAAGGTTAGTAAAAACGTGGGGGATCTTAAAAGCCCTGACGAGACTGAAGAACAAGGGCAAAACGATTATACACTCAGAGCTACCGTATCATAGATGCAGGCTCGTCTCTTTAAATAACGAGAGTTTTGGAGCTCAAAGGCATATCGTGTCCTGCCGCCATTCTGTCCGTGTCACTAGAACCAGAGAGAACGAAGGGCTCTGAATTTCACTGAAACCATTACAAGCTGATCGACGGTGGTCTACCTGTTACCGCGTTGCTGACATCAACACTGACACGCATCCATCCTGATGCGTACCACATCCACGATCTGCCGTTGCTACCTACTGGAACATCGCAGATGAGAAAAAGACTGGAGTGCAGCCAGTCCTCCTCTACTCACAGTCAACTGCTGCTGATCTGTTAGTTGTCATCTTTATACCGACCAGGCACCATGCGTTCGTGCATTCCCCTCGCCGTCCCATGAACATCTGCTGCAGTCTGGATCGATCCATGGTGGCTGACCAGGGTACAGTCTTCACGACAACCGACAGCCTGGACCACACAATCGGCTGCGCTCTACTGAGAGCGTGATGGACATCTAAGGGAGCGCTGCGGTGTGAGACGCACTGCACCACAGAACGTAGGCGTGGGGTGACTGTTTCCTGTTCCCACACTGCCACCAGCATAGCACGCTGTAATGGCTCACTGACTTGCACCGTCGACATCACGACTTGCTGAGAAGGCATCAGCACTTCTTCGAGAAATGCGCTTATGCCTGGCAGCTGTCTGACGCCACGAAACAGTTTATAACTTTGTAAATGCAGTCTGAGAAATAAATTATTGCACATAGGTCACTGATGTTTCTGGGTGTAAACTGGACCACTCTCCTACACTCCATGCCTGGTCTCCTGCACGCAGTGCGACACATCTCTCTGGGAGGCAACAACAATATCAATGTAAGTGTTACGTAAAATCCGATTTCTGCATACCTGCCTGCAGTACTCCAACGTTATCTGTGTAAAGAAGTGTTTTAAGCTGTTTATGTTTGACGTTTCATGACTATAACAGCCTAAGAATTGTGTTATTCGCTGTGTGGTATATACATTAACATGTTTGTGGTAAGTTTGGTATAAATATGTTGCAGATGTTTGAGATGTGAGGGGACCTAGCGGATTAGTCGTCTACGATTTTTTAGAAGTAGAAAATATTTTGGAAATATTGACGCGGTCATCGGTAGCTGAGTGCACAGCGTACTATTCTTCTTATCGTGAAATCGATTCTTACTAGGAGCAACTACTTTCTTTACTTGTATTCCATTCCTTTATTTATTATGTGATGAAAATATTAGTTAACAAATATTGGGTCATACGTCATTTCGTTGAACAAAAATGCCGGTCAACATTTGACTGTTGTACATGCAGACGGCAACACGCTTATCATTCACAGTTCACTTCTCACGTATGACTCAAAATGCAAAACCCCGGTATATCGCACACAAGTGGAAAACAAAAATTTTCAAAAATACATAGAGTCAGAGCTGAAAAAGTAGCAGCGTTATCTTTATTTGATGAAACGATATTCACTCAACCACCATTAAAGTGTTTTTTATGATGACAGACTTATCTGTAGCGTAGCCCGAAGTCTAGATCAGGCCATAAGATAATAATTTGGTTATAAGTTGTCGAAGTTAACGAATGTCTCAGAAAGTAATCGATTTTGTGTCAATGAGCTCCTAACCAGGAGCGAATTAATTAGTCTCACCTGTGCGGTTTGGTAGTTGAGCTTTTGAATCTCTGCGTGCAAATCTAATTTACTAGGCACAGTTCTTGTAGTTTTGTCCCTGTCTACAGTAGAGTTTCGTTGCGTGTCCCCATAGTCGTTTGTTTATTCGCTTTGAAAGCTAGTGGTTGCTTGTTAGCAGTAGTCAGCAGGCAGCAGCCGCCGGCCGACAAACACAGCAACAGGGAAGTAACGGATTCTGTGAAATTTTTCAAGTTCCTAACCAGGAGCGAATTATTTAGTTTCACTTGCGTAGTTTGGTAGTTAAGTTTCTGAATCTCTGATCGTAAATCTAATTTGCTAGACACAAGTATTGCGTTTTCGTCAATGTCTACAGTAGAGATCAACAGCGGCAGTAGTCGTTTGTTTGCCACTGTCTTTATTAAGTATTGGGCCTGTGATTGCTGTGTGTGGTTGCAAAGGTGAGTCACACTTCCCTCACAGCTCCAGGGTGTGTTGGTTTCGGTTACATAGCCTGAGGCTGCAGTGGATGAGCATCACTGTTGTAGACTGCCCATGGGGATCCAAGGGATCCAACAGACGTCCAGCACGACCCACGAGTCCACTAATCGGTCCGCACCGCTGACCAGCTCAGTTGCTACTCACAATGAGGTTGACCTCTCACCTTTGATGAAATGGAATTTTTTTTATTTATTTATTTTTCTTTAGAGGAAACCTATCAGCCTGCAAGATCCGGGCAGTCATAGAGGGTGGAATTACTGGTACTTGGGAGCTCCAAGGGCTTCCTAGGGACATGGCTGCCAAGGAGAGGAAGAAAGCCAATGTGCACTCCGTGTGCGTACTGGGTGGACTTACTCGAGATGTGGAACAGATCATGCCAGATGCCATGAAGAGAAAACGACACCGCCAACTGCAGGTGGTGGCTAACACCATCACTAATGACGTGTGTCGCTTTGGATCAGAGGAGATTCTCTCTAGTTTCGAGCGACTATCTGAAGTGGTAAAGGCTACCAGTCTTGCTAGCGAGATGACATAATAAATCACCAATTGCAGCATAGTCGACAGGACCGATTGCGGACCTCTGGTACAGAGTCGAGTGGAGGGTCTGAATCAGAAGTGCAGACGGTTCTGCAAACCACGTTGGCTGCAGTTTCCTCGCCATAGGGTGGTGGGGTTTCGGGTTTCGCTAAATAGATCAGGAGTCCATTACCCGCAGGTGGCGACTACACATGTATCGGGGGCAATGTGGCGTGGAGTGGGCGGTTTTTTCGGTTGGAAAGTCTCAGGGAACCACAGAAAGTGTTTCAGTCTCAAATGGTGCAGGTCGAACACAGGCGGAACATAGATCTAGGAACCACCGTCATAACAGTTGTAAATTGTAACTGTTTCAGAAAAGTACCAGAGCTCCAAGCCCTAATAAAAATGGTTCAAATGGTTCTTAGCACTATGGGATTTAACATCTGAAGTCATCAGTCCCCTAGACCTTAGAACTACTGAAACCTAACTAACCTAAGGACATCACACACATCCATGCCCGAGGGAGGATTCTAATCTGCGGCCGCAGCGATCGCGCTGTTCCAGACTGAAGCGCCTAGAACCGCTCGGCCACTACGGCCGGCGATTTTCGTAATATATATCTTTAGCGTAGAGTGATGTCTCCGTTAGCGCCATTGTTTAATGCACTACCCCACGCTTTATGTATGTTTCATTATACAAAATAAAACCGTAAGCTAAATTGGGAAAACATAGATAATGGAAAAATCACGATTCATTCTATGTATAAGGGGGATTCAAATGAAAACGAGACCAAAGGAAAAAATCAAGGAAATTGTTTACTATTTCAATAGTAATCGCCATAACTGTTAACACATTTGACCTACTGAGAGATAAGGTGGTCAGTGTCTTCATGGAAAAACGTTTGCTGTTACTTATGGATTCATTGTTGAGTCTAGGCGTGCACCTCTTCGTGCGAAGCATATCGAAGGGCACGAATGTCTTTCTCAGGGCTCCAATAATACGGAAATCTCATTGTAAGAGAGTGAGACAGTATTGAGGGGGAGGGGGTGGTGTATGTGCGGGCTTCCCAGTGAAACTTCCGCTTCGTAGTCGAAACGGCACCATTATGATGGATAATGCCCTCCCATATGTTTCCAAGGTTTCTTCGGCTATGCTGCAGAAGTTTAACTGGGAAGCCCCTACACATCTTTCAGACAGTTCTGATCTCTTTCCAGTCGATTTCCATAATTTTTGGAGCCCGGAATTAAGACGTTCGTGGCCGTCGATTTCTTCGGATGAAGAGGTGCACTCCGGAGTACACACTTGTTTCCGTAGGCAACAGCAAACATTTTTCCATGAAGGCATTATATGTTTTGTCTCACAGTGGGACAATTGTGTTCACAGTTGTGGCGATTAATGTTGAAACAATAAACAGTGTACTTACTTTCTCCTCACTCTCTCGTTTTCATTTGACTGTCTCTTACACATAATCTACAAAAAAACTCAGGGAGGGATGTCCATTACGTTACTGATACTCCATTTGCTGGCGAAAAAGCATACGCTTACTCATCGTACAGTTAAAGGAATGTGTCTTTACTGTTTCGAAATTTTTCTAGGCATTCCAAGTCTCCAAAATGTTTTATTACAATTCCTTTCAGTGCTTCCTCATTAGTTACTTGGTCTACCTATCAAATTTTCTACATTTTCTGTAAAACCAAATTTCAAAAGCTTTCAGTCTCTTCGTGTCCATGTTTCATTTCATAGCGTGACTGCTCGATAAATACCTTCAGAGAAGACTTGCTAACATTTAAATTTATATCCAACATTGAGAAATATATCTTTTTCTGAAATGCTTTCCTGCTATTGCCTGTCTCCTTTTTATATCCGCTCTACTTCATCCATCATCAGTTATTTTGCTGCCCAGATATCAAAGCTCTTCTACTTATTTTAGTGTCTCATTTCCTTATCTAAGTCCCTCAGCATCACGTGACTAAATAGCACTATATTTCAGTACCATTGTTTTACATTTGTTGATGTACAGCTTATAACTTTTCAAGACGCCATCCGTTTCGTTCAAGTCCTTTGTCATGTCTGACACAATTATAATTTGATAAACAAACTCCGAAGTTTTTATTTCTTCTCGCTTAACTGTAATTTCATTTCGCAATTTCTCCATGGTTTCCTTCGCAGCTTGCTCAGTGTACAGATCGGATAACAACGAGGACTGGCTACAATCCTGAGAATGCTATCTATACACTCCTTCATGAAATAGTACAAGCCTTAAACAATAGTATGTAACCAGCTTGTGTTTTTTGTGATCCTTCCAAATGATTATTTTTTCCCATAATCTGCATGATCTAGATGAGTATAATAAGACAGTACTCGTGGACGAGGTTTAAAACATCTCTTCTTAAAGAACCTCCTCCGTTCTGGTTATCTGGCTCTATAAGGAAGTAGTATACTATCTGCATTAAAAACCTGCGAAGGAACCAGAAGTCCCACTTCAATGTGTTGGTCAAATACGAGGATATGATTTACATAGACCATTCGTGTTTGACAAGTGACATTTGGAGAACGGATATTTGATCGAGTTAGTAAAATCAATTCATTTTAACATGTGCACTCGATAGTGACCGTCGCATATAGGTTTCGAAATTCGATTTCAGTCTTCGGCAAGTTGTGTCGCAGGTAGAAGTGTTGATAGACGTTTGGTGTGTGACAGAGCTCCGCTTGTAAGAATGCTGGAATGTAAGCTGTTACGACCTCCCCTCTATGTTTTTCGGGCGTAAGCTCGACGGCGCGCCACCCTGGCCAGAACTTTAGTTCACTTTGTCGCGTAATATGTCTAGCTAGTTATAGACATGAAACCCGGCAAGGCCACTCTCACATGCGCTCTGGTATGAACGCCTGTGTAGCTAGAATGAACTGAATTCTAATTCCTCTGCGATCATTTGCACAACTGTGTCCACTTGTCTAGTTTTTTTTTGGCCACAATGACTCCACTAAACTTGCATAGGTACACCTGACAAGTTTAACCCTAACTCCTGTCTCCTTCATACAAATCATTGCCGCCCGTTGCCCCGCTGTGAAATGAGCCCTCAATACGTCTGCGCAGGGCGTAGTAATTGCGTACTACCACATTATAGCCCAGCAATGTTTCCCGTAAATGTAAAATGCAACATGTTCGCCATCATTGCCGACTAATGCTGTGGGGAAATTTTTGGGGCAATACATTTCCTGGCTTATAGTATTTACACGGGTGGATGGTGTAAAAAAACTGGGCATTTACAAGTTGGGGTAAATTCCCAGGATAAACGCCTGGGAAAATGCCCAAAATTCATAAATGGCAGGTTATTTATGCATTCTAAAGATTACTTGATAATCGGCGCTTACAAAAACTTTAAGCTGATTTTTTGATTGGAAAAACTGTTTTGCAGCACTGCTTCTTTAGTGATCGGGTAACCGAGTTAAGATAGCTTGCTGAGAGTTAAAGGAGAGTTATTAGGAGAAATAAATTTGTCTGTAAACTTAATCTATAAATCTTTAGTGAGGTTAATTATTGGTTTAGCAAATAATAAAAAAAGAAGACACCATCCAAGTTTAAGCATTTTTTTTTAAATAATGAGTAGTGTATATTATGTAGCTAGCCTGTAGGTAGTACTTTTACTTCTACTATACCACTGCAAAAAAATCAAGTTCCGACTCTGCCACAAATTCTCCGAATTCTGATTCTTTGATTCTTTACTGACTGCTGGGTTGCTTTAAATTTTGTCTTTGTTTCGACTGTTCAATATGGGTCATTCCTCGGAATCAGGCTTAGGTTGTGTTACTGCTCCGTTCATCAACTTCCAGTTATGGGAGAGAAAGGTCAGTTTTGCAGTTCTCTCTTATGTGAGTCTGTTTATTTTTTTACTGAGGATCAATCCAAATGTGCTGAAGGAACACTCTGTAGCAACAGATGTAGCTGATGCACCTAGAATTTTTACGGCAACTTCTGCCGATCCACAAGCTCCTCTTACGCCTCGCCACCACAATAAAGGATTTACGTGATGATTTTTTTCTTCTTGAGGGTAATGAGCCATTCCTTCCCACATGAACTGACTGGACCAAATTCCTTGTTTGTCTCTATAGTCAGCCATATTCTCTCTAACCTGCAAAACATTTAGTCCAGTGTTCTTTTGCTCTGGCGCAAACAAAGCTTATTGAATCAAGCATCCTGATAGGCTTCAGGTTGTACTACTGGATCAAGAAGATTAGGAGCAAGGCGGATAGAAGACACATCCAATTCCGTTCTGGGTTGGAATTTAGATAAGAATGACTTTTCTTCTGCATATTGCAGTGGAGAGGGAGGTAATTTCTCGATGAGAACCTCTTCCAACTTATTGAACTTCGTGGCTATTTTGTGAACTTGAGGCTAATTTAACTCTAAAGTTATTATCAAATGAACGATTGGGTTCATGAGCTCTATCATTGTCTCAGTTCTCACCCAGGAAACATCAACATCCAGAACTCTTTATTTGAAGCAGCAGGTATGAGGTATGGCTGGCTTATAACTATACATCTGTTCAACACGATGTGTGTGTGTTTGTGTGTGTGTATGTTTGTGTGTATGAGTGCGAGAGAGACAGAGGTTGAAAAGTACAACTGGTAAAAAGGAAAAGGAAATTATAAATGATAAGCAGCTGTCAGCGACACACGCCTTTCCTTGGTACAGCAAGTGTAGTAATAAAGGCAATGAATGGTGTCACTGTAAACATTTACAAACTTTTAATATAAGGAATATCGTACCATCCCGTATTGTAACTGGTGTTGTTTATGTTCTAGCAACAAAAGCTTTAAAAAGTAGTTTTATATAAATGCCCATATTTTGGGTATTTAAAACTGCTGTGGGCAAAGTCCCGAGCAAATGCCCATTATAAACGTCCTACCCAATGGGTATTTGGCAGCCCACATCACTACGCGAGTCACATTATGACCGCTAAGTGAACGAGAGAGGGCTAATGGAAGTGGGTGCGTCTATCTTGCAGTTTTATTCCACAAGCAAAGAAGTTAGCAAGGAAAACAGAAATCGGATTTTGTGGATGCGTTCTTTTTTTAAGAAAGTGAATTGCTTCTGAAACTTTAATTCGTGAACTGACGCTGGATACATAACTTTTCCGCCGGCCGTGGTGGCCGAGCGGTTCTAGGCACTTCAGTCTGGAACCGCGCGACCGCTACGGTCGCAGGTTCGAATCCTGCCTCGGGCATGGATGTGTGTGATGTCCTTAGGTTGGTTAGGTTTAAGTAATTCTAAGTTCTAGGGGACTGATGACCTCAGATGTTAAGTCCCATAGTGCTCAGAGCCATTTGAACCATACCTTTTCCACAAGAATGAAACACGATTTACAACTTATTGGAAAAGCAGTACGGACGAGAATTATTAACATCAGTGTCAATATGAAAGACTGTACCAGTTACAACCAGACTGACAAGCACCGTTCAGTTTTTGGCTACTGGTCGTTTAATGTACCTATTTCCAACCGTACTTCTCTTCGGTATGTCTCTAGGCGTCTGACGTTTGTAATGCCTTGGTGGAAGGAGTCAAGGAATTCCTAAACGTAGTTTGAAATAAGTATAAAATGTTTATGTTAATGCTGGCCGGTGTGGCCGAGCGGTTCTAGGCGCTACAGTCTGGAACCGCGCGACCGCTACAATCGCAGGTTCGAATCCTGCCTAGGGCATGGATGTGTGTGATGTCCTTAGGTTAGTTAGGTTTAAGTAGTTCTAAGTTGTAGAAGACTGATGACCTCAGAAGTTAAGTCCCATAGTGCTCAGAGCCATTTAAACCATTTTATGTTAATATTCGATTGTGGTTTACCACTACCCTGAAAGCAACGGCCTTGCCGCAGTGGATACGCCAGTTCCCTTCAGATCACCGACGTCAAACGCTGCCGGGCGTGGCCCGCACTTGGATGGGTGACGATCCGGGCCGCCACGCACTGTTGCTATTTTTCGGGGTGCACTCAGCCTCGTAATGCCAATTTAGGAGCTACTCGACCGAATAGTAGCGGCTCCGGTGAAAGAAAACCATCATAACGACCGGGAGCGCGGTGTTCTGACCACACGCCCCTCCTATCCGCATCCTCATCTGAGGGTAACACAGCGGTCGGATGGTTCCGATGGACCACTTGTGGCCTGAAGACGGAGAGCTGCTACTACTCTGAAAGAACTATGAATATCATAAATGCGATATAACTACGACCAGGTATATGGGACATGAACCGTAATGTATACAAAAACTGTAATAAGAAAGGTCAGTTGACAAGTTGCTGCCCATGAATACGAAGGCTCAAGCGATGAACCTTCAAAAACGTTTATAGTTCTTTAGGAATCTTTATAGAAAACAATTATGGCTCACTACTGCAGATCTTCTACTAAGAAAATAGCGGCGAGAATGTCCTTGCTCACATTGCGTTCTTGTACAAAATACAATCTGTATTTCAGAGCTGTGGTCTTAGAGGAAATTCATGGTTCTCTCGTTTGCCTACTTCTACATTCCTTTAGATGGCGAAAAAGTCGAGTGCCTTTTCGAACGCGCCCATCTTTCGAAATGAAGCGAAATAATGATGTTTCACCTCACAGATTGCACGATTTAGCACTGCAGAGCTATCGGAGTGAGGAAGAGAAATCAAGACTGCGAGGGAGAAGGAAATTATTATAGCCTGACCATACATAATACAATGAGGTGACCAAAGTCATGGGATACCTCCCAATATCGTTACGGACCTCCTTTTGCCCGATGTAGTGCATAAACTCGACGTGACATGGACTCAACAAGCCGCTAGAAGTCTTTGCAAAAATATTAATCCATGCTTCCTTTCTAGCCGTCCATAACTGCGTGAAACGTCCCCTTTGAAAAATTATACAAGACTGTGCTTAAACTGACACACAATAGTTTTTTTAGCGCAACGCAATCTGACTTTCAAAAATTCCTACAAGAGAATAGCCCTGACTAACATTAACCTATATGTTTCACAAATCACTTACCTCACAAAAATCTTCGTTACTCGAACTACTGCAATACAGCGAGCGCCACTACTGCCAGCTAACTAAAAGATTCAAACTACGGAAGTCACTAACTACTGATAGGCACAGTTAGCAAATGAAAGATTTTAATAGAGAACAAACAATGTATTTACCTTTATAGTCATAATATATATATATATATCAGTTCATGACACCAATTCTTACAAATTTCAAAACTCCGCCATCTCTCTCCCCACGTCCAACACTTCTGGCGGCTCACCTCCAACTGCGCAACGCTACGCGCTGTTAGCATCCAGCTGCCGCTGCCCAACACTACAATGGCAGACAACAATGCAAACCAGCCACAGACTGCACACGGGACAGCCAGTGATTTTTCATACAGAGTGCTACGTGGCGTTACCAATAAGAAAACGTAAACAGCCTACTTACATAGCCCCCATTCTCCCCACAAAAAAATTTACAAATTGTTTTGGGCAGTGGCCAATACAGATTTGAAATTTTTTTTTCATAATTATGATTACAATAGCAAAGATATCAAATGCACACACTTATTGATACAATGTTGGTCAAAAGCTAAAATTTTCTCACAGTCCATATAGACAGTCCTGATCATTCATCACAGTACAATAGTTGTGTTTTTCTCAAAGACTGAGCAATATAAGAAAATGCACACAGAAGTAGTGGATTCCCATGCAGTCTTGAAGAAGTAGTGTTGTCCTTCCAACGGAAAGACAGTGCTGACTCTTGACATGCAGACAAGTAATGGGCCACAACAGAGCAAACCCACAGCAGAGTCAGGCAAAGGTTTGAAGAATATTGGTAGGTTGATCATCACAGAGCAGACCCACTGTAGTAGTAGTAGAGATTATGGTATTGGTGGGCCATCAAAGATGCAGACCCACTGCAGTCCTTGTAGAAATAATGGTATTGGTGGGTCATCAAAGGTGTAGACCCCCTGTAGTCCTTGTAGAGATGGCCAGCAGCCATCTGTTTGACTGTGCAGGTGCACAATCACCATTGAAGAGTCTTGCGGATAATATAGCAAGTCCATAACCACCACTTGTGCACTCACAAAAATTGTTTTTGAAATGTCCTTAGAACCAGCAATGCTGTTATCCAGTCCCTTACTGAATTATTAACACACGTGCAAACACTATCAGTCCCTACTTCTCACATATTGTCCATATACTATGACCAACAGAAATGTGTGCAGTGAAATGTAACTTACAAGTTACTTAATTTGATGAACAGGTGTCAATTACAATTTTATAACATGAGAATACAATAACAAAGGCACAAAATATATCATTAAAGAACATAATAGCACAGATAACATTTGCAGTAATACAGGCTTTACAAAAGAATTGAAATAACAAATACATCAGTGTTACAGGAATTGTGACAGGAGCACATACATAAAAAATTAGAATAAATTTCGAAACATCAACTTCACACATGAGCATTAAAACAGAACAGAATAAATAATTTCTAAACATATTTACAAAGAAAACGACATATTACTAATGCAAATTATATTTGAGGTTAACAGTACTCCTCATCATAGTGAATGTAGCTGAATATTAGAAAATTCTACAACATAAGTCTTATCAGATGAACATATAAAGACAGGAAGAACATAAATACACAAGGGTACACAAACACATAGTGGATAACACAAGGAAAGGGCAGGGTTTGTTTTACTGCAGTATTTTGCAAACAAAACTTTCTTTACTTCTCGGAGATCTCCCTTCGTTCTTCATTATTTCCAAAAATTCCTATCTATACCTGCGTTCTGTACTTTTCTCATATAACCTCTCAGTGCATTTCTTCAAATTCATCGCAACTCATTCTCTTATATAGGCTACCCCCTCTTAAGCTAACTTAAATCTACTGAGCTCAGATGCTTAACTAAGGGACGAGGCAATGGAGCAGCACAAAACAATTAATACAAACAGCAATGAAAAAATGGAAATTGGCAAAAAAAGGCAGCAATATTACAAGTAATATAAGGCAATGCGCAGCAAACAAGAAAAAATAAATCAGTAGTAAAACTGGCTTAACAAAGTAATGCAAAGTGAAATTTAGTAGGACTATGCCTAGCAAACAGCAGCAGAAAATGCAGTAACTTATATCTAAATATGACATAGCTCAAGCAGAAAAAATATTACACTAAAGACAACAATGCAGATGAGGGAAATGTATATTCACATCTTAATTTCTATATAATTAAAGTGGTGCACCACAAAAACTTATTGTAAATAAATATTACCATGTACTTGAAAAGAAAATTCTGTATGCAATTCCTGTGAAGGGAAATGTATTTTTGAGCTCCTTCATTTTTTTTAAGTACATCATAAAGTTATTATCTAATGGATCTGTAGGCATAAAATATTTATATTAGTACATCCATTAAATTTTATTGTAATCAATGCAGCAGTGCAGCTAGAAACTAGATATTAAACAAAATAGGCAAAGCAAGGCGTGAAACGTCATTCGCTAGCCATATGGCGTTTCATAGTGCAGTAAACAATCTTTCAACTAGCAAGACAATAGACATGAAACGTTTCTCATCATTTCATTTCAGTAAATATCATAAATTAGGAATTCTACAGTGTAATCATGTTTTCAAGTTTGAGGGTGTCGTATTTACGATGCTTTCTACAAAGAAATGTCAATAGCGAGGATAATGGCACCTTTTTTTTTTTTACCTGTGCCTCTGAAAGGCACACACTAATGGCTTTTTTCCAGGTGGCTGTCGCGCAGCTGGGTGCCCACGACGCATTACGCGCAGCTGGTCACTTAACTTTCGTACCGAAATATTTACGACACCAGTTTCCGCTACGGTGGCAGTCTCATATAAAAAATTTCACAGGACAAGAATTTGCGTTTCAAATCTGTAGAAACAAAATCCTATAAATATAACAGTGTCCAAAAAATTTTCGCCAGCATAGTGATACATTCACGCATATACACACACTTCATAACTCTTAAAGTACGATTCTCGGTTTCCAACATCCTTTTTCACAAACCAGAGTCCCTAACCACTACTCTTTATTCCTTACCTTATTCGTCGACACTTCGTCAATATTTCATCATAACAGATACATAGCTTAATCAAATAACTCATATAGCATCAGATTATTGACCATAAACATACCACAACAGCATAATACACATAGTCATCGTAATAATAACATCATAACACCTCAGTCAACTCTCAGAATCGTCGTAGCTTCCTCCAATAATTTCAAAACCTAAAAAAAAATTCTCTGCTCATGTCAAGTGTCATCTGCCTCAAACGTACTTTAAAAATCATGATCCCATACCAAATACATCCTTCAAAGCTCTCATAGTATCACAATGGTTCTGAAAAAATATGAACATTTCACAAAGTACAGACAAAATACAATTTCATATGTTTGAATTTATCCAACGGTGTAATTACGTAAACATCTGTCACTGATGTAGTAAAAGAAGTGTTTGTCCCTCTCAGTTAAATGATCAGATAGCTGTGTAATTAATGTGTTACAGAAATATGGTACCGATGTGTAAAGTTGTATAAGCGAATACCATATTAGCTAGGGCTCCTTGTGCTTGCCAAACACATGGTACACAAAGTAAGCGTGTACCCCCCTGAGGATTAATGTAATTATATCCTCAGGTGTTGCAGATTACAGCAATGGAATGAAATGTATCACAGAAAACCTTTGTATCATTGTACTTCAAATATCTTTAAAAATAAATGGTTTAAGTACAAAATTAATCACTCAAATACGTGTACTGTAGCGATAAACTGTGCGTCTTGTTGTAAGATAATCTCTGTGGAAGTGTCGTAGTTATCGTCCTCTGTAAGCAAAGTTCTGCTGAAGTCAATGTACTTACCTCGTAATAAACGAAGTGAATTGCTTTGCGTATAAATATCTTAGTTATTACGCTTATTGCCGTGATGAAGAAAGTACTGTGCTGTAACGTATTGCTGTGCTATGGAAAAGGCTGTCTAATTGTAGCTATACCACAAAAGTTACCACTTAAACATGTTTTACTTTCCAGAATAATTCAGAAAAACTGTACAGATATAAAACAGATACACCGCAAAAGCACAATGTAAATTGTGTCACACATTAGTAGCGTCGTGATATAATCGTGTAGCTATCAAAGAAACCAAACGCTAAGTCATCTTTAATCTCACAGAAAGTACTTCAAATAAAGAATGTCTTTTCAACTGAACCAAAATGTTGCATTAAAACCTCATTAACAGTATATGTTCTAAGTATGTAAGCCTTATAGTCATTACGTAATCGTGCAACTAACAAGCAAGATTGTACAAATAACACCACTGTGTCGTCTGTTCACTAGGTTCTAGACTGCATAGTTAACTTCAAAACAGTGTTGCATGTTAACAGTTTCTCAGTGTGACAAAGCATACTAGAAATGTGAAGTGAAATGTTTTATGGCAAAGACAAAGTTAAAAAGCAGATTATATTTCAATAAACGGTTTTACATGTGAAATGTGGTGTAAACCTTTACTCTTCCTGGTACGCAGACTGTCAACTGAAAAGCAATTATCATGTGGTTACGTCGGTAAGGAACACTGGAATTTTGCTCAAGGTTAGCTTATGTTATTTTTCTCTGAGCCCGCCGGCGCACGCGGCTGCCTGCGGTGGGAGTCATTGTCTGTTACTTTGTTGGCGCGCGTCGTTATTGGGATTTGGAGACCTAACTTCTACAAAATCACCTTCCCGAGAGGGCCCTGCTCTGTTTGAATCCCGCCAGTTCTGATGCAATTCATGTCTGTCGTTACGATCATATCGTCTGTCGTCATGTCGGTAATTTCTGTAATTAATTTCTTGTCGGTCACGTGGTGGAGAATTTCTCCCTGAATCGTTACTGCGCGCTGGACCGTTCCGTCTCCCTTGATAATAATTGTTTTTGTTCCCATATTGTCTGTTTCTATGGTTATCTCTGTCATATTCATTACTACGGAAATGCGATCTTTCTCTGTAACTATTACTCTGCCAGTGGTTGTCATATGGGTGGTGTCTGTTTTGGTCACGATTTGTGTTGTGAGAATGGCCTTGTCGTATCCAGTTATTGTTTCTTTCATCGCGGAATTGCGACGGATGTGACCTGTAATTGTTGTGTTCCTGTTTTCGCGTTCCGCGATTGTCAGTGTCAATTTCTAATTCTTGTAAGAGTCCCTGAAAAGCTTCAATGTCGTCTTTGCAACGTCCTGCCAAAATAATATGCCGTAAATGTTCCGGTAATTTGATTAAGCAAATGCGGATGAGTTCTGAGGGGCTGTATGGGTTTGAAAGATATTGGTTCTTATGCAACATGTCTTCAAAATATTTGACAAGACTGGAAAATTCAGATTGTTCAAAGTGTTTCATCATCATTATGCTATGTTTTACTTGGTCTTGTGTAGCTTGAGACCAATATGCTGAGAGGAAAGCATGATAAAATTCTCCTTCACTGTGACTATCGTGAATGACCGATCGCATTCTTACAGCTGGTTCATTCTCCAAGTAGCCACACATAAATTCTAATCTGTGCTCTAATGGCCAGTTGGGAGGAAACCAATGAGAGAATTGATGAAGCCACGCTTGTGGATGAATGTCGTTGCCAGAATTCTTAAATGTTTTGAATTTACGTGTAGTAATGAACAGCTTATAGTCAAAATCATCATGTCGGCGAGTCGCATGTCGGTCATTGTTACGTCGTTTCGGCGGTTCCATCTCAAAATTCGGTGTACCTTGCCAATTTCTTTCATAATTTCCGAAGTGCCCTGTGTTATTATTTCGTGGCTGTTCCGTATTTCTATGTCCCTCTTCCCGTATTGGAGCGCGAGTGTCCTCTGAAATACGTAATTGTTGTATTGCCTGTGTCAGCTGATCTTGTACTTACCGGATTTCTCTTTGGTGTTGCGTACTAATTTGATTGAGACTTTGTTTGAATTTCCTAATTTGTTCGCACTCTTCTGTGTCATTAAAGACTACCGGTTTTGTGTCATTCAGATTATCATCTACCTTCGTAGATAAATTAGTGAACTGATCCGAAAGTTCGGCTACTTTCTCCGATAGTGAACACATTTCCTCAGTGTGTTTTTCTGAACCAAGTTTCAGAGTGTCCATTTGTGTTGAAATCGAATCTACTGTGTCGTTTAAGTTTTCCTGAGTTCTTGCAAGTTGCGTAACCGAATCGGTGGATGCAACTGAGTCCATTTTAGCTTGCAAGGTGTCGTGATTTTCACGAACAACAGTTTGCAATTCTTTTATGGCTGCTTCGTGATTCTGTAATGCGTTTTCATGCCGCGAAAAAATAGGTTGAAAATGGTCACAAATTTGTGTTTTTACGTCATTACAGATTTTTTGACATTTCGATTCAATGTTATGTAACTCAGTAGTTAAATCTTCACGTGTTTGTTCAAGTGTGGTGCCTAACTTCCAAAGATTTTGTTCCATTGTGTCTAACTTTTGAAGCTTTTGCTGTGTTTGTCTCTGATTTTGTTCCATTGTGTCTAACTTTTGAAGATTATGTTCCATTGTGTCCAACTGTTGCTGTGTTTGTCTCTGATTTTGTTCCATTGTGTCTAACGTTTGAAGCTTTTGCTGTGTTTGTCTCTGATTTTGTTCCATTGTGTCTAACTTTTGAAGCTTTTGTCCCATTTGTTGCATTAATTGTAATAACAGTGCACTGGTGTCTGAAACATGTTCCTTAGTGCTATTCGGCAATGTATTTGAACCGGCAATATTCGCAGTTTGAAAAACAGAAAATGTATCTTGACTTATTTGAGAAACCGGTGAGGACGCAAAACCTGAATCTACAGTATTTGCAAGAATGTGTCCTGTCATTTCGGACTCCTGAGGCGAGCGGTTGCCAACCGATCGATCGATAATGCTTCCCTGTTCACTAATTGTTTCACTGTCTACACCATTGTTTGCAGCCCGCTCCATTTCCCTATGTACAATTACCAAATTACTACTTTGAACATTAGTTAATTCATTACATGGTGGCGCTAACACACTGCTTTCGTCTTCACTGTCATTTCTCAGTTTACTTTGGAGCCTAGTATTACGTTTTTCACACGCCATTATTGTCACAATATTTCACACGACAACACAGAAATGCACAATTTGATGAGCAAAAATAAGAGAATACATTAACGTAGCACTGAAAATAATATCTAGTCAATTGCAAGCGCAGCTGCAAAATACTTGGTGCAACTCTACATGCATGCCACAACTGTTGTACTGTACAAAAATGAAAGACTACAACTACAAAGGAAATTCTCTCTATGATTACGCACTAGCAATAAACAAAAGCTACACTAATTACACAAACTACAAGAAAAAAATCAGAAGATTCCAGTGAGGTATCCTGGCAGGGTCGCCATATGAAATGTCCCCTTTGAAAAATTATACAAGACTGTGCTTAAACTGACACACAATAGTTTTTTTAGTGCAACATAATCTGACTTTCAATAATCCCTACAAGAGAATGGCCCTGACTAACATTAACCTATATGTTTCACAAATCACTTACCTCACAAAAATCTTCGTTACTCGAACTACTGCCATACAGCGAGCGCCACTACTGCCAGCTAACTAAAAGATTCAAACTACGGAAGTCACTAACTACTGATAGGCACAGTTAGCAAATGAAAGATTTTAATAGAGAACAAACAATGTATTTACCTTTATAGTCATAATATATATATATATATATATATATATATATATATATATATATATATATATATATATATCAGTTCATGATGACACCAATTCTTACAAATTTCAAAACTCCGCCATCTCTCTCCCCACGTCCACCACTGCTGGTGGCTCACCTCCAACTGCGCAACGCTACGCGCTGTTAGCATCCAGCTGCCGCTGCCTAACACTACAATGGCAGACAACAATGCAAACCAGCCACAGGCTGCACACGGCACAGCCAGTGATTTTTCATACAGAACGCTACGTGGCGGTACCAATAAGAAAACGTAAACAGCCTACTTACATGCGTAAGTATTTCCGGTGCAGTATTTTGTGTACGAACTGACTTCCCAATTATGTCCTATAAATGTTCGATAAGATACATGTTGAGTGATGCGGACCGCCAATGCACCCACTAGAATTGTCCAGAATGTTCTTCAACAATTGTGGCCCGGTGACGTGGCGCACTGTCATCAATAAAAATTCAATAGCTGTTTCGGAAAAAAATGGCCTCCAAGAAGGCAAACAGAACAATCTTCAGTCAATGATCGGTTCACTTAGACCAGAGGGCCCAGTTCATTCCATGTGTACAGATTATGGAGCCACCACCAGCTTGCACAGTACCTTGTTGACAACTTCAGTCCATGCCTTCGTGGGGTCTGCGCCTCACTCGAACCCTACCATCAACTCTTACCAACTGAAATAGGGACTCATGTGATCAAGCCACGGTTTTTCAGTTACCTAGAGTCCAACAGATAAGGTCACGAGCTAACGAGAGGTGATGCAGGTGACGTCATGCTGTTACCAAAGGCGCTTGCGTCGGTCGTCTGCTGCCATAGCCCATTAACGCCAGATTTCGCCTCACTGTCCTAATGAATACTTTCGTCTTACGCCCCATATAGATTTCGACCGTTAATTCACACAGTGTTGCTTGTCTGTTAGCACTGACAGCTCTACACAAACGCCGCTGCTGTGGCTCGTTAAGTGAAGGCCGTCGAACACTGCATTGTCCGTGTTGAGAGGTAATGCCTGAAATTTGGTATCCTCGGCACATTCTTGACAATGCGGATCTCAGAATATTGAATTCCCTAACGATTTCTGAAACGGAATGTTCCATGCGTCTAGCTACCATTCTAAGTCTGTTAATTTCCGTCGTGCGGCCCTGATCACAGCAAAACCTTTTCATATGAATCAGCCGAGTACAAATGATAGCTCCGCCAATGCACTGCCATTTTATACCTCGCGTACGCGATATCACCGTTATCTGTACATATGCGTATAGTTGTCCCACTACTTTTGTCGCCTCAGTGTATTATCCAGCCTTGGTGGATAACATCGGCAATACCTCAGCGTCACATCAGCAGCTACATGCAACAGCCTGCTCCATCTACAGCCGGGCCATATGCACTGCTGCTGTGCATTTCAGCCACTTTGCAGCATTGTTGACGCCAATACTATTGCGGTCACACACTGTCGTAAACAATGGCACGTGTATACGCACCTCTAGGCAGACAGATGTTTATGGTCAAAAGAAAGGGCACTCGACCACAGAATCGAAACAGAAGTTACTGCCAAACAGTGTACGTGCGATTTCACCTGAGTCGCGGACCCTGTCTCAACACGGGACGAGCCCTTTAGGCAGAGCAGAGGGAGTTGCGTGCTGCATGCTTCTGGGCTGTTGTGCAGCTGGGGCAGTGTGCCGCGCTTCGTTTGGATCCGGCCGTTCACCCCGCGACCCGCGATCGATGAGGCCAAACACGCCGCCGGCTGCTACAAACCTCGTCAGCTCTAGGGGCCACTGCCCAGATCAAGTGTACGACACCCTCATACTGTTTGTCTTGTGGATTTCTGGGCTGCTATGTGCGAAGGAAAACACGTATCTACAATTACGCTATATGCGAATTACAGTGAAGTGGATGACATTACTTACTAGTAGAGGAAGAACTCGAGGAAAATCAGTTTGGATTCCGGAGAAATATAGGAAAACACGAGGCAATACTGACTCCAAAACTTATCTTAGAAGACAGGGTGAGGAAAGGAAACCTACGTTTATATTATTCGTAAATGTAGAGAAATCTTTTGACATTGTTAACTGGACTACTCTCGTTGAAATTTTCTCGAGAACAAAGATAAAATTGAGAGAGCGAAACGTTATTCATAAAATGAACAGAAACCGGACTGCAGTTGTAAGAGTCCAGAGAAGGGAGCGAGGACGCAGTTACTTAGTCCGCAGCTCATGGTCGTGCGGTAGCGTTCTCGCGCCCGGGTTCCCGGGTTCGATTCCCGGCGGGGTCAGGGATTTTCTCTGCCTCGTGATGACTGGGTGTTGTGTGATGTCTTTAAATTAGTTAGGTTTAAGTAGTTCTAGGAGACTGATAACCATAGATGGTAAGTCCCATAGTGCTCAGAGCCATTTTTTTTTAGTTAGTTAGGTGTTCGACACACTACTTGAATGATTCTTTTACCGAAATGATGTGGAACAAGTCAGTTTGCAGGATATGTATGCGTGATTAGTGTCAACATTAATGAACGGATTATTATTTTTAAAATTAAAGTTGAAACTTGTTTCGCTACCTGTCAAATATTTTATTTCATGTGTAAAACGATGAAAAATTTTTGTTGCAGCATATGGAACTCCTTTTTGAGACACTGACGGTGTTAACAATGAGTAATGAAGGTCGTTTTCTCTTTTAGTGTTATAGGTATGTACATCACTGTTCTTCTCTAATTGTTACGGATTATTTATGTTGAATTTCATTAGGGAATATATGTATTATGACTGCGCAGATAAAATGTTTAGCTCCTTGAAGACATACCTACGTGACGTCCGTGACCGAACACAACGTATTATTCTTACGGCTCGCTTTTGTACAATCAGTACCTTCTAAGTAATGCGTTAACCAAAGAAAATTGTTCCGTACGACGTTAATGAGTGGAAATATACAAAACATCTGAGGACGTTGATAGGTTTGTTTCCAAGATTAGCAATTATACGAAGAGCAAAAGTAGCTGACCTTAATTGTTGAAGAAACTCAGTAATATTCTTCTTCCATTTCCGGTTTCCATGAATATTTACACCCAAAAATTTGAAGCATTCTACCCTATGTACTGACCCCTCCTCATGTGCTACATCAGTTGTACAAAAATAAATTTAATGTGTTCTTTCGAAATTTAGAATAGTCCATTTTCAGAGAATCACTTAATAATTCGTTGGAAAATATCATTTACGAACTCTTCTGTTGTTTTGTCTTTGGAGGGCTTCATTATAACCTATTATCGTCTGCAGACAGTACCGAATTTGCCTTTGAGAGTGAAGTGGAAAGTGATTCTCTTAAAATAAGGAATAGGAGGGGACCCAAAGTTGGTGCCTGTGGGACTCCTGTTCTGATTTCTTCTCCCCCAGTCACAAAAATTTTATACCTTTCCGACATTATCTGAATTATTTAGCATAACTTTTTTGCATTCTGTTTATTAAGAATGATTAAAACACAAGATGGCGATATGCTATTGTTTAAGTCTTGTACTATTGCATGAAGGAGTGTATAGATAGCATTCTCAGGATTGTAGCCAGTCCTCGTTGTTATTCGATCTGTACACTGCGCAAGCTGTCAAGGAAACCAAGGAGAAATTGCGAAATGAAATTACCATTAAGGGAGAAGAAATAAAAACTTAGGAGTTTGTTTATGAAATTATAATTGTGTCAGAGATGACAAAGGACTTGAACGAAACGGATGGCGTCTTGAAAAGTTATAAGATGAACATCCGCAAACGTAAAACAAAGGTACTGAAATATAGTACTATTTAATCAGGTGATACTGAGAGACTTAGATGAGGAAATAAGTAGAAGAGTTTTGATATCTGGGCAGCAAAATTATTGATGATGGCCGAAGTAGAGCGGATATAAACAGGAGACAGGCAATAGCAGGAAAGCTTTTTTGAAAAAGATATATTTGTTAATGTTGGATATAAATTTAAATGTTAGGAAGTCTTCTCTGAAGGTATTTAGCGAGCAATCACGTAATGAAATGAAGCGTGGACACTAAGAGTTCCGTCACGAATAGACTGAAAGCTTTTGAAATGTGGTTTTACAGAAAAAATGTAGAAAATTTGATAGGTAGATCAAGTAACCAATGAGGAGGCACTGAAAGGAATTGAGAAAAAAAGAAACATATGACGAAACCTGGCTAAAAAACGGATCAGTCGATAGCATCAAACAATCGCCAGTTTGGTAATGGAGATAAGTGTGGAGGGGTAAAATAGCAGAGGGACACCAAGACTTGAATACAATAAGCAAGTTCAAATAGATTTAAAATTTAGCAGTATGCAGAGATGTGGATACTTGCACATGTTAGACTAGCATGGAGAGCCGCATGAAACCAGTCTTCAGACTGAAACCCAAACAACAACTACCGTTCCATTTACAGAAGAAGCGTGGGAAGAATGCTTGTACGCTTCTGTGCCAACTACTCTAAGCCTAAGTTTACCTGTATGATCTCTAAGTGGTGATGTCTGGGGCACTGAAAAATATTTGTATTTTTTGCCCTGAAGAAAGGTTCTTGAAGTTGTCAAAGCAGTTTCTCGCGAGATGTATGACATCGTTCATTGACGTGTCAGTCAGTTGTAATGTTTCACTATTTCTTTTACATCTTCTCGCAGACGAAAAGCTCTTCTTAACTCATGTTCGACGTACACTGCTAGTCCCAGACGATAAGGCCTCCATCGTCTTGAAGGGAATGATCCATGCAAGTGTTTGGTATGAAATACATTTTGTAGAAAAACTGCTGTTCCGCAGCGACCTATTAACGAGTCGTATCCTACTTCATTCTCATTTACTCTTGCCCAAAACATGATACAAAATGAACAATAAAATTAAGTAAAATCATAATTTACAATATTAAAAGAAATTTACTTTGACTTAACCGAGTCAACACATTGAAAACATATGAAATAACACAATAATAAGTCACGAGGTAAAGAAAATGGTGTCAGCGACGGTTTTCTAGCGTTTAAATTTTAAAATCAGTTCAGAAAATAGGAGGCCGAATAGCCTTGTTACTTGCTATAGCCAAGTAGTATAATGTGCACGATTCATCCAGCTGTTTGCAGATAAGCAAGTGGGCTGGATCTTGTAGTTCGTCACACTGATAGCGTACATTAGTAGACTAATGTAGCCCTATTTTTTCACATTTTCTTTACGCCAGGTTACACCTGTCCTAAGGTGATTCTGGATTGTCCAAGTAGTTGAAGGAAGTTCGAAGCCCCTAGAAATCTCCTCCTTCGAGTTAACCCTTGTGCCCATTGAAGACGAGTTTCGCAGCAGTTCTACTCTTGGTTAATTAAGTGATAATGGAGTTGCTTTGGTTGACTGCAAAAAGCTTTCTTCTTGATTCCAGTCTCATCGGCTGAGGAATATGTCCAAACATAGGATGTCTCGGATCTGTATCTTGCTTTTGTTTCTTCAGCCAGAGCAGCACTTTTTCTCCTTGCTTTTGGGAAACCTAATAGATCTGATTTACAAGGATTTGGCGAAGACGTTCTGTAATAAGATGTGTTGTCTCGTTCTGGGCTACGTCTACTTGTTCAACAATATATCTCTATACATTGTCTCTTTGAAATTGTTGAATGTCATCACTACTAAATTTAGTTGTGGCTTATTAATCCTGTAGTCAAAGGATACCACATATTTATGTTTCATGTAGAGCACAGCATCGCATTTCTCTACATTACGAGGTAATGTCCAGGCATTTCACAAAACAGATGTTTATTCGAGATCTTAACTGGACATTGCTGAAATTTGAGTCGCTTAAAATCTCTTCATAGCTAACGATGTCATCACCGAAAGACATTAGACTGTACAGAAGATCCAACGAAAAGCGGTGTGTTTCGTCACGGGATCGTTTACTCGGAGAGAGAGCGTTACAGATATGCTCAGCTAAAGGGTGCTCCCACGGTCGACGTTATTGAGATAATAATACCGCGTCAATAATTTGTGCGGAAGTGCAATTCCAAGAACGGCGCAATAATCATTTTTGCGGTAAGATGGCTGAATTTTAGGTGGTAGACTGTAAATCTACTTATGAGATATTTTCTCTCTTACCATACCCTGGTCTTATATTCAATTATGATTCCAGACTGCAATTCTAGAAGTGTAAAGTTTTACTAAGGCCTAAAATATTATTCTTTTAATTATAACTTTGAAGGTTATTAGTTTAATTAACATAAGTCCTGATTTACTTAAGCCCTTCGACACATCCGTTAGAACTCTGCTTTCATGGTGAACTCCCTGGGACATCTCAGTTAGAACTCTGCCTTCATGGCGAACATGTCGGCGCTCGAAGATGTGAAACTCGCATATACTGGGATTAAGTTGAAAACACAAGCAGAAATTATGCAGAACGGGAGAAACAAGACCGAGAAGCTGCCTGTAAACATTTCAATGGACCAGAGGCTCTTTCATGACAGCATACGAGGGTCGGTCAATAAGTAATGCAACTTATTTCTTTTTTTGGACAGTTTCGGTTAAAAATGGGGAATTTGTTGAGGGACATAGTGGAAGATTTCCGCTTCAGCCCCTATTGTTTCATGAAGTTCCAATAGGTGAAAGTGATAAATGTGGTATTCAAAATGGCGTCTGTAACGGAGGTGCGTTCCAAGCAGAGAGCTGTCATTGAGTTTCGTCTGGCGGAAATCCGTAGCATCGCAGATATTCATAGGTGGTTGCAGAATATGTACGGAGACATAGTAGTGAACAAAAGCACGGTGAGTCGTTGGGCGAGCTGTCTATCATCATCGCAACAATGTCGCGTAAACCTGCCCGATATCCCGCGTACCGGCCGGCCGCACGCAGCTGTGACTCCTGCAATGTTGGAAGGCGCGGACATTCTCATTAGAAGTGATCGACGGATCATAATCAAACACCTCGCTGCTCAACTGAACGTCTCTGTTGGTAGTACTGACACACTGGTCCACCAGTTGGGATACTCAAAGGTGTGTGCCTGCTGGATTCTTCGCCGCCTAGCTAAAGGCCATGAAGAGTAATGAAGGGCCATCTGTGAGGATTGCTTGCGCGTTACGAGACTAATAGTACCATTTTTTTTAGATCATCATCGCAGGCGATGAAACATGGGTTCATCACTTCTAACCGGAAACGAAACGGCAATCCATGGGGTGCAACCACACCACTTCTCCTTGGAAGATCAAACTCAAAGCCGCACCCTCCACCGGTAAAGTCTTGGCTACGGTGTTCTGGGATTCTGAAGGGGCTATTCTGTTTGATGCCCCATGGTGCGCCGGTTAATTCTAAAGTGGATTAGGCTACCCTCAGGAAATTTAAGAAACGGCTTCAGCGTGTCCGTCGCCACAAAGCTGCAAACGATCTTCTCGTTTTTCACATTACCGCTAGCCCTGACATACGTCTGCGCACCCAACAGTAGCCCCCAAAACGTCATTGGACTGTTCTTCGTCATCCACCCTACAGCCCAGATCTCTCACCTACGGGGAATGGTACCATGCGGGCACACAGGCTCTCCATTTAAGTTGGTATAAGGCGTCGCTTTGAACGGAGATTATGTTGAAAAACAGGGTTTCGTAGCGAAAAGAGAGGGGAATAATATGGTATAATGGAATCCTGAATAAAACCAACTTGCTTTCAGAAAAAATATCTTTCTTTACTTATTGAACGCACATAGTAGATTCGTAAACAACAACAACAACAACCAATTACAAACTAAACAAATGAACTGTTCAGTTGCCGGCCGGGTTGGCCGAGCTGTTCTAGGCGCTACAGTCTGGAACCGCGCGAGCGCTACGGTCGCAGGTTCGAATCCTGGTTCGGCACGGTTGTGTGTGATGTCCTTAGGTTAGTTAGGTTTAAGTAGTTCTAAGTTCTAGGGGACTGATGACCATAGCTGTTAAGTCCCATAGTGCTCAGAGCCATTTGAACCATTTGAATCTAGGGGGCTGATGACCTCAGCAGTTAAGTCCCATAGTGCTAAGAGCCATTTGAACCATTTGAACTGTTCAGTTTAGCGCGTACACGTGATGTTTTTGCAGGTATTTCTCTACTGCAACTGCTGTTGGAAAGGAAATTAAGCAATTATGCTGCTCGAAAGTTTACATGATCTTACATGTGTAGTGCGACAACTGTTACAAGAAAATAAACATCTACTCTCACTGGACAAGTGACCTGACTTTATTCGTCAGTTCTGAGAACTGCTAGGAGTAAAATAAATATTTATGCTTACTGTCATGACAACATGAACTTTTTCTTCTGCTGTTATGGACAACTAAGTATGCAGCGTTTCCTTAACAATCAGGAAATTTAGTTCTGCATTGTACCACATGGTTGTTTCACATTCATGTTCCAGCCCACTTCACAAATTTTGTCATTAAATTTTTCCTGTTCTTCGTGGAAATTGATTTGGAATTTCTGTCTGAATTTCTCTTTCTCACATCAAGAACTGACGTATATCGCGCACAGTCACCTTTACACAGTACAATATATTGCGCAGTATATTGAAGAAGCGTCAATATTTTATCAAGTGTTCTTCAATATATTGCACAAATCGTCAATGTCGATTCCAGATGTTCATTAATGTGCAATAAATATCGAGCGTGTGAGACTTAACACTGTTTTTATTTCATGAACAGTTCAACAACTGAAACCAGGTTTTGAGCTAATAGTAGTACAGAGAAGAGCACGTAATTTTGTTTTACGATTAATACCCTTAACTCTTGTAGGAACAAGATATTAAAGTAAATATTGTCTTTTATGGAATGATGTATATTTTAACGACATTCGGTAGCCGTTGAAAACAAGAATACAATGGTATAACATTTGTTAATGTTGCCTTTGTAATTTTCCGCAAAAATATCTGAAAAATGTGGTAAAACTAAAAGGCTAGGCAGCCATAATTCGCAAGGAGGGCTCTTACGCTCTGTTATATGCAGCAAGATGACCGAGGCTAGTAAGAGAAAATGTGTTTTCTGTTGACTCTACAGCAGAGATACAGGATCAGCTACGAGTTTCGTAAATGGAACGGCGTATTAACTTTTAGCATGGCAGCAACTACTTCAATTGCCATGCCCCTTTTTCGTTTTGTCTTTGCTAGGAGACGTTTCTTAACGAATCTAGACAGTTTCGTCAAATACCAGTTGTTGGACAACTGTGAAACAGATACTATTTGAAATAGCAATGAAATGGAAAACACGTATCAATGAACTAAGCACTGCACTTTTAATTATGATAGCTCTATCTTACCTTATTTTTGTAGACTGCAGTGTGAAGACTGGTTTGTCGCAGCTCTCCGCGCTGATCTGTCTTGAGCGAGCCTTTTCGTCTCTAGATAACTACTGAGAACTAAATTCATTTGAACTTGCTTATTTTGTTCAAGGCTTGGTATATCTGTGTTACAAATTTCCCCTGTTACGAAACTGATGATTCCTTGATGTCTTACCCACGCTTAGAGTCAAGCTGTGCCACAAATTTCATCTTTCCTCAGGTCGTTTCAGTTCCACATCATTAATTACTAGATCTACCCATGTAATCTTCAGCATTCTTCTGTACCACCATATTTCACAAGCTTTCATTCTCTTCTTGCCTGACCTACTAATCATCCACTTCGGTAAAACGCAACACTCGAGACAGATAGCTCCACCAAGAAACAACCATTTACCTGCTAGCGACGTATATATCAGGGCACAGTCGTCGTGCTACCAGCGCTAACGACGTATATTTATGTCAGGAGCTGAGGATGCCAGGAATGCTAACGTGGGATGTGTACGTTTCGAGATTTCTTAGCACATGAACGCTATCGATCACACGCCATATGTGGACAATAAGTACACACGTCCATCTCTCTTTCACTACTTGCATGAAAGAAGAACAAATCCAGTAGGTACAGTTCTCATGAATAGGAAAGATAAGCCAAAACTTGGAGCCAAACTAGAAAGAGGTGATATGGAATTTAGGCCAACAGACACGATGATGGCTTTGAAGTGACATTATGTTGACGATATGCCGAACAGCTGCGGTGAAATCGGCTGTGAAAATGGACCGCCAAACTAACATCGAAAAATTTAAACCAAAGTGTACGGTGGATGACAAAGAGCCTGTGGGAGCAGTGTGTTAATACTACATACTACTTAGCGCAACAGAATATGTTAGCAGAATACTGAAATGGTAAAAAAACTCATTTTTTCTCTCTTTAGACATGTGCATGCTATATGTCCACGTTATTTACAAATGCAACGTTCATGCCGGAAATAATACTTCAGTTACTGAAGAGAGTTTAGGGACATCAGGTTCGATTCCATATCGAACAGATGTGCTCAGCGACTGTGTTTATTTAAAGTTGAGAAGATGTACAGCAGTCTGTCGCTACTAATCTGCTTATTACAGATCTAGATTTCAACCACTGTGTGGCTATCGTCAGTGCAAAAAGCATATGAGAAACATGCATGTATCAAACCATATTATAGTTGTATAAGTTCTGTACAAGGGTATTTATCATCTACTCTTGAACAAAGTTTATGCAACTATAACATGTTTTCATTACCATAATTAGCAGGTATACTTGAATAAAAATCAGATGGCGACTAGGCTACTCTGTTTTTGCTGGGAGTCAACATATACTGACTTGCATTTCGGTGCGCAAAGCTTCCACCATGCAGCCCAAAAGAAAGCAGTTTTGTACACAGTCATACAGAGAGATAAAGTTGTTTCTGACAGGGGCTACCTAAGAACACAACTAGATCCGATATTTAAGAAACGTGTAGCAGAAGAATGGCTATCTTACTTAGTCAGCAGTCTATAAGGAGCAAAGACACAGATACATTCTAACATCAGAATTTGATCAGCCTGTAACATTCTTTTATGTGAATGTGTGGTGTCTGTTCTTTCGGATATGGTGCGTGAAAACAGGTTTTTGATGCTGAAAGACATTATTGAAATAAACCGAATCGTCCATGGCTGAAGGAAAGCAGCACGCCATCAATGTTCTTCCGTCATAGACATCGAAATAATCTCTGGTAGTGTACGGAAATTCCGTGTCTTCAAAAAAATGGATCAAATGGCTCTGAGCACAATGGGACTTAACATCTGAGGTCATCGGTCCCCGAGAACTTAGAACTACTTAAACCTAAGGACATCTCACACATCCATGCCCGAGGCAGGATTCGAACCTGCGACCGTAGCTGTCGCGCGATTCCAGACTGAAGCGCCTAGAACCGCTTTTTTTTTTTTTTTGTAATCTCATTTTGTTCGTTATTGTTCGTTTCAATTGTTCGTGGCGGACGCCACCTGACGCCCATTGAAGTTCGTTATTGATCCATTCACTCATTTTTTTTTTTTTATTACAGAAGGCAGATACCCTCTGACCGAACACGCTGAGCTACCGTGCCGGCGGAGCCGCTCGGCCACACCGGCCGGCTCCATGTCTTCCTCAGGTCGCAATGACGTTATTCGGTCAAAGAATTAAGGCACTATGCGGCTTATGGATAAGGCCAGATGATGACAACGGAGGAGTCGTCGCAAGCTTGAGACTGCGTACAGATCTAATGCGGCAAGGGCTCCGTGAGGAATTTACTCAAGAAATTCACAGCGAAAAAACTACGTTGTCATACAGAAACGACTCCTGCCCCACTGCAGGAAACACGGCTTAGTCTGACCTCTCACAGACACCCCTTCATTGTGGTTACAACCGCGGTGCGGCTCTCTGTGCAGTTGAGATACGAAAGCCACGTCATCTTGGCAAGGTTCATGTTCCTACGAAACAAACAATTTTCTCAATGAAATAAAATTTTATGTGTCTTATCGCGTACATGTGGTGCTCTGCAGAGTGCAAACGCTGCCTATACCGACTGAAGTTATTTAAATCGATTATTACATTTTTGATACGACATACTTTTAATAGTCCAATGATTTACTTCAAAATGTTTTAAAACTGTTTCTCACTTAGAGCAATGCACAAGTGAAATAGCCGTTCGAGAGATACAGGACATTGTGGTATCACAGATCGATACCACCCTCACTGGCATCCCACAGCTTGGAACGGAAAGGCACGTTTCCGACGGCCGCCAGTAGCGGTTGCGTCGTTATCCTGCGGATCCAGTGCTGCACAACCACTGCGCCTCGCCTTCAGCGGCTTCGACTACGAGCGCCTTGTGTCACTGCGATACAGGATGGCCGATGGCAGCTGCTCAGTGTCAGTTGCAGCCTTCGACAATCTTCACATCTAGTTAGCCTTCCACAGTTCGATCGTGCTTTAGTAGCAGGAGCCTCACTCTGCATGACACTCTTTTGTTTCTTGTTGTTAATTTTAAACTAACAACAGCTTCAGTTGCAATTTTTAATTAGATTTATCTAGGTTTCAGTTGAGATAACCCAACCTTATTCAGAATGAAAGGAACAACGATTTGTCCATAATGGACAACGTCAAAAACTAAAACCTGTATATAGTAATTCATCATCATATTGCAATAACTTATCTGGGAAACAGCCTCGGCCCCAGTTCGCGATCGCAGTACGGCATCAACGGATGTTGTACTGGAACTGGCTATAGCCTCGAGAGCTCATGCGCAATAGTGTGTCATGCATACTTGTTAACACTGGTACCAACATGTACTCCTAAACTTAAATATTTCTGAAAAACCAGGTGCGGCTAACGAAATTAACGTATACTTTATCCTGTAAGGAACAAAGACATTTCGACTGTCTTAACATTTGTAATAATTTGTTGGACGTCAAAAGTAAAGGGAGCAATGCGTTTCCTATTTTAAGCCAACCTAGCATATTCGGGCTAATCATCGAACTTGGCCGCATGAGGATAACTACGGCTTTGAAATACCAGATCACCCCAGCTATTCAGCACTTCTGACGTTCAACGAATTATTACAAATCTTAAGACAGTCGATATATCTTTGTTCTTTACAGGATAACGTATACGTCAATTTCGTTAGCCGCACCTGGTTATTCAAAAAATTTTAACTTTAGGAGTACATGTTGGTACCAGTATTAACAAGTACGCATGACACACTATCGCGCATGCGCTCTCGAGGCTATATAGCCAGTTCCAGTAAAACATTCGTAGCTGCAGTACTGCGGTCGCGAAGTAGGGCCGAGGCTGTTTCCCAGATAAGTTATTGCGATGTGACGATGTATTACTATATTATAGTTTTTAGTTTTTGACGTTGTCAATTATAGACAAATCGTAGTTCCTTTTATTCTGAAGAAGGTCGGGTTATCCCAACTGAAACATGGGTAAATCTAGCTAAACACTGCAACTGAGGCTGCTGTTAATTTAAAATTAATATTTATACAGTTGCTGACAGGGTCGCTAAATGTTGAACATATTTATTGTTGTTTGTTCTTTCGTAAAGTTTCTTTGCAACGCTTGGAGGAAGCTACAAGCTAAGTAAAACGTCTCTTTACTGTATTTACGTGTTCTGCTCCTGTCCAACGTTCCTACAATGGCAGCTGCAACCCACCTCTCCTTACCGTTACGTACGAAGTAGTACTCAACACAGATGAACAAAAGAGAGTGTATAAACGAGTAGCGCTTCAGTCCGGAACCGCGCGACTGCTACGGTCGTAGGTTCGAATCCTGCCTCGGGCGTGGATGTGTGTGATGTCTTTAGGTTAGTTAGGTTTAAGTAGTTCTAAGTTCTAGGGGACTGATGACCTCAGATGTTAAGCCCCATAGTGCTCAGAGCCATTTGAACCTTTTTTTTTTTTTTATAAACGAGTAGGTTTCCGCAACCCGTGTCAATCTCATTTAGATCCTTTGGATAGACCGAATATGTGATAAGGAACAGGACTAGCATACAGGTGGACCGTGGTCTATATTACCCTCCAGCCACCCAGATTTAGGTTTTCCGTAGTTGTCTTAACTCGTTAAAGGCATGTGTCGCTATGAAAAAAACACGCTCGATTTCCTTCCCTAATCCGAGCTTGTGCTCTGTAGCTGATGAGCTCAGGTTGCTAAGCCCTAAGCTTCCTTCTTCCTCCTGAGTGAAAAGCTGCGACCGGCTCCACAACAGCAGAGCATTTGTCCGAGTCTAACAGACGGAAAACACGACTTACACTAACTCGTCACCGATTCTCTGTGAGCTATCAGCTAGTATCCCATATATTATCTCCTTCTTTTCTGCTATCGACTACGAGTATTTTAGGACCAATAAAATCTTAAAAAATTGAAGTCGATTATCTTATGATATCGACAGAAGCCTCCAAGCTATTTCACTTTTGTCCTCGAGGAAACCGTTGTAACACTATCAAAACTTAGGTTATTACAGTATTTTTATAAGATGACACGGCAGCACGTCCGAGAGGATTTTACTGAAACTAAATGGTGTCAGAGGAAGGTATAGGTGATATAGCGTGATTGAGACTTCACGCTAGATTGCAACTTTGACTTTTCCCCATGAAATGAAATCAAGGGGAGCCCGTTTTTACGTCACATTATCTATAGACGTGGGAAAGTTGCGTTGCAACACGGAAAAAATGAGCTGGATACTGTCGTTTTGGAACCATAGACACAGTAGCTCATATAGTGGTATCTGTTCTAGTGCAGGGCCGTACCGACGACGTGGCGAGGTAGACTCCCACGTACGTAGGTCGCAGGCACATGGTGGGCGCAAAACCTGGCAAAAAAAGAAAGAATGGAAGAAGGTTTACGAATCAGACAAGAGAATTACGTGAGTTATCCTACACCTCGAGTTTCAAACTACTGCCTAAAGCATTAATCGGCTCGCTGTGGGCACAGCGTCATTTCTACAATGTCATTTCGTCAAAACAGCATCATTAATAAAGGCCTACTTTGGAACAGAAGTCGAAGCCAAAGCGAATTATCCAATAGCCAAAGGTGCAGATTACGCAGATTAACATCTCAGTGACTTGTATACTTAAATATTGCTTCATAGGTAAAGGGTACACGTCCAAAAACATAATACCATCTCTCAAGCGTTGCGGAGCAAACCGACAAACTTCTGTATGACGTTCGATAGCGCGTGATTCGAGTGGCTGATGCATATGACATGTGAAGTGGGTGGAATTTATGACGCTCCAACATGCCAACGATATTCGTGTGGCTAATCCGAATCTCCTAGACCATACGTCTCTTGCGACCATACGTATCGATAAGCGCCGTAGACAGAATAGCTTGGTATGTACTCCGTCATTTGCGTTCCTCTTCCTCGTCCTCTGACGTTCAAACTGCCCCATCGCTCTGGTATCCAGATAATGTGTGCCATTGCCTGACGAAATTCACACTAACGATCACCACCAATATCCACATACGTTGGCACTGTTCTGGCGACATTCTTCTGGAACTCATCACATTCATGTAGCTCATCTACATTCCCTTCGCTGCTGGACATGACTGCGCAAGAAATTTGAAACAGATAAGCCGTGATATGATGGACAGCTCGATACACGACACATTGCCAGAAAGCTCTACAGAACAGAGACATAAGCACCAGTAGTCTTGAAATGACGATGAAGCCTGGTATAAAAAACATGTTTTGCGCTATTTCAGTACTATAGCGGATTTCGGCGGCCTGGCCACTCAGTTTTAGAGCTTTTCTCTGATACTTTCTACGAAAACATGCAATAGCAACATTAACAAGAGTTATATCACTGTACTCGTCATTTCAACAATTTTCTAATGCTGTTGAGAATGTATTAAGTTTTCTCTTTTACTTCTTCCATCCCTTGTAGGTTCAAAAATGGCTCTGAGCACTGTGGGACTTAACAGCTGAGGTCATCGGTCCCCTAGAACTTAGAACTACTTAAACCTAACTAACCTCAGGACATCACACACATCCATGCCCGAGGCAGGATTCGAACCTGCGACCGTAGCGGTCACGCGGTTCCAGACTGACGTTCCTAGAACCACTCTGCCATTCCGGCCGGCTCCCTTTTAGGTGTTCATCTGCACAACAGCCAAACAGGTAAGTGCAAAAAAAATTTTCCATTAACACATATGCCTTTTTCGTGAATTGAAATCTTTCTCTGAAATGGGTGAGAATGGTTCTGCTGATCTGGAACCTTCTTGCATCTTTCCAGGTATAGAATCAGTCAGAGAAAGTTTCAACAGTTGCCCATTGGGGACCTTCAGTGACAGGCCTGTAAGCCACCAGGAAAGGGAAGAAAACAGTTTATTTATTTATTTATTTACTCGTCAAGTTCCGTAGGACCAAATTTAGGAACAAATCTCCAAGGTCATGGAACGTGTCAGTACATGAAATTACAACATAAACGTAATAAGAGATAAAAATAAATGTTCATGAACCTTAAAAAAGTCAGTCCATAAGTTTAAGTTAACGCTATCAGCAATACAATAAAAATCAGCTTAATTTTTCAAGCTCTTCAGTTTCGATTTGAAAGCGCGTGGATTACTGCTAAGATTTTTGAATTCGAGTGGCATTTATTGAAAATGGATGCAGCAGTATACTGCACACCTTTTTTGACAAGAGTTAAGGAAGTCCTACCCAAATCCAGGTTTGATTTCTACGAGTATTAACCGAGTGAAAGCTGCTTATTCTTGGGAATAAACTGATATTGGTAACAAGAAACGACAATAAGGAATATACGTATTGAGAGCCCAATGTCAAAATACCAGACTCGTGAACAGAGTTCGATAAGAGGTTTGTGAACAATTTATCTGTGCCAAAGATCTTTGAAATCAGCAAAGGAGATTCACTTTAGGAACGAGTTACTGTCTTCCTCCTACATCAGCTTTCAGCATCATCTCAGTTTTGTTCTTTTTTATGCCTTTTCGGTTTTTTAAATTCCTTATCTGACTCAATAATGTTATTAAGCCTAGGAACTGTAGCATTCGCGAATGGAGTTCAGACGCTTGGAGCAGTGTTTGCACGCCACCTGTCGATACCACGCCGTATGCTGGACGAGAAGAATGCTGTTAGCAGCATCAGCCCATGGGAGCCGATTTAATCATCTTATGTAACAGATAGACACCAAACTGGAGATCTCCACTCACTATAATGCCTTTCCATTAACACTGACTTATTCTTTGTGACCAGTATTTTTCGTTGGACAGATTCCTGCGGAAACCTGTATCACTGGGGGCTTGAATGTTTCTCTATGAAAAGTCTGTATGTATGAAGCATTAAGAAATTATATTCACATGTACATCTATTCTCCGCAAGTCGTCTTACGGTGTGTGGCGGAGGCTACCTCTAGCTTCTTCGCTGTTCCATTCGCCAATTGTACGTGGGAAGAACGTCTGTCGATAAACATCCGCACGAATTCCAATTTCTATGATCTTCTCGTATTGGTCATTTCATTAGACATATGTGGGAGGAAGTAATATGTAGCTAGACCCTTTTTCAAACGTACGTTCTCGTAATTGCAGCAGTAAATCTCTCCGTGAAACGCAACGCCTTTCTTGTAACTACTGCCACTGGAGTTCGCTGAGCATCTACGTAACGCAATGGCGCCGAGTAAACGATCCCGTAACGAAATGCACGGCTCTTCTTTGGATAGTCTCTGTCTCTTCCACTTATCCAACCTGATAAGCGTCCCAAACTGACGACAAATATTCAATAATTGATAGAATAGGGCTTTGTACGCTACGTCTTTCGTGGATGAATACATTCCTCAGGATTCTTCCAACGAACTGAGCCAGCCTTTGCTTTCCCTACAATTTGCTCTATGTGCTCATCTAACTTAGGTCCTTCCGGATGGTTACTCCTAGGTATTTTACTATAGTTACTGTTTACAATGATTTTCAAGCAGTAGTTTAATCGGGTAGCAATGGAACTCTTCGTCCATTTACGCGTACTATGTTAATTTATTTACGTTCATGATCAACTGCCAACCCCTGCACCGATATTGATTCTGCGCAGATCTTCCTGCACTTCGCTACAGTCATCAAGCATTGCAACCTTCGTACAGACAACAGCATCGTCTGAAAATAGCTTCGCGGAGCTCCCGACGTTATCGGCTGGATCACTCCGATATACTGTAAACAGCAGTGTTCCTATAACACTCCCTTGGTGTACTCCAAAAATTACCTTTACATTTATCGATTTCGTCCCGCTGCCAGTTTCGTTCCGTTAAGGACAACGTACTGAATTCAGTTTTCTAGAAAGTCATGAATCCTGTCACAAATAAGGTCCGATAGTCGGTGAGCTTGCATTTTGTTCACTAAACGGCAATGAGTAACTGTTAAGAATGCCTTCGGAAAGTCAAGAAACACACCCACCTGGACGCCTTTGTCTATAACCCCCTACACAGTGTGGCAGTATAGGTGGTCAGTAGTGCTAGCCAGAACTTGCCGCTAATAATCATCCCTCCACTGTCTCCGTGTGTAGGAATACTTCCCCTTCACCGTCCAGTAAGCTGTTGACGGCCAGCAAACTCAAACACGTTTCAGTTTAGTGACGACAAAGGGCCAGTAACACGCTCATGTGATACGTACGGTAGCAGCCATTACTGGACGTGTCTTAAAATGTTCTAGCCGCTAATAAATCGCTAGACGCTTTTGGCAGAGGAACTACTGTTTTGAGTATTGAAATTACGTTGCGAAGTGTCTTCAATATCTGGAGAAGGGCTAACGCAAAGCTGTGTTCGGAAAATATAGATATATTTTTAGAAACTTACAAAAACTATCAACTATTATGGAACATACGTCCTCGCGATTATGCCAACAAGATGAACAGGGATAGTTCTGTGATGAAGTTAAAAAGTGACTTAGTGTGACTGGGGCTTACAGTTCTCAACATGTGTTTCTTGAGAGGCCGTATAAAGGCCAAGTACACAGATCAACTCTTGAAAGTGAGTTCATCAAAGCAGGCAGAGCAAGCACTGAAGACATCTATGTACTGAAGCTACGATAGTTCACAGCCGGCAGTTTCTTGAGAGTTATAGTCACCACCAGGAAGTCAATATCGAAATTTGGAAGTTTGGTATTTCATCCTTGTGTGGGACACATCAAAACCGCGAGATCAGGTAAATCGGTGCATAGGCATTCAATTACGTAGGCCCTTCAGTAAGTGATTCAACACACTTTTTCTAGGCCAATTTCGGATGAAAAAATCCGGAATTTGCTGTAGGAAACCGCGCAATATTTTTGCTTCAGCCCCTATAGTTTCATGAAGTTCCGATAGGTGGCGGCGCTACATGTTGCCTTCAAAATGGCGTCTGTAACGGAGGTGTGTTCGAAGCAAAGAGCTATCACTGAGTTTCGTCTGGCGGATAAGCAAAGCATCGCAGATATACATAGGCGCTTGCAGGATGTCTATGGAAACTTGTTAGTGACAAAAAGCACGGTGAGTCGTTGACCAAGGCGACTGTCATCATAGCAATAAGGCCCGCAAACCTGTACTATCTCCTGCGTGCCGGCGGGCCGCACACACTGTGACTCCAGCAATGTTGGAACGTGTAGACACATACATTAGAGCTGATCGACGGTTCACATTCAAACACCTCACTACTCAACTGGACGTCTCTGTTGGTCGTGCTGACACACTGTCCACCAATTGGCGTACTCACAGGTATGTGCCCGCTGGGTTCCTCGCCTTCCAACTTCCATCGAGTTGTCGCAATGAAGGGCGCAGGAATCAGTACGGGATGATGCGGAGGTTATTGAAGCAGCAAGACGTTGGCACCGACTTCGACCTGTAGAGTACCATGTGGGTATACGGGCCCTCCCAGTAGGGTGGTGTAACGAACCCCGAGTAAAAACAACCTCCTTTCAGGAAAAAAATGTGTTGCATTACTTACCCTTAGTAATTGCCACCTTCCTAGACCTAAGGTCACATAATTTCTATTGCTTACTAAAATACACTGCTGGCCATTAATACTGCTACACCATGAAGATGACATTCTACAGACGCGAAATTTAACCGACAGGAGGAAGATGCTGTGATATGCAAATGATTAGCTTTTCAGAGCATTCACACAAGGTTGGCGCCGGTAGCGACACCTACAACGTGTTGCCACGAGGAAAGTTTCAAACCGATTTCTCACACACAAATAGCAGTTGACCGGCGTTGCCTGGTGAAACGTTGTTGTCATGCCTCGTGTAAGGAGGAGAAATGCGTACCATCACGTTTCCGACATTGATAAACATCGGATTGTAGCCTATCGCGATTGCTGTTTATCGCATCGCGACATTGCTGCTCGCGTTGATCGAGATCCAATGACTGGTAGCAGAATATGGAATCGGTGGGTTCAGGAGGGTAATACGGAACGCGGTGCTGGATCTCAACGGCCTCGTATCACTAGCAGTCGAGATGACAGGCATCTCTTCCGCATGGCTGTAACGGATCGTGCAGCCACGTCTCTATCCCTGAGTCAACATATGGGGACGTTTGCAACACAACAACCATCTACACGAACAGTTCGACGACGTTTGCAGCAACATGGACTATCAGCTCGGAGACCATGGCTGCGGTTACCCTTGACGCTGCATCACAGGAAGGAGTGCCTGCGATGGTGTACTCAACGACGAACTTGGGTGCACGAATTGCAAAACGTCATTTTTTCGGATGAATCTGGGTTCTGTTTACAGCATCATGATGGTCGCATCCGTGTTTGGCGACATTGCGGTGAACGCACATTGTAAGCATGTATTCTTCATCGCCATACTGGGGTTTCACCCGGCGTGATGCTGGGGGTGCCATTGGTTACACGTCTCGGTCACCTCTTGTTCGCATTGACGGCACTTTGAACAGTGGACGTTACATTTCAGATGTGTTACAACTCGTGGCTGTACCCTTCATTCGATCCCTGCGAAACCCAACATTTCAGCAGGATAATACACGACCGCATGTTTCAGGTCCTATATGTATCTTTCTGGATACAGAAAATGTTCCACTGCTGCCCTGGCCAGCACATTCTCCAGATCTCTCGCCAATTGAAAACTTCTGGTCAATGGTGGCCGAGCAACTGGCTCGTCACAATACACCAGTCACTAGTCTTGATGAACTGTGGTATCGTGTTGAAGCTGCATGGGCAGCTGTACCTGTACATGCCATCCAAGCTCTGTTTGACTCGATGCCCGGGCGTATCAATGCCGTTATTACGGACAGAGATGGTTGTTCTGGGTACTGATTTCTCAGAATCTATACAACCAAACTGCATGAAAATGAAATCACATGTCAGTTCTAGTATAATATATTTGTCCAATGAATACCTGTTTATCAAGTGCATTTCTTCTCGGTGTTGCAATTTTAATAGCCAGTAGTGTAGAAACAAATGCAACAAAGATATTTGTAAACATAAGAAGAAAAGGGTAATAACAACTACTTGAAAAGGTAACACTCTCCAGAATACGTGATTTAATAACATACTTGGCCATATCAATCGACTACGACAACGGTCCCATTGTGTTTTAAAACATTTTGCAATGTTATCAGTTATTAACATTTAAACAAACTTTGTGGTTCACTGAACAATAACACTAGTAAGATATTCAGAACAATTTATTTTGCGGAGTTCGCCAATAACCGAGTAGGCCTAAGTACATATGCTGTACCAGTTATTACATGCCAATATCCTTCATCTACCAAGGCTCGTTCTTCGCCACTGAAGTACTTAGCCAATTTCTCCCTACTTGCGAAATAGTTTCCGAATATATGTTAATCGGGTGAGCCCTCTTAATGACGGTAGTTCTGTACCAGTGGAACGCCACTGGCTGGATTGGAAAACTCCGGTATTATTGTCTTCATGGTCAACCCACCCTCTTACAAAGAACGTTACAGGTGACATTGTTCACTAACAGTTGTGGAGAGTACACGTACATTGTACAATCAAATCTACAGTTTCTAAATCAACTTCGATTTCTTTACCAAAAATTCTAAACCTTGCTGCCATTATACCTAAAGCGTTTTCCACCGCTCTGCGTGCACGCGATAAGCGATGGTTGAATACGCGTTCACCTAATGTCAAATTTCGTTTGAAAAGGAATTTCAATAAGTTCAGTAACAACGGGAACGCGTTATCGCCCACGAGAAAGTGATCGTTAGGATAATTTAGTACACCAATGTCTAAAATTGACTTACGCGAGGACATCTGGAATACACCTGCATCATTTCCTCTTTCATTGGTTCCCACATTTTTGTATAGAAACTTGCAATCAGCATCTACCACTGTTAAAACTGTAACGATGTAACTTCCCCTGTAGTAAAACTCTGAGCAGTTCCCAGTCAAACGCTATATGGCTACACTTTAACACAGAAAATAATAGTTGCGAGTGCGGTTAATTAATTATTGGTAGCCTTTTAATTTCAGGTTACATCAGCTACAGTGCTAAAGATGATGGGGCGGATGATGAAACGTACGCATCTGATCGTCAAACTACACTCCTGGAAATGGAAAAAAGAACACATTGACACCGGTGTGTCAGACCCACCATACTTGCTCCGGACACTGTGAGAGGGCTGTACAAGCAATGATCACACGCACGGCACAGCGGACACATCAGGAACCGCGGTGTTGGCCGTCGAATGGCGCTAGCTGCGCAGCATTTGTGCACCGCCGCCGACAGTCTCAGCCAGTTTGCCGCGGCATACGGAGCTCCATCGCAGTCTTTAACACTGGTAGCATGCCGCGACAGCGTGGACGTGAACCGTATGTGCAGTTGACGGACTTTGACCGAGGGCGTATAGTGGGCATGCGGGAGGCCGGGTGGACGTACCGCCGAATTGCTCAACACGTGGAGCGTGAGGTCTCCACAGTACATCGATGTTGTCGCCAGTGGTCGGCGGAAGGTGCACGTGCCCGTCGACCTGGGACCGGACCGCAGCGACGCACGGATGCACGCCAAGACCGTAGGATCCTACGCAGTGCCGTAGGGGACCGCACCGCCACTTCCCAGCAAATTAGGGACACTGTTGCTCCTGGGGTATCGGCGAGGACCATTCGCAACCGTCTCCATGAAGCTGGGCTACGGTCCCGCACACCGTTAGGCCGTCTTCCGCTCACGCCCCAACATCGTGCAGCCCGCCTCCAGTGGTGTCGCGACAGGCGTGAATGGAGGCACGAATGGAGACGTGTCGTCTTCAGCGATGAGAGTCGCTTCTGCCTTGGTGCCAATGATGGTCGTATGCGTGTTTGGCGCCGTGCAGGTGAGCGCCACAATCAGGACTGCATACGACCGAGGCACACAGGGCCAACACCCGGCATCATGGTGTGGGGAGCGATCTCCTACACTGGCCGTACACCTCTGGTGATCGTCGAGGGGACACTGAATAGTGCACGGTACATCCAAACCGTCATCGAACCCATCGTTCTACCATTCCTAGACCGGCAAGGGAACTTGCTGTTCCAACAGGACAATGCACGTCCGCATGTATCCCGTGCCACCCAACGTGCTCTAGAAGGTGTAAGTCAACTACCCTGGCCAGCAAGATCTCCGGATCTGTCCCCCATTGAGCATGTTTGGGACTGGATGAAGCGTTGTCTCACGCGGTCTGCACGTCCAGCACGAACGCTGGTCCACCTGAGGCGCCAGGTGGAAATGGCATGGCAAGCCGTTCCACAGGACTACATCCAGCATCTCTACGATCGTCTCCATGGGAGAATAGCAGCCTTCATTGCTGCGAAAGGTGGATATACACTGTACTAGTGCCGACATTGTGCGTGCTCTGTTGCCTGTGTCTATGTGCCTGTGGTTCTGTCAGTGTGATCATGTGATGTATCTGACCCCAGGAATGTGTCAATAAAGTTTCCTCTTCCTGGGACAATGAATTCACGGTGTTCTTATTTCAATTTCCAGGAGTGTATTAACTTTGTGCGGAATGTCGAGGGCTCATCACAACCTTCGTTTGTGCCTACTCTTCCAACACCAAGTCAAAAAAGAAAGAAAAGAAAACGCTATGTAAGCAAGTTGGCAGAAGATGAGAATGACAATGAGGACTTACAGCCGGCCGCAGTGGCCGAGCTGATGTAGGCGCTTCAGTTCGGAACCGCGCGACCACTACGGTCGCAGGTTCGAATCCTGCCTCGGGCATGGATTTGTCTGATGTCCTGAGGTTAGTTAGCTTTAAGTAGTTCTAAGTTCTAGGGGACCGATGACCTCAGCTGTTAAGTCCCATAGTGCTCAGAGCCATTTTTGAACCTACAAGGGATGGAAGAAGTAAAAGAGAAAACTTAATACATTCTCAACAGCATTAGAAAATTGTCGAAATGACGAGTACAGTGATATAACTCTTGTTAATGTTGCTATTGCATGTTTTCGTAGAAAGTATCAGAGAAAAGCTCTAAAACTGAGTGGCCAGGCCGCCGAAATCCGCTATAGTACTGAAATAGCGCAAAACATGTTTTTTATGCCAGACTTCATCGTCATTTCAAGCCTACTGGTGCTTATGTCTCTGTGCTGCGGGAATTAGATTAGGAAATGAGACACTTAAAGTAGTAAGGGAGATTTGCTGTTTGGGCAGCAAAATAAGTGATGGAGGTCGAAGTAGAGAGGATATTAAATGTAGACTGGCAATAGCAAGGAAAGCGTTTCTGAAGAAGAGATATTTGTTAACATCGTGTATAGATTTAAGTGTCAGGAAGTCGTTCTGGAAGTATTTGTATGGAGTGTAGCCATGTATGGAAGTGAAACATGGACGATAAATAGTTTAGACAAGAAACGAATATAAACTTTCGAAACGTGGTGCTACAGAAGAATGCTGAAGATTAGATGGGTAGATTACATAACTAATGAGGAGGTATTGAATAGAATTGGGGAGAAGAGGAGTTTGTGGCACAACTTGACTAGAAGAAGGGACCGGTTGGTAGAATATGTTCTGAGGCATCAAGAGATCATCAATTTAGTACAGGAGGGCAGCGTGGAAGGTAAAAAAAATATAGGGAGACCAAGAGATGAATACATTAAGCAGATTCAGAAGGATGTATGTTGCAGTAAGTACTGGGAGATGAAGAACCTTGCACAGGATAGAGTAGCATCGAGAGCTGCATCAAACCAGTCTCAGGACTGAAGACCACAACAACAACAAATAAAATTTGTGTATTTTGTTTAATCACCTCTTGTGTGGCTGCCATAGTTGGGAATGAGAACTGAAAAATATGCATGCAGATTTCTGCTTTCATTTACTTTTAACACACCAGTATTGCTACGAATGTACTCCTCATTTCAAAAATGTTTATTACGTGAATCGAAGGACATGCCCACTCTTGATTTTTCTTCTAATATGTACTATAATTTAACTAGTAAGCAAGGAATAACTTGTGCAATCTTATTTTCATATATTCTTGTAATGCTATAGTTATTGCTGTAAATATTTCTAATGTAAAACTAGAAATAGTGTTGGCTAGTATTCGAAACATGATGGCTAGAGTTTGGTAACTATCACCAGTTGCTAAAAATAGTAAGACAGTCTCCAGTTTTGGAAGGGCAGGAACCGCGTTTCTCATTTTCGTATCTGTTCTTGATAATTTATGTTCAAATAAATTACGTAGTTCGTTATTTCCCAACACACGTTCTCATAATTCTCTCATATTCTAGAGGATCCTCCTCGGAAAGATTCCGAAGTATTGCAGACGAAGCTCCCAGCTGACCTCTATAATGTAACCAGTCTTTAATCCATCACGATCTATGTTTGGTTAACTTTTCTTGAAGCTCTTCGCTTAAAGAATATAGTTTCACACACAGCGTCATCAAAAGCGTCCTCATAGTCTTGCCCAATCTCCTCGATGTTCTTCAACACCCTCCGACAAGACTGCAATCACCACGTCCACACACAAACCAGCTACTGGATGCCAGTGGTGAAATTTCGCTGGACGCCATTATTGTCTTCTTCTGTAGACCTGCTGTCTTTCCAATTCACTGGCTGCCAGTACTGGCCGCCGCCACTGTCTTCGAGTGCGGGGACTCTGCATTTCATGCAGGAACACAGTGAGCTGTGTTTCGCAGTATCTCTGTTCAGGAATCAATGTTTGTTTTTATAGAGAAGATTCTCATTCTCCATAAATGCCATAATGCTTGAGCATAGAATCTGTTTCATTATTCTGTAGCAGATTATCGTCAATGATATAGGATTGTGATGAAGCGCATTGAAAACGGGGTTGACCTGTGCATTTTTCAATCGCTTGGTACCCTTCGCTTTTGCAGAGACTTACCGGATAATGCCGAGGAAATGTGGTTGAGTACCAGCTGTTTATCGTGCGACATTCCTGTTACTGACACTGAGACTGTTGTGGAGGGTTAGTATGAAAAATGTGAATCTCAAAGTTCAGTCTTACGGCGCATGTTTTCGTAGTTTACTCGGTGACGTTATGGACGCAATATTTCATTACATCTGACAAGTTAAAACTGTGCCACGTCACTCGCACAAGGATACCGCCTTCAGTGAACAGTGAGCTACCGGTTGCATTATACATGACTTGCACATCCTCCAGAATGAATATGGGGGGGGGGGGGGGGGAGTACGGCTTCACTCTTGCAAAACAAAATTAGCACTTGACGCGATGAATGGCGGCTCGTTCCAACGGTAGACCTGTGAAGTTAATAAATAACATCTTAAAGGCCAGCAGTAGCATCTGATATAAACTGAAATGGGCACATTAGATCTTCTTCTTCTCCTTCTTCTGCTTTTTCCTTCAAGTGTTAACCATGCGCTTGCTACGTCCTCTTGTTCAGTGCCTCTGTTGTCTATGGTTAGTTTCCATTTGACCTCCCCACCTCTTTCTTCATCTACCTATTCATCTTTTCTCTATTTTTCGAGAATTATTATCATTTTAGGCATTCTGCTTTCATTCATTCTTGTGACAAGGCAACGCAATTTACATCTATAGTCGCTGATCTGTGCAACTATGATTTTCAGTCCTAGTTCTTCTCTGGTTGTCGCATTACTTACGATATTAGACAGTCTATCGCCCGTTGCTCTCCTTGAAAACCTCATTTCTCCAGCTTTAGTTCTTCGTTCATTTCCAGGTGTTATTGCGCAGCCGCGCGGGATTAGCCGAGCGGTCTCAGGCGCTGCAGTCGTGGACTGTGCTGCTGGTCCCGGCGGAGGCTCGAGTCCTCCCTTGGGCATGGGTGTTTGTGTTTCTCCTTAGGATAATTTAGGTTAAATGTGTGTAAGCTTAGGGACTGATGACCTCAGCAGTTAAGTCCCATAAGGTTTCATACACATTTGAACTTTTTTTTGTTATTGCAAAAGTATTAATGATGTAAAGTATAGGTAGTTCTGTCATTGCTTTTTAGAGATTTGTTAGTGTTTCTTTCCTCACACTTCTATCTGGCGTTCTGTATATGGTACTTGCAGTGAATCCTGATACATTTTGCATGTCCTGTGTGATGGACTGGATAGATATCTGCCTATTACGAACCTCTTCAACAGTCGGCGGTCTCTGTCAGTCAACAGACGAGGTCGGCCTGTACGCTTTTGTGCTGTACGTGTCCCTTCATGTTTCCACTTCACTATCATATCAGAAACAGTGGACCTAGGGATGTTTAGGAGTGTGGAAATCTCGCGTACAGACGTATGACACAAGTGACACGCAGTCACCTGACCACGTTCGAACTCCATGAGTTCCGCTGAGCGCCCCATTCTGCTCTCTCACGATGTCTCATAACTACTGAGGTCGCTGATATAGAGTACCTGGGAAGAGGTGGCAGCACAATGCAGCTAATATGAAAAACGCATGTTTTTGGGGCTGTCCGGATACTTTTGATCACATACTGTAGATGTTAAAAAGTAACGAGGATAAACTCCAACATTGTCGTAAGCCTAATCTGTTGTTAGGTTAACATCCTCTTTTCCTGCAATGGCAAGTTTGAAGACTTCGTACATTTCTTGGATTACTCTTTGTAAGTGATGTGGTATGCCGCCTCAGTGTGTTGTTTGAGCAGGACCTTCCTTTTCTCAACCCAGTATGCTCCTCCAAGAAGATATTTTCCGAAATTTCTACTAGTCGTTGTGTTATTACCTGTGAAAATATGTCATAACCAATGCTGAGTAAAGAAATGCACCTTTTATTCTCACCGTGTTTCGTGTGTCCGATCTTAAACATAGATGTAACTATGACTAATTCCCAGTTGTTCGAAATTTCTTTCCTTGTCCAGCATTTGCTGATAAAGAAAAGGAACCTAAATTTCACAGGAAGAAACTCACACTTGATCCATTCGGTGTTTATGTTGTCGCTACCTGGCGTCTTCCCGTTCAGCTAAACTGAGTGTCACGCGGTTGACCCCTGAGATATATAAAACAATGGAAGAGAGAATACATACTTCAAGATGAAGGTTGAAATGGCTCTAAGCACATGGGTCTTAACATCTGAGGTCATCAGTCCCCTAGACTTAGAACTACTTAAACCTAACTAACCTAAGGACATCACACTCATCCATGCCCCAGGCAGGATTCGAACCTGCGACTGCAGCAGCATCGCGGTTCTGGACTAAAGCGCCTAGAACCGCTCGGCCACAGCTGCCGGCCAAGATGAAGGCCATTGCCGTATTTCGACAGGTAATGTTCATGTCATTGCTACAAAATGATTCTCCCATCTTCAACAAAAGCTTTGCCATCAGCTTTCTAACGCCGCCGACGGAGCACAAGCTCGGACGGGGGCAATATGAGAAAGAAACTTTGTGGAGTAGAAATTACCACGGCATCTCCTGTAAGCGATTTAGGGTAATTACGAAACACCTAAATCTTGATAGCCAGAATGGCGTTTGAAAGAGTGTCGTCTCAACTACGAGTTCAGTGTCTTACAACTGCGCCACCTCACCCGGTGATTCTAAGGACAAGATAACAGACTATGGACCATGGCGGGTCACAGCCGTTCTCTATTGATTCCTCAACAGGGTGATTAAATTTTTATAAGTACACTCCATCAAACGGTTCTTACATAATGCTGGCGTTTATTGAACCGAAATCCAATCGCAGCAACACGGAAAGAAGCTGAGAAAGAGCATCGTTTTGGTTCTGCATGCAATTCTAAGTAATCTGATGTGCGTTTCGAACTATTATTCTCACAACAAATCGTCCAAGCAGCGTTACGACAACGAGGTATCACATGTGAAAATACAAAGTGGTCACTATCTAGCACAAAATCGAAATCCTTTTATATTGTCCATATTTGTTGGTACATTTATATGTCACAACAATGCCCTAACAAAAGCTGTAGTCATTCTGAGCTGGAATGTCCAGTTTTATATGCTCGGCAAAATGAATGGTTGCTTTCGATCCTGGTTCATTTTGTCCATTTCACCCAGCGAATTACGTCTCAAACTATGTTCTAGCTCCACTGGCGTGAAACCTTACGTGCACATCTAACGGTGATATTTCGAAACTACAACTGCTTCCCATGATGTTTACGTCCGTTCAGATTAAGTAATGCAATAGTCCATCAGCGACTACAAAAATTTCACACAGCCCATACCAAACACTTAAATTTCTCACTAGCAGATTTCAGATATTAAAAAAAGTTACTAATTCAGCGTATCATCAAGTGTAATAAACTCTAGATCTCACTAAAAACGTGAAAAACTGGCATTCTAGCTGTATTATGAAATCAAAATAATTTTACTTACAAATATTCATAAATACATTTTATTTTCTCTCCTGTTACTGAAAACTGTATCATGTTTGCGGAATAATAGGAAATGAATACATTTCGGTAAACCCATGACTTACAACGATACAAGGAATCTAGTAAACATGCTGAGAAATAAAACAATATTTCGTGTTTAATACCGCTGTCGTCAAAGAACTTGGAAGAAAAACTGAATGGAAAAGAAATTGTCTTCCAAAATGGTTACGATGGGAACACCTATAAAAGTAAAACGAGCCTAATGCATTGTACTAGAATTTTCTCAGTGTCTAATGGAGGAATTAAATTAGGAAGTGAGAGACTGAAAGAAGCAAAGTCAGCGATTTGGGCAGCAAAATAACAGACGACGACAGAAGTAAAGCGGATTTAAGCCTGAAAAAACTAATCTCTTCATCTCTACAGTACAAATGTACTTGAAAAGAACTTCACATATTATTTTATGGACGAGTCATCCTTCTCAGATGATTTGACAGCTCACTGAAGATCAGTTTGTTTACTTGCGTAATTATAAAACTCCGCATAGCTCATTTGAAAGTTGTAAATAGACTGTAAGACGCTTTCAGTTGTTGATGCGTCCAAAAGAGTCCGTTCTTCACTCCTCTGACGTGCTATTAATAACAAAAATTCTCTTAACATTAGAATTATGGTGCTACAACTGACAACATATATCGGCATGTCTTTAGCTATTCTGACTTCTGAACCCAGAATTCCATATTTCTGAAATATTCCCAAAATTCTATATTTCTGAAATATTCCAATATATTGTTCTGGGTAAGTAATACTGACTTCCTGTCACCCTCTGAAAGTTTTGAAGCAGGAAAATCCTCCAGATTCATAACTCATCAACCAGAGGTAGCTCATAGATATCTACTTCTTTTCCTCTTCAATAAACCAATGTCCTTTCTGTCTCTTCCTATTCCACTAATTTATTCAAAGACATCCACTCAAAAATGTCACAACCTGATATTTGATGAGGCCAATTTTTAAGATAACGGCTGTTTCATAAAACTATTTTATGTTACTGTGAAACCATTCGCTCTTCAGTATTTTTAAAATTTCTTTAGTTTTCATACCCAAATAACAACAGTTTTCTTTCTCTTGTAGTGAAATTGTTGTATTCTTACTAACGATACTTACATCAATCACAAATGTGTTTCTACTTTCAATTTTTTTATTTGCTCACTAAACAAACTAACCAAAAGTAAGCCTCACTTAAAAGGGCAGAGGAAAATACCGAGATCTCTGATCGTTTTCTTCTGACTTGAAAATAGATTTCAGAGCTTGTCACATTTGTAAGATTCTCTCGGCTGCATGCATTGAAGACAGCCATCCAGTTTTAGAGCGTGAAAAAAGTTCTCTATAGCAGGTATCCACAAATTCACAAAAATCAGCAAGTTTTGAGGTTCTGATCGCGTAGATGGGAAATTGATTAAAAAGTTTCACCACATTTAAATCGATATCAAGATATAAAATGTCTGCAGCAGTTAAAACACGAAACATTACGTCTTTTAAGTGTTATATGAACTACTCTGTGTGTGAAAATTATAATTCTTCTTCTTCTTCCGTATCTGGATGCACCAATTATATCTTCCCTTCCCAGTAATTGGCAACGTAGTTTGCTTTGTCATTGACTTTCAAAATATCATCTTTAGTGCATGTTATAGACATATCTGGGCAAACCAGTAGGTGGTCCAAGTCCTGTATTGCTCCCCATTCACACCTATCGCTATCACTGTGACCCCATTTAAATAGGTTTGATTTGCACCCAGTTACTCCAGTACGCAGCCGGTTTAATGACCTCCAAGTTGTAAAAGGTAGTTGAAATCCTGCAGATCCCTCCTCAAGTAGTTCTATTGTGGAGTGTGGCACCATTTCTTCCCAAAGACATAGCCGCCTTGCGACGGGCTTGGTGGCGAGCTCTTCAGTAGTTTCAATGAAACTCCTGCGGGATTTCAGCCGGACGCGTTGTTTTCGGTGCATATGCATCGGGTGTCGAGGATCATTCATTTGTTTTGATCTTTCGATCTCGGCGGCTACTTGTCTGTGGATAGTGGGTGGTGCTATGCCTATGATGGGATAAATGATGTCTGTGGGAGTTGATTTGAGGCATCCTGTGGCAATACGTACAGTTTCGTTTACGGCGACGTCAACTTGCTTAGTGTGAGCAGAGTTCCTCCAAACTGGCGCCGCAAATTCCGCTGCTGAGATACTCAGCACCAGACCCGTGGTGCGCAAAACATGTGGTTGAGCTCCCCACGATGAACCTGTTAGCTTCCGCAGTATGTTGTTACTGGCACAGACCTTTTTTTTTTTTTTAGCGTTGTGACAGTGCTGCTTAAAAGTAAGTGCTCTGTCCAATGTTACTCCCAGGTATTTTGGGCTGTTTGTATGTTTCAGCTCTTCCCCTTGCCACATGACTCGGAGTTTCCGTTTGGCTTGTTTGTTCCTAAGATGGAAGGCGGATACTTGAGATTTACTAGGGTTTGGTTTGAGATTATTGCCGTCGTAATAGGTAGCAAGTTCTCTTAAGGCTCCTGTGAGATTCTCCTCCACTTGTTCAAAGGTTTTATCCTGTGTGACCCCTGCTGCATCATCAGCATATATGAACATTCGTGTCTGGTGGCTGATGGGAAGATCATTGGTATAGATGTTAAATAACATTGGAGCCAAGACACTGCTCTGTGCAAGTCCATTTTTATGTGTCCTCCATCGGTTGTTTTTAGATTGTAAGGTTACATAGTAGCGTCTTTTCTGTAGCATGCATTTCACGAACATAGAAAGGGTGTAGTCCTTAGTGACATTATACACTTTCTGGGTAAGCAACTTATGGTTAACTGTGTCATATGCAGCACTGAGATCCAGGAATGCGACCCCAGTTACTTCTCCTCTCTGACAGCCGTCTTCGATGTACTGTGTGAGATTAAGGATTTGGCCACAGCATGATTTTCCTGGTCGAAATCCAGCTTGTTCGTTAATGAGGGCTTTTTCCACATAATCAGCTATGCGTTTGAGGATCATTCGCTCCAGCACTTTAAATAAATGACAAAGCAGTGAGACAGGCCGAAAATTTTTAGCTTCAGCTGGGTCTTTCCCTGGTTTTAGTAACGCAATAACCCGAGCTTTCCTCCACAGTTTAGGAATTTGCATTGTTGTAATACAGTTAGTCATTATCTCTAAGATCCATGCTTGTACTCCAGGTCCAAAATGTTTAATTTGCTCAGATCTCAGATCATCGAGGCCAGCGGCCTTATTGTTTTTCAAATCGTTGATGGCATCTTGTAGCTCCTGAATGAAGAACGGGCGAGCTAGGAAGCTAATCTCCTCGTTCAGTTTTCTTTTAATTTTGTCATTCCTGATCTTCCTTTTAGTTTTTCCGTTCATGAGTAGTTGGTGAGCTATCTGATCAGGTGTAACTTCACTGTAATTTGGTTGTGGTTCTGTTGGGTCGTTGTTGAGACTTTTGACCAGTTTCCATGCCTTCCTACTGCTGTGCTTCATGTCCGTCTCTTGTAGGAGGTTACACCACTTTTCCTTTCTCGCTTCGGAGATACCAGACATCAGTACCTCACCTGCCTGGATCGTTTCCTCTGAGAAGGGGTCCTTATTGGACAGTTCTTCATACTCTTTCAGAGCTTCCTTGCTGCTACCATCGAGTCCAGCGATATGCTGGGTGCGGCACCCTCTGGGTATGCGCCGTCGAGAGATTTTCTTGACAAGGTCTATAAAAGTTTCATATGATTGTATCTCTGGTTTAATTTCCAAGATCTCCTTATCAAAGTCCTCTGTCAAAAATTCCCAATGAGATTTTTTGAAATTGTAGCGTCTCTTGAGGGGCATTACATCTGATTTGATTACAGCAGTAATGCAGCAAGTTATTGCTCTGTGTTGCGATCTTGGAATTGGGTCCTCGATTTGGTTTACAGCTTGCAGGGATACTTTTTCGGAGACAAAGATGTTATCTGGATTATATCCTCGCTTCCATCTTCCGCTGTTAAATGATGCAGGGAACTTTGGGTCATGTATCAATTTCAGTTTAGCCTGGTCTGCCCAGATCTCTAGCATTTCGTCATCGTCATTTGTCTCTTTATAACCCCATGCGAGACCGTGACAGTTAAAATCTCCTAGTACAACTTTAATGTTTTTTTGAATGGAAATTTCCAGGCTCCGTAAATTTGAACCTCGTACTGGGTGGTTTGTACACGGATATTACAGTACATGAATGTAGCTCAATAGTTAAAATTTCTATATTTTCTTCGCAGGTCAGAGCACAGGAGCATACGTCTAAATTCGGTTTCACAAATATAGCACTTCCGTACCTTTCGTGTGGTCTCTCAAGAACTAATTTCATACCCTGTATTTTTGGTCTGTGGCTAGTTGGTGCTCTGTGTGTTTCTTGTAACACTAAAACATCACAGTTGTTTCATTTGCACATGTCAGATAATAAAATTTCTTTATTTACAGATAAGCCTTCATTATTACAGGAAGTTGTCACTAGTGATGGTCTTGATAAAGGGCTTTTTTGAGTCTCTTCGGAGAGTTGTTTTGTCATCTTTGGTTTTGGTGCTCCGGTGGTTGCAGGATTGGCCGACTAGGTCGTTTACAGGGGACGCCCGATTGCTTGTTGTTCGAGTGGTGAACGCAATCTTCGTAGAGGCTCCTGCAATGTCCCCCAAATTATAATGAAAACCAAAGAGTTCATTTTTCTTTTCGTAATCAAAGTAAATATTTGCCAAATTTCTGGAATTTTGCAGAATCACTACTCTGCGCTGTTTACAACAAACGACTGGGAAAATTCAATTGTCTTGTAAACGTATTTGAAGGCCTACCTTTTTCCTGCTCAGGGAGATAGGACGAAAGTGAAACGTATTTCCTGTTTTCTGGCAATAACTGCCTGTTTGGAATACTTAATCATGTGCAATTATTTAAAAATCAATCACCTTCCTCATTTCCCTTGTTCTGATCACAAGTTTCATTGTATTTTTATGATTTATAGCGGCCTACGGCGTGAAGTTGGGAGCGGATTGTTCGGTAACCAAACAGACCGAATTATATTAATGTTCTATCGTTATCTCTTCGTTAATCGAAGGCAAAACCCGTCTGAGATTATTTTTCTCTGTCTTACGCAATTTTTTGCATAAGATTTGTTCTCAGTTGATCGGTCACACTCTAAACATTCATGGTGGTGTCTGTTTGTTTTATATCGTGTCTCCCTACCACTTTCGCGCAACGACGCTCTGAGCGTGTTTTTTAGGGAATTGACTAGTTTGAACCTGGGACCTGTTGCTGGTAAGGAGACGCCAGACCACACATGACATGTAGAATTCAGAAGAGTTCAGTGAGACTAGCGACGATATAACCAAATACTAAATGATCTCAGCGTCAGCTCCACTGCACTCCCTGTAAAAGAGTCTTAATACTAACTAAATTTAGTGGAAAGGGTTCAAGGCTTTCCTATTTTTAGTTAGCTGGTAAAATAACGTCGAAAAAGCAGTTAAGTTTACCATTGGAAATTTTATTCTACTCACAAAACATCGTTTATAAATTGCACTATTGATAAAAGGAAATGTTTTAATACAGGATGGTAAAAACCAACTGCGTTCAACAAAAATGTGAACGAATATTCCCAAAATGGGTTTCCAAGTTCTACAATCGATCGAAGGATGACCTATGCCATATCATATCTATAATCTAGGTTTAAATTAAGTTTCACAAAAGAGAAAACTATCAAAATGGTCTACAGTGACCCTCAATTATCTTTAATTACTTATTTAACTTGTCGTAAATTACAGTGGCTGATGTGGCTTCTCAATAACTATATCAAAGAAAAATCATCGCGGTTCAGATCTGTTCTTCAAGTGGCAAATGTGAACACCATGAGTTTTAATTAACGATCGACACTAGTATTACGCAAAAAGGGGGTGTAACAGATGAGACTTCTGCAGTTCTGAGTGAAGCCTTATGCGCTCAAAAATGCGGCATCGCGTGCGTTCATTACCTTGTCGGTGTTTAAGCAGCGTCAGTGCGGCAGCGGCCGGCGCAGCAGCCATCCAGCTCGCCGTCTCGGAACCAACTCTTCTCTAACTTCTCCTTACTACAATTTACCGAAGTTAGTTTAAAAAAACTATCTGGCTGTGTTTTCATCTGACCAATCAGGGTCTCAATGTTAACCTTAAGCTCCGCCTACAAAAATTCTGTCTATCCAATGAGAAACGTTATACTTTTCGTGGTGGGGCAATGTTTTTAAAGTTTGCAACGTAACAGAGACGCTAAAAAGTCTCACGCTAACACCTGCAGCTGGTGTGGTCCTTTTAGCGTTATCGTGAGATCTATACTGTTCTTCTGGAGGGCTCTATCTTTTAACATGGGCTGGAGGATTGTCCTAATGTAACAGACACGCGAAAAAGTCTCACGCTAAAACTTGCGGGTGGTAGTGGCCCTTTTTGTGTTATCGTAAGATCTATATTGCTTTTCTGGAGGGCTCTAGCTTTTAACATGGGCTGGGGGTTGTCCTTGACGTACCTGAGACGCGAAACAGTCTCACGCTAAAACGTGCGGGTGGTGAGCCCTAGTGGTTAGCTGGAGACGTGGGTGTCCGTCCCTTATCGTAGGGCCTTCTAGCTTAACACGGTTCTGCTCTCGGCTTCTGTCCTCGTTTCTCCCCTCGGAACTGCGTCTGCCTCACGGTGGGAAGGTACGACATGCATTTAGGCATTCTTGTGTTAGTCTGTGGCATTCCATTTGCTCACTCGTTACTTGTATTACTTTGGTTAATTTAATGTCACGATTTATTCAGAGCTATGTGACATACTACTAGATTTGCTTATTATGTCAGGGTTTTCATGGAAGGTGTTGGATTTGCCTGACACCTTACAACACATCATCGGACAGTTACGTCACCCATCATACTCACTGACCTAATGCGCTCCCACATATTTTTTACTGGCGGTGATATATCTGAATATTAACCTTCCTGACACAAGGTGGAATATCAGGACACATGTCACAAGGCCATGTCGTGTGCGATATTTAGCTACAAAACTGTTTTTCCCTGACAAACCAAGTTCATATGCTTTACATACATAAACACACATTAAAGAAAGTATGTATATTTACAAAACGTACAAAATTTTGTTTAATGAGGAACAAACTCTTTATTTTATTCACAGAATTACAGTTTTGTTAATTCGAAACAAACTTTATATTTTTAAGAAGAAATGTTTTTATTTGTAGTCAATTAATCATATGCGTGATGGGTAAGACACTCTCTTGCATTCCTCACAAATACTTTTGTTGCACTTGGTGTGTAGGTGATTCCCTCTTCGATTCTTTTCCCATCCACAAAAGGAACGTTTTCCTAACCTTGTCGATACAAAAGGAGTCAGTCATGGTGTATCTTCAGGCACTTCTATTCCTAGGATGTTGCTTCTCTCAATGTTTTACTATTGTGTAGTTTGTCATCCTGTTTGTTCTTCATATGTGGTGTAACCAGTGCAAAAGAAAATTTCTTCAGAAACGCTGCCCGACAGGTCTTGTTTTTCTGTTCTTGGGGCATTGTTAGCTTGTGCATGACACAGGAATTTATTGCTGCTGCATCTAAAATGATATGGAAACATCGCAAAGGCCAGAGATCTGCTATTCTGTTGACGGATTTTCACGACGTAACTTATTAAAAGCACCCACGCCCCCTTTGGTCGAATTATAGAATTCAACTATGGCAGGTCTTGTTTTTCTGTTCTTGGGGCATAGTTAGCTTGTGCATGACACAGGAATTTATTGCTGCTGCATCTAAAATGATACGGAAACATCGCAAAGGCCAGAGATCTGCTATTCTGTTGACGGATTTTCACGACGTAACTCATTAAAAGCACCCACGCCCCCTTTGGTCGAATTATAGAATTCAACTATGGCAGGTCTTTGGATGATTTGGTCAATTTCGCCAGTGGAATGCGTGGATGATATGAGGAATATAGTTTTATTTTTCTTTGGGCAGAAAGAAACAATCGGCTACAGATCATCGTGGAGAAATTTTGAAGAATTCTTATTACGACCTTTCAGATTTAGCAATGCTAAAGGAAGTCCTTTTTGTTCTTCCGGGGCTTACGACTAAAGTGAGTTTTCTTTAATTTAATTCTTCAACTTATTCATAAGAGGAGAACCAGTTGTTAGTCGTCACATTTCTCTTGGTCATGTTCAGTGGCTCAGTAATATTTAGAACATGATGTGTTGGCAGGGTAAGGTACTTTTACGTCTGTTTTCTCTGACAAAATAAGAAATGCTACAAAAAAAAGTTCTAGCATAACACATTGCAATGATCTTGAGACCACTCTTACCTGGTTTTCGGGGTGTATACATATGAAAAGGGCATTTGCCGCTAAGGGTCGCATTAACAGTGAAGTATTCTGAAGGACTGTAGTGTTCCGAACAATTTTTATTCAACAAATTACAAAATTCCCGAAGTGCAGCAAATGCAAATGTAGCGGTTTCTTTTCTAAGATCGTTAATTGTTTTGTATCAAATCGCGCTGCACTCAGTAGAAATTCAAATCTGCTTTTTGTCATCGTGCATCGAAACAAAGACGGACCGTAAATGTGAGAACACATGTCCGTAACTGTTAATCCAGAATTTTTAGGACCCCAGACATGAACAACAGGTCTAAAACAACTTTGGTCTCAGCTGAATCAGTTCAACCGATGTATCATTGTGTTGACTTTTACTTCTCTGCTTTACAGTCAATTTCTTCGTTGGTATACTTCACCAATGGGTCAATCATTCCATCAGTAACAAATAGCGAAAATATTTCACTCTCTTTGACAAGGTCTTTTGCTGTACCTTAAGGTCAAGAAAATGGGTAAGAATGTATTTTTCATGGAATATGTGAAAACGTACAACAGGCCTGCCTGACCAAATGTCGACGAAGTTCTACATTGAAGCGCCAAAGAAACTGGTATAGGCAAACGTATTTATATACAGAGATATGTAAACAGGCAAAATATGGCGGTGCGGTCGGTAACGCTTATATGAGACAACAACTGTCTGGCGCAATTCTTAGTTCGGTTACTGCTATCACAATGGCGGTTATCAAGATTTAAGTGAGTTTAACGTGGTGTTATAGTCGTCATACGAGCCATAGGACACAGTATACCGAGGTAGCGATGAAGCAGGGATTTTACCGTGAATATCATGAATCCGGTAAAAAAATCAAATCTCCGACATCGCTGCGGCCGGAAAAAGATCCTGCAAGAACGGGGCCAACGACGACTAAAGAGAACCGTCCAACGTTACAGAAGTGCAATCCTTTCGCAGATTTCTGCAGATTTCAATGTTGGGTCATCAACAAGTGTCAGCGTGCGAATCATTCAACGAAACATCATCAATATGGGCTTTTGGAGCCGAACGCCTACTCGTGTACCCTTGATGACTGCACGACACAAAGCTTTACGCCTCGCCTGGGCCCGTCACCACCGACACTGGACTGTTAATGACTGGAAACATGTTGCCCGGTCGGACGAGTGTCACTTCAAAATATATCGAGCGATAGAAGAGTACGGGTATGGAGAGAACCTCATAAATCAATGGACCCAGCATGTCAGCAGAGGACTGATCGAGCTGATAGAGGCTCTGAAATGGTTTGGAGCTTGTGCAATTGGAGTGATGTGAAGCTCCTGATACGTCTAGATACGACTCAGACAGGTGACACATACGTAAGCATCCTGTCTGATCATCACCTGCACACTCTTGTCCATTATGCATTCCAACGGACTTAGGCAGTTCCAGCAGGACAATGCGACACTCCACACGTCCAGAATTACTCGATTGTGGCCCCAGGAACACTCTTCTGCGTTTAAGCACTTCCGCTGGCCACCAGTCTCCCCAGACATGAACATTATTGAGCATATCTGGGATGCCTTGCAACGTGTTGTTCGGAAGAGACCTGTACCTCCTCGTACTCTTATGGATTTATGGACAGCCCTGCAGGATTCATGCTATCAGTTCCCTCCAGCAGTACTTCAGACATTAGTCGAGTCCATACCACGTCGTGTTGCGAAACTTCTCGGTGCTTGCGGGGGCCCTACGCGATATTAGGCAGGTGTACCAGTTTCTTTGGCTCTTCAGTGTATATTTCTTGTGCCACTCATGGAAAAATGTTTCATCTGCAGAAAAATCCCACATAGTGAGATTAGAGAATGAAGCGGTGTCTTCCACATCTTCATCATTTTGTAAGATTACATCGCTAGTTTCACTACAAGAGTCGTTGATACTTTTAACGTCGGTATCTTCAGCCCGTTGTCGTAACAATTCTTGACGAATTTCGTCTTTCGTAATAAATCGTTGATAGTTTGCCATAGTAACCTGCGAGACAACGGTAAATAATCAAAAATATGTCTTCAAGCATTTTCTGCGTGGTGAAAAATACACGCAAAAAAAGATTTGCATCACTTCGGTTATGAGAGTTCCGGAACCTGTATACAAAATTGTAATAGAGATCAACATAAACATCATTTTTGCCCTTTTTATTGCTCATGAAAACCACGCATTGCTTGCTGTACCACCATACAGCGAGACCTTCAGAGGTGGTGGTCCAGACTGCTGTACATACCGGTACCTCTAATACCAAGTAGCACGTCCTCTTGCATTGATGCATGCCTATATTCATCGTAGAATACTATCAACAAGTTCATCAAGGTACTGTTGGTCCAGATTGTCTCACTCCTCAACGGTGATTCGGAGTAGATCCCTCAGAGTGTTTGGTGGGTCACGTCGTCCATAAACAGCCCTTTTCAATCTATCCCAGGCACGTTCTAGAGATTCATGTCTGGAGAACATGTTGGGCACTGTAGTCGAGCGATGTCGTTATCCTGAAGGAAGTCATGCATAAGATGTGCACGATGGGGGCGCGAATTGTCGTCCATGAAGACAAATGCCTCGCCAATATGTTGCCGATTTGGTTGCACTGTCGGTCACAGGATGGCATTCACGTATCGTACAGCCGTTACGGCGCCTTCCATGACCACCAGCGGTGTACATCGGCCCCACATAATGCCATCCCAAAACAGCAGGGAACCTCCACCTTGCTGCATTCGCTGGACAGTGTGTCTAGGGCGTTCGCCTGACTGGGTTGCGTCCAAACACGTCTTTGACTATTGTCTGGTTGAAGGCAAATGCGAGCTCATCGGTGAAGAGAACGTGATGCCAATCCTGAGCGGTCAATTCGGCATGTTGTTGGGCCCATCTGTACCGCGCTGCGTGGTGTTGTGGTTGCAAAGATGGACCTCGCCATGGGTGTTGGGAGTGAAGTTGCGCATCATGCAGTCTACTGCTCACAGTTTGAGTCGTAACATGACGTCCTGTGGCTGCAATAAAAGCGTTATTCAACATGGTGGCGTTGTTGTCAGCATTCCTCCAAGCCATAATCCGTAGGCAGCGATCATCCACTGCAGTAGTAGCCCTTGGGTGGCCTGAGCGAGGCATGTCATCGACTGCTCCTGTCTCTCTGTATCTCCTACACGTTCCAACAAAATCGCTTTGTTTCACTCCGAGGCTCCTGGAAACACCCCTTGTTGAGAGCCTTTCCTGGCACAAAGTAACAATGCGGACACGACCGAACCGCAGTATTGACCGTCTTGGCATGGTTGAAGTACAGAAAACAGGAGCCGTGTACCTCCTCCCTGGTGGAATGAGCGGTACTGATCGGCTGTCGGATCCCCTCCATCTAAGAGGTGCTGCTCATGAATGATTGTTTACTTCTTTGGGCGGGTTTAGTGACATCTCTGAACAGTCAAAGGGACTGTGTCTTTTATGCAATATCCAATGTCTTCGTCTATCTTCAAGAGTTCTGGGAACCGTGGTGATGCAAAACTTTTTTTGATGTGTGTAATAACGTATATCAGATGGGAGTGTCGTTACCGACACCAGGGCAGAGTGCGCCTTAATCGTACCTAAATTTTGAGACAAGTTGGGTCAACGAATTAAGTTCCACGCCGCTATCTTGGGAACAGCTCACTGATACGGAAATTCGAGGTCGCAGCCCCCCCCCCCCTCCCTCCCCCCACCCCTTCCTGCCAACACTAGCACTGTTCCCTGTGCAGACGAAAACAAACAAGACGTGTCGGATCCGACACCGCCTTGTGGTAGTAAAATTGATAACTCTCATTTCTCAGAGTTATCGGTTAACTCACAGTTCACGGTGCTTCCATGAAAAAAGAATCTTCCTGTCTTCATTGGAAAGTGGTCTTTTGTCGCTACAATTAGCTTATGCGAAGTCTTATATGATTCGCAAATATCTCCTATCGTTGCTAATTGAGAAACGTTTCATTGAAATATTTCAGTATCCAAGAAAGGCACGTTTCAAGTATTATGTAAAATGTGTCCAGGACAGCCTACACCTTCCAAGATCTTTCCAAGTTCCATTTTTAAGCGACTGACTATATTGTATTCATCTCTACGGTTCAACCTTCCAAATTTGTCGTTGCAAAATGGTGCACAAATTTTTAAATTTATTTTAAAATCTTTGAACGCTGAAATGCATAAACTTGATACGGTCTCCGATGCTTTATTTTGTACAAAATCTAGCTTAATCAGTTTAGTTTTTATACCATTACTACATTAAAATACTGAACAACTACAGAAAATAATTTCAGCTCATTGTTATTGACGCCATCAGTTGCTAGCCCAGAAAGGAAAGTTTACAAGTCCAAAGTGCAAATGAATACAGAGTGAGGAGCAAGAATATGTATGATTTTTTTTCTGTGGCTTCATCCTCTGATGACTCTATGTCAGATTTTTTTGCTTTTTTATCAATCAAAGAATCAGTATATACAAAGGAACACAATTTCATTGTGCAATCAAATGACTTAAATAAACAATGGTGTCTTACAGTTTTATATGCTTGTTGTCAATTCAGCTGTAGCAATGAGCATCCTTTCTTGTATCAGATTTTACAAAATCGGTTGTGAGTTTTGAACTGGTTGCCTCTCTTTGAGCAGTCCTTTTGTACTTTTCGGTCTCAGTACAGTCAGATATTCCACCATGCATCTTTTTATTAACGGCCATATTTATTTGTATCCGTCACTGAAGGGGCACTTACGAAGCGCTTTTGGCAGTTAAAAAAAAATGTGAAGTTCTACACTGTAATAACGTACACATACACTGCAACGATAAGCAAATACATGGGATCAAATTACTCCACTATATGAACAAGTGCACAACGATTGTTATACAAAGTTTGCAATTTCAGTCGAATAAACTAGACATAGTGTGAGAATAAGTAGCTGGTGATTGCCTATCTCTTATATGTATTAATAAAATAGCAAATATTGAAACAGTAGACTATAAATCTTCGATTCTCTTACTTGAAGCAGGCCGGAGTGGCCGAGCAGTTCTAGCCGCAGGTTCGAATCCTGCATCGGGCATGGACATGTTTGGTGTCCTTAGGTTAGTTAGGTTTAAGTAGTTCTCAGTTCTAGGGGACTGATGACCACAGCAGTTAAGTCCCATAGTGCTCAGAGCCATTTGAACCATTTTTTTTCCTACTTGAAAATCGTCCCGACTGAGCCGTTTGGGACACAGGGACAAATAGTGAAGAATGGGGACAATCCCGATTTATCGGGACATGTAAGAACCCTAAATGTTATTAATCATTGTTTATTTATTTTCACAACACGTTAAGAGGATTCACACCTGCATGATGGAAACCCTTACTGTTGTCATTGTTTATTTATTTCCAATACGACTTTAGAAGGTTTAAACTTGCATGATAGAGTTTTAAATCAAGGTTTAAACTTGCATGATAGAGTTTTAAATCAAGGTTTAAACTTGCATGATAGAGTTTTAAATCTCCAAAACGTGTTGTGGAAACAACCACACAGTGACTAGTAACAGTACACGTGTAGTTTCAATCGGCGTTAATAACAGTCACGGTAAAGTCTAAACAAAAACGTTGGTATTTAAGAAAAGAGTGGTATGTTAAAAGCAAATATGAATTTAAGTTTGAAGATGATGAGGGTGAGTGTTCTTTCATGCAACTTTAAATGCTGACACCTATGCGGACTGTGTTCAGCGCTCCTCTACATCATTTTCGCATAGCTGTTCACAGCTGACAATGATGCATCTTCACACGACTGATCATGTTCCAGTCCTACCATAAATAGCTCAAGCAGAATATCCTGTTCGATTCATACGATTTACAAGTTTTTTTAAGTTCTGGTATGTACACAAACAATATTGTTCTCTGACACAACGTAGTCTTTGTCCTCTGGTGATTCTTCCTTGGAGACAAATGCATTTTGCGATTTTTGTCGCAGTTTTCAATGAAGTTTTCTTCCACGGCGTTTCATCTGCTGCGAGAGACATTGTCTCAGTGTTTTTAGAGAAGAGTCAATTACTTCAAAAAACAAAATAATTCGAATAATTTTCTAGTAGAGGTAACATAAATAGCTGAATTCGGTATTCGTATCCTGGAACTCACGTAACGGATGAATTAGTGCCACCTGTTTTACGAGGGTAAGTCGATTATTATCCGCAAAGTAGTTACAAACTTTTATTGTAATCAAATAGGACACTTACAAGAACATCAGTTTTCGACATAGTCTCCTTGCGTTTCAACGTACTTGGTCCATCGTTGTACAAACTTCCTGATGCCTTCATAAATGAAGGTTCTCGGTTGAGCTGCGAGCGAGGAATGCACCGCTTCTTTCAGTGCTTCGTCCTAGGCAAATCAACGGCCGCTTAATGCCTGTTTGAGTGGACCAGACAAGTGATAGTCAGAAGGGGGAAGATCGGGACTATATGGAGGATGATGCAGTACTTCAAATTTGAGTTTCTGGAGTTCTAGAGCGTTTCAGCAGTACGCGGACGGGCATTGTCGTGCAACAATACACCTTTTGACAGCGATTGCTGCGCACAGCAGGCTTTAGCCTGGCACTAAGCATCTCACTGTAACGTACACCGTTTATTGTTGTGCCCCTTTTCCCATAATGTTCCAGTACTGGACCTAGTGATTCCCAAAAAACCGTAAGCATAAGTATTCCTGAGGACGGTTGGGTCTTGGAACTTTTTCTTGCACGTTGAATTTGGATGTTTCCATTCCATACTCTGCCGTTTACTCTCCGCCTCATAATGATGGATCCATGTGTCGTCACCAGTAATGGTCCTGTCTAAGAAGTTGTCCCCTTCGTTACCATAGCGATCCAAATGTTTTTTGCAGATGTCCAGACGCGTTTGTTTATGCCACTATGTGAGTTGTTTTGGGAACCATCTTGCACTAACTTTATGAAACAAAAGTCTGTTGTGGATGATTTCGTAGGCAGAATCGTGACTAATTTTCTGACGATGTGCCACTTCGTCAATAGTTAATCGCCTGTCTAAGAGAATCATTTCACGAATCCTCAATGGTTTATTCATTTGTGGCGGTAAACGGTTGTCCGGCTCCTTCATCTTGCGTAACACCTGTGCGACCATTCCGAAATTTTTCAATCCATTCGTAGACACTCCGTTGTGGCAAAGCACTCTTCCCATACTGTACCGAAAGCCTTCGATGAATTGCGACCCCTCATACACCTTCCGTCCACAAAAAACGTTGCTGTTCTTTTGTGCAAATAGACAGCTGAGCAGCCATGATTAACAGCACTGCAGCGCTAACGAAACTACCTAGCAACTTGAAAATTGGAAAGATATAACAACAAATAAACAAAGCATGCGTCATCAACGTAAAACGACAGTGCCACCAAAATAAACTAAAATATAACTAAATTGCCGATAATAATTGACTTATCCTCGTATTTAACACCAACGCCCACAGCTTGCCTAATTTTAGTACTTCCTTTTTCTTTATGTATATTTTCTTGTGAATGTTTATGGATCCTCTGTAGGTGAACGAAATTTCTCAAACCACATCCCGCCGTGGTTGGAGAGATAATATTCCTGTCCGGTAGGAGAAGAGTTCAAATCTCCTTCCAACTTTTCCGCAGTTTCTGCAGTGTTATATCAAAGGACACAACTGATTTCCTTTTCATTCCTTGTCCAGTCCAAGCTCGTGCACCGTCTCGAATGGCATAGCCGTCGAAAACACGATTAATTAAAATCTTCCTGTCTTCCCTTTCCAAATTTCAACGATCATTATTAATCAAGCAATAGTGGAATATGGTTTTAGTGTCGTCACATTCGATTCTCGGTGAACACATCAGATGTTTCTGTAGTGACAAGATCTAGAATAAGTAGTGAAACTATCGCACACATCGCGGAATTAACGTCAAATTGAAAATATTGCTCCACGTTTGTTTATTACTTGCGTGAGTAAAAAAATGTGCTCATTATTTAGCACATTATTGATCTGTTTTTTCCTATTTTAACTTACGGCACTGTTAGTAAATGTTTATCATCATTCCACATACGCAAAATATTGATGTTTATTCTTTATATGAGTGTATTATAGTAATTAGATGTCTTTTACATGAAATTATGAGTGTTTTGCTATCCAAACATGTTTCACATAATCATATCAGACATCTTCAGTGGATTCTGCAACGAACAGATATAGGAACTGTAAAAGTGGGGGACTTGTGACACTTCTTGTAACATAACTTACTCAAATACAGACTGCGACGTTTACTTTTCGCATACATGGAATAATCTTTCTACTGTAATCTTGACAAAATAACAAAAGTAAAGTTTTTGTGTGACGTGAAGTAATGTGGAACACCAATTGTCAAAAAGTGACCCCAGTTCAGGACATCATTGCGACAGGAAGTCTAAGACAGGGAAAATAGAGTCAAATGTGTCTGTCACAAAGGTGGGCCGATCAAATGCTTCTTTACGACACACAGTAGCAGCTTTGTTACATATTTGGAAAGTTTTATGAGTCTTATTTTATCCACATACAGAAAAACATTTGTTACAAAATTTATCAATTTGCTGAGATATATTTTTCCAATTTTCTGAAAATCCAAGTAATAAAGGGCCTATATTCATTGAAAAAAGTAAGAGTGAAAAAAGTAAGCTGCATTAACGAAGGCGATTAAACAATTTTTGATGACAAAAACAGATAACAGCACTTACACGTAACTAAATATCATCTACTCAAGGTAATTGGTTAAAACTGTTGGATACTGACTTACAAGTTCAGTGGTAAAAGAAAAATTAAAGTCATGATACATTCCATACAATATTCTTTTTTACTAAACAATTCAAGAATGCCTCTAATTTCATTAATGAGACTTGTTTTCTACAGCCTCAGTTGTCACACTTATTTCAGCAGGTATGTATGTTGTCATAAAGTTACGCCTGTAATTTACGAAAATGAATTTTTTCGCTGTTCAGTGGCTGAATAAAATATCTGCAAAACTGAACTCCTATACAGAGTGATCTGTAGATATACATTATTTATATCAACGGACTTTCAGATAGTCAGCTCTTCAGAGTTATTGGCAGTGGCAGAAAGTTTCCAGGAAATCTACAAAACGTTACTCCATCTGCCTACAAAATGGCTTTGTGACCAGCTCAAGCATAATGCAGGTACTTTTAGCTTCCACCACTAATGGCAGTACTATGAAAGAACACTCTGCAGCAGAATAATACCACCGGATAAAAATTAGTATACTCTTTTAGAGGCTTCCAGTTCACTCAAGATTTATTGTTACAACAGTGCACATGGCGTACATGAAATGATTACATTTACAGATCAATAGCACAAGTGATTCTGAGGTGATGAAACACCATATTAGTATGTGGTGCAGCCTCCACAGGAGGCAATGCAGACGCTGACTCTGGCATTCAGCCAATCTTACAGATGGCGAATAGTATCCTAGGATACGTTATCCCACGCCTGCTCGACATGTTCAAGTAGTTCCGTTAGAGTTGCTGACTGTCGAGTCACACGAGTCACTTCTCATCCCATCATATCCCACACATGCTCGACTGGAGACAACTCCGGTGAGCGTGTTAGCCAGGGAAGCTGTTGCACGTCTTGCACAGCACATTGAGTTTCACGGGTAGCGTGTGTCCGAGCATTATCCTGTTGGAGCAACACATCGCCAAGAAAGGCTAAAGAACAGATCTAGCAACATTTTGCACAAACCGAGCCATGGTTAACGACCCCTCCAGAAACGCCAAAGGTGAACGAAAGTTGCACCGCATCGCACCCCAGACCATAAGGCCTGGGATGGGGCCAGTATGTCTTGGACGAGTACACTGTATGAGACAGCGATCACCGGGTCTACATCGCACGCACGAACGGCCATCACTTACGCGCAGGCGGAATCTGCTTTCATCACTCAAGACCACAGCGCGCGATTCCATCTTCCAAGTGGTTCTCTGACGGCACCAATCGACCTGTGCACCTCCATGCTGTGGCGTGAGTAGAAGATGGGCTAAGGGTGCGTGCCCGTAGTCCCACTTCTAACAGCCGGTTAGCAACGGTTCGTTTGACACATTTGTGCTCTCAAACTCTCTTATCTGTGCACTGGCAGCTGTACGATCTGCCGTTGCTGTGATCCTGGCGGGTGTCTGTGCTGTGTGGACATCCAGAACCTCGTCTACGGGTGTGAGAAGATTCACGTGACCACTGATACCAGCATCGTTGCGCAACTGACGCAGCACACCCAACTTGTGTGTATTTCTCCGAAAGGACAATTCTACTACTCGTCAGGCCTGATTTTAACCACTTTGAGTCTCGCTCAGTTGGCTATAGGAAGCAGGAGTGCGTTTCCGTGGCATGATTGCCTGCTTGCTTCACACGTTTGCACCACACTGAGCTTTCTCTCTGTGAGCATTCCATATGAAAGGGTAGACACAAACGACATTCTGGTAGCTATGCCACTACGTTATCTATTGGCAGACGAGACTGAAACCATTATCAGTACATCTACTTCCCCCCAGGTGGCACATGCTATCATCGGATCAAAATCGACGTCGTCGTTCCAGATGTACATTTTTTTTTCCGGCAGTGTAAATGTCAAATGTTGACACGAATTACAGTATTTAAGAATAAAAAGCTGGAGCACGCTGTTGTCACAAAGTAATACCTCAGTCACAAAGCTGCTCTCTTTTACAGCATTTTAAGTCATGAACAGATATTTATGTACATACAGCTTAAGCTTATTAACTTCATAAGTGGGTTAGCATGTTACGAGGGTGGTTTGATAAGTTTCCAGGAAGGAGTGGAACATTTTTGTTGCACTTTCATGGTTGGTAAGTTCGATTGTTCCAAGGACTGTATAAATAATTTCAACGATGTACAGCGTACAGTTCATTGTTGACAGCCATCTAAATTGGTCAGTGTCTCGACTGCAATTAAAAGTGAAGAAAACCGAGTTTCGTGCTATTATTAAACATTTTCCTCTGAAGGGCTGCACTGCCGCACGAATTAAAGAAAAGACCAAGGTTGGCAAACACAAAAGTGCTCATTCACAAGGATAATGCTCCATCCCACACATTCTCGATAACAATTACGAAAGTACATGAAGTGGGCTTTGAGTAGGTTCCACATCCTCCCTGGTCATCAGACTTAGCCCCACGTGACCTCTTCCAGTTCCCTAAATTGAAACTTTGGCTCTCTGAGAAGAAATTTTTATCAAATGAGGAAATGATAGTTGCAGTCAATGAGTACTTTGTCCCGAGTTCGAGTCTCGGTCGGGCACACAGTTTTTAATCTGCCAGGAAGTTTCATATCAGCGCACACTCCGCTGCAGAGTGAAAATCTCATTCTGGAAACATGACCCAGGCTGTGGCTAAGCCATGTCTCCGCAATATCCTTTCTTTCAGGAGTGCTAGTTCTGCAAGGTTAGCAGAAGAGCTTCTGTAAAGTTTGGAAGGTAGGAGACGGATACTGGCAGAAGTAAAGCTGTGAGTACCGGGCGTGAGTCGTGGTTCGGTAGCTCAGTTGGTAGAGCACTTTCCCGCGAAAGGCAAAGGTGCCGAGTTCGAGTCTCGGTCGGGCACACAGTTTTAATCTGCCAGGAAGTTTCAGTACTTTGTACAGTTTGACAGAACCTGTTTTCCGGTGGGATGAAAAAGATGGGTGGTCGGTAGACCAGGAATATAGCACTCAAAGGACTACGTTGAGAAGTAAGGTTGAGTAGCTTACGAAATACTTTTTTTTGTTGTTTCTTACCAGCCTTATCAAACCACTTTTACAGTACTGTAAGTTGTGGACAGATATTTATACATATAGAGCTTAAGCTTATTAACTTTACAAGCTGTTTAGCACGTAATTTATACGACTTTTATTTAAGCAGATTTATTAAGTAGTAGCCCCTAGACTGACATTCAAACTGGGTGGGACTTACATCACCATCAGGGCATTTTGGTTTAATTTTCCGAGTTTTTGGTTAAGGTCAATGCAGAGCGCACGTCGAATTTCTTCCGCATCTTTGGCCTAAACCAGAAGACCGGTCTAGGATCTTAACAACCGTCATCCAGTCCAGTGTCTTAACCATTGCGCCGCCTTTCTCGGTTTATAGATAAAGTACGGATATGTTAATGTACAAAATTTCCATTTGTAAGTAGGCTGTTTAGGATCTTATACTGGTATCGCCAGTGTTGAGCAGTTGGCTGTGAACAGCGCGTAGCGTTGCGCAGTTGGAGGTGAGCCGCCAGCACTGGTGGATGTGGGGAGAGAAATGGCGGAGTTTTGAAATTTGTAAGACTGGATGTCATGAACTGCTATATATATTATCACTTTTGACCACTATTGAGGTAAATACATTGTTTTTTTCTCTATCAAAATCTTTCATTTGCTAACTATGCCTATCAGTAGTTAGCGCCTTCAGTATTTTGAATCTTATATTTATCTGGCAGTAGTGGAGCTCGCTGTATTGCAGTAGTTCGAGTAACGAAGATTTTTGTGAGATAAGTGATTTGTGAAACGTATAGGTTAATTTAGTCAGGGCCATTCTCTTGTAGGGATTACTGAAATTCAGATTGCGTTGCGCTAAAAAAATATTGTGTGTCAGTTTAAGCACAGTCATGTATAATTGTTCAAAGGGGAAGTTTCAACGTGAAGGTGTCACGTTGCAATTGGTGCCCAGTGCGGCAATCCTCCATTATGGTGGTCTGACGTGGTCGACAAAAACGTTAACGTTGCTTGCCCACATGTTGCCATGCAGTTCAGCATCAGGCAGCTATCATATCCGAATGCTCCACAAATTGGATGTTGCAAATGGAGACCGCAATGAAGACTCTTTCAAGCTCTGGCAGGTACCTAACGCTGCCTGACCCTAGTACGCGTCAGTCGTGTCCTACACAGTGATCACTCAACGTTTGACGCTATTCACGCCCATTATAAACTCTACCAGTCCTGGCAACACATTTAACACGGATAACGCTAATAAGAGGGTTGGAACTTAAACAGTGGCAACTATTTATTCACAACCGATTCAAAAGAGTTACATGTTTGTACCTGTTACTGTCCTCAAGAGTAGTCACCAGCGTTGTGTAAAACCCGTTGCCAGCGATGTGGAAGGCGTAGTATACCGTCAGCAGAGCCTGTTCTGTTTATGGTGCGAATGGAGCGGTCTACTGCCTGTCGAACCTATGGTTTCTGAAACGCATGCCACGAAGTGGTTTCTTCATCTTCGAAATCAAATCAGAGTCACAGGGACTTATGTTCGGGGCGTATGGTGGATGGTACAGTACTTCCCAGTCCCATCGACCGAACAGAGCAGCCACAGCTTGCGCTGTATGCGCCCGCGCATTGTCGTGCAAAATGATGGGTGGGTTGCACAGAAAGTGTCACCGCTTCTTTCGCAAAGCTGGTCGCAGGTGATGCTCCAAAAACGAACAGTAATACTGTGCATTGACGGTCTGCCGTGGAGGAACGTAATGCGTTAAGATAACACCATCACGGACGTACAAGAGAATCACCATAACTTTCACCATACTGGGGCTCTGACGCACTTTCGACTTTAGCGGCGACCCACAATGACGCCATTCGATGGATTGGCGTTTCAGTTTTGACTCGTACGATGTGGTCCATGTCTCGTCCAGTGTTACGATACGGCGTAAGAATGCCTCTCCTTTGCGCTCATAGCGCTCCAAGTGCGCCTGAGCAGCGACGTAACGCATCCATTTATGCATTTCTATCAAGTCATGTGGAACCCATCGTGATGCAATTTTTCGCATACCCAGGCGTTCCTTCAGGATGCAAAGCACAGTCGTATGCGCTAATCCGGATTCGTGGGCGAGCTCACGAATCGTATGGCGTCAATCACTGTCCACTAACGCGCCAACAGCGTGCATTTCTTCTTAGGAGAGCCTAGGACGACCTGCCCGATGCATATCTGCCAACGTGCCACTGTTCCGTACAGCAATGCCGATTCCTCGCACGCCTCTTGAAGACCTTGATGACACTGTCGTGCTGTACGACCTCTGGCACGTTCAATCTTGATCCAACTCCGTTGTTCCTGTTTCGAAAACAGAGTGACACCGTTACGTTAGACCGCTCGCTCGCAAGTGACTATGTTTCCCTCGATTGCACGCACGCCGGTGACGTGGGGCGGGCGAGTCCATTTGTTCGGAGGTGAGGTAGGTATGTCAACAACGTATGCTGTCAGCGACAATAGTAGATTCCATTGCATAGTGTCCCCACAGCAGTGTTGCCACTATTTAAGTTCCAACCTACATATATTCTGGTGGTCTTTCTACCTGTCACAGACAATTGCAATTCTAGTCATTTACGCTCCCACGATAGTGAGTGCGAGTACGAAGGTACATTGACATCCAACCAAGTCTTCTGAGTGTAACTTGTTCATCAGGCAGCGTAAAAATGTGAACAACGTGTGGACGTTACCTCATCGCAATGCCCTGTTCAACAGAAATCATAAACATTCACAGATAAGCCTTTCTAAAGTGTTGACATCGCAATGAAAGTCCTTACATAACAACAAAAGCCTTGATGATGAAGCTGGAGTGGGATAGTAAAAATTCCTGTGAAAACACAGTATTGTGGGTAATTTAATGCCTAACGACCACAGTTAAACAGAAAGGAGAGGCTGTTGTGTTATCTGTAAGCAGCTGTTGAAGTCAACAACGAAAAGTCGTTTGCACTCTGAAAGTGCCCATAAAGACGCTGTCCAGATGTGTCCGACCCAGCAGAGCTTAAAACGTTCTTCGGAAGCATGTCGTTATGATAAGGATGAATGGACGGATTACGTCAGCGGAGCTGCAAGAAGCGAGCTGCATGACCGCGCCGGCAGGAGGTGGGGACGTGTGAGGTCCGGCGAAACCCCGATAAAAAGGCTAGCGCTGGCGGAGGAAGGCGACGCCCATCTCTACCGCCAGCGATATTACTGCACTAATGTGAGGTTACTAGCAACCATCGAGGCATGTCTGGACGGTAGTGGATGGATAGGTCACGTTATCCAACTCTGTTTCCACGTTGGCTGGAGATAACATGTTACTGGCAAATTTGCGTAACAAGGTCGTCCTGTGGCGTTACCTCTACCTGAATCATGTCCAGACAACGATGCACGCCATTCAGTTATACAAAAATGGCTCTGAGCACTATGGGACTCAACTGCTGTGGTCATTAGTCCCCTAGAACTTAGAACTGCTTAAACCTAACTAACCTAAGGACATAACACACATCCATGCCCAAGGCAGGATTCGAACCTGCGACTGTAGCAGTCGCACGGTTCCGGACTGCGCGCCTAGAACCGCGAGACCACCGCGGCCGGCTCAGCTATACATATTTAATAATATGGCATAACTGTGTTTGTGCTAATTTCACAATCGGGTTAAACACCTTGAATCAAAACATTTGCAACATTCACTGTGTATCATTTAAGTTCACCTATCACTGTTCGGGCCTCGAAGATATTTTCAAGTAGTCAGAGGTTGAGCATCAGCATTTATCAACACGACAAAGAATGACAAACGGGTGTTAGCTGTGTATCATTTGTAAAACTGCTTAAAGGCCAAAACTCAAATAGTGGAATTTAAATAAAATGCAGTCAGTGGCCGAAAATCAAATAAATTATATGAGCGACGATAAAAAGGAACAGACCAATGTACAAATGGAACGTGAGTGTCGTCCACGATTCAGTTCCATATAAGGCTACACTCCAGATATATGCTTTCCCCAAGGACTTCCTAACCAGTAACAATATATGCAATGTCAACTTATTTCCCTTTTTCATAAAAGCTTTTCTTGTAGTTGCCAGTCTGTATTTTATATCCACTTTATCTCTTCCGTCCTCAGTTATTTTGCTACCCAAATAGTACAGCTAGTCCACAATTTTCAGCGTCTCATTTCCTGAGCTAATCCTCAGGAAGACTTGATATAATTAAACTACACTCCACTACCTTTGTTTTACTTCGTCTTATAATGTCTATCCAAGAGAATACTATTCCTCCTATTGATCTGTTAAGTCCTCTGTCGTCCCAGACAAAATTATAGTGTCGGGAAAAAGTCCAAGTTTTAATTTTTTCATTTTTTTCACAAATGTCTCCCTGTTTTTCATCACTGCTTTGTTCTATGTACAGATTGTACAGTATGGTGGATAGACAGCAGCCCTGCCTAATTCTCTTCTCAGTTACTATTTCCCTCCCATGTCCTTCGACTCTTAAAACTAAAGTCTGTTTTCTGGACAAGTTTTACTGGTGGTGATATCTTCGGCTATCGGCGCTGTAAGTCACATTAAGTGGCGGCTGTAGATAAAAAAGAATACAATCCTGTAACACTTACTCATTCTAGTTTACATTTGGCGGTCGTGTGTGCCCATTTGGTGGTCATGTTGTCTCACTGAAATGTTATGTATGTGGTTGATAGTCCAGTTTATTGTGGACTGTTATGCAGGATTTCACCTGGGATCTATAGACCACTAAGCTGAAACTGTGGTTCGGGCCCTAACAGGGGAAATTTTGTGAAAATTAACCTGAGAAAATAATATTTTACAACAATTTTCGAATTAAAACCCTACTACGGTACCACATTAAAGTTTTATTACTAAGTTGTATAAAATTTTATTATACGACTGTGTGATTTGTTATGACACCGAATAGTAAGGGGTAGGAATTTAGAAATTTTTATTACAATTCTTTAACAGCGCCACAGGGGAAATCAAGTCATGCCAGACACAGGAAGCAGGTATGTCGCAAGTGGGTCAGACTATGACAGAAAACCAAAGGAAGCGAGACAAGCATATCCATTAGCTCGTAAGACATAGTTCAAGAAACTCTCTCTTACATAAGAGCGCATAGCGAGAAACTGACACTGCAGTTAACAGCCTGTTAATTGCATGTAGCGCAATAAGGAGGACACATGTACTCATTAGGAACAGAGCGTTGTGTCATAGCCTCACGCTAGCTCCTTCAAATACTCCAGCGTTCCTGCTCTCGTTATGAGTTGCTCATTGGGATAGATGGCAATCACAGCAATAGCATTCGATTCCATCATTACGATACCGTAGTAAATCTGTGTCCTAGTGCTCCAGCACAGTCTATGAATTAGCGCAGGGCCGCACAAGGTGCATGCACCGGTGCATCGCCCAGTGCAGAGTGCAGAAGACGGCTGCGCTATGTTGACGACGGTGCAGACCCCCCACTCCTCGGCTTTGCGCAACAGCGCTGCCTCTCACTTCCTTAGCTTGTGTCGCTCGCGCCGCCTGTCTCGACCTGTTTCAAAGCTTTTACCCTGTTGTCTTCGTCATTGCCAAATACTAATATACAGTAGGTCGAGAGCTTAGTTTGGTGTACCGGTACAAAAGAGATTTATATAATAACTGTAATGGTAACAATTTTAAATTTGGTTTCAACACAAATGTATCTTCCTATGTGCTCTTTAATTTATTTGCAATTATTCTGCTAAGATCTAGAACAAGAGATTGGCTGACAGCAATTCTGAGAGAATTTTTTAAATTACAATTAGAAATACTCGCACGAAATATAGTTTTTGTACAAGACAAAACAGAAAAAAACCTTTCACATACAGAAGTGGAACCAAACATAGAAATAATCTTCGCTTCTTCTCTGTGTAACTTGGGAAATTCTTCCTTCGGCAAATTCTGGTAGAATTGGAGCAAACCTTTTGTACTGTAAAACACATCCTTTCGGTGAACATCGCTTTGCAAATCAATTAGTTCGAAATGTAAATCTGAAGGCGCACTCTCAATATCCATCGAAAAAGGTTTCACAAAAACATCGAGAACTGGCTGCAGGTAGGTAATTTCCTGAAACAATAACAAAGCCAATGTTAATACATGAAAGTAATGTAAGCCGTTGTTTCGAAGTATTAAAATGCGATAGATTTTAATAAACATGTAATGTGTACTATTGGTTTTAATGTAATGTAACACTTGCATATGCAACGCAATCTCCTTTATTTAGCTGTATGTCATATACCGGCACATTACCTGGAATCGGTCGTTAAACGCATTTTCAAGGGATTGTAGCACCTCGACGTATTTTTGAAAGCGCTCTCCTTCCTGCACAGATGCTGTCAAACAAAAACATAGTACCGTTTTGATTAGAGCGGTTATAAAAATCAGGCTGTTTTAATAGAGGTACGATTTATATCTCGCTTACCTAGTTCAGGAAAGTGTTGTGTATTTTTCTTTGAAAGGTTGTTTTTGAGGAGCTTCAGTTTATACTGGAAAGCGTTTATTTTGCTGATCATATCGTTGATGAGATTCTTTTCTTTTTGGAGTTTCAGACTTAAATCATTTAGGAAGCCATAATGTCTGCTAAAAATCCTAAATCAGCTACCCATTCAGGGTCATGAAAAAGTGGCTCCGGATGTCCTTTGCTCTCCAAAAACTGAACCACAGTGTGGCGTAGTCGAAAAATTCGGGAAATCACTTTCCCTTTGCTCAGCCAGCGCACCTCAGCGTGGTAGGGAATATCTGGATACTCCACTTCTGGATACTCCACTGTACGCGGGAGCTAATGTAGGATTCATTGTCTCTACTACGTCCAACATAATGTTTTTTATTAATGGCCCGTCCATAAATGGCCTCCCAGCTCTTGCTAAACGTAGAGCAACTTTGTAACTAGCTCTGAGAGTCCTTTCGCAACACCCCTCATCTTCTTCACCCTAAAGTAGAGAAAAAAAAGATATGTTACAAATAATTTATGCGAAAACGAAAACTAAGGAATCTAAACAAATGTTATTTCGTTTCGCATGACCTTTAACCAAAATATACACGCTGAAGTACTTGCAACAAACCTCGTTTGTAGATACAGAATTCTCTTCTGCAAGAGTTTGCAACTTCCGTAATTCTTCCTCTCTAGCATCCCCTGTTATATCACTGTACTTTTCTGAATGCAATTTGCCGTAGTGCCTTTCAATAGACGATTTTCTGACACAAGTAATTAGTGTACCGCAGATTAGGCATTTGGCTTTATCGTCACAACTCACAAAAAAGTAGGAGAGTTCCCATTCCGGTTTAAATTGACTTTCGGCAATTTTCCCTTTTTTTTGGAGCAGATGGTTCCATTATTCCGGTAATTGTCTTGCGCTTACGTATTCCAATGTTGACTAAGCCGTCTGGCAGCGCATCCTCAGCGCACAGCGTCGGCCTCACATAGCAAGCCGAGTTGAGGCGAAGTATGCCGAGTTGAACCGATGCACTGTGCAGGCACTCGCTGCACCTCGCTTTGCACGCGTGCGGTTTTCCGTGTTTCTGCGGCCCTGAATTAGCGGATGATGTATTCGAGATGATGGTCTTGACCTGATGAACTCCATGCCGTTCGCCACCTAGCATCTACTGATGGAAAACTGACTGTTTTCTGACAACACCACATCGTCGCATGCTACCAGCACTGATCTTAAACGCGGTAGCCAGCAACAGGGTTTCTTCGGATCCACATTCCTGTTCAACACCCGTCCACCTCTGGGTGCTGAAAACTACCGGGCGGCAGGAAGGAGATCAACTGAGCACACTCAACTACCAACACCTTGTACACAGCAGATATCATTAAGGGTCATTGTAGAACTCAGAGTAGGACTGAAGACACTACAGCAGCCAGCGCGAGGTCATTTTGTGCTGAGCAATGACCGCTCTTGCTCGCCAGCAACCCGTTGCAGCACCAAGGACGCTAACATCTGGATGTGCAAACACAGAGCTGACAGACTGACGCCAGCTAGAAACCCGCAGGCAGCTGAATAAGCAACGGCCGAGGCTGTTGCTGAAGAACGAAGACTTGTAAACATTGTGAATAAATGATTGCGCTGTACTAAAGTTTTTACTGACGTCGAAAACGCTTCACAGGTTCCCAAAAGCTATCTTGACATCACGCATAGATGTCTGCTCGACACCTCTGTATACGGAATTTAAAAAAGTGAAGCAACGGGAAAAATCATCATTTCACTTTTAAAAATGATATATTGGACATTTAAAAAAGTTATAGTAGTACAACTACTATGGTCAATAAATACCTTTTGTAAAATAAATTCGTTTTTATCTGTTTATTTCTCTTTTGAATTTTCCGCTAAAATGTTCGCTGTAGTATATTGAGCTTGCTATGACGTCAGAAGACGTTAAGCTGTAGACATTATGGATCTTAAGTCATCGTGTACATTTCTCGTAATATCCCGTTAAACAATAAAGTTATCTGAAAATAATTTTCCCATATCAGGTTCAAGAAGAATCCGCATGTTACGAGATGCAGCACAAAAAATTGTGGATCCTGATTTGGATGTAATGATGTATGATAGAAATAAGCTATCGGCAAAACTGAAGTTACGTCAAACTGCCACATTTCTGTGAACCTTTCTTATAAAAATCCTAGACGTGTGAAGTGTCACACACAAGATCAGACGTCACTGGGAATTTCATGTGAGGGAGCGCTTCATTTGAGAGGTGAATATTAATTTGATTCGTCTAAGCTCTCCACTGAGAAATTCATCCAAAAAAGACCCTACACAAAAACTGGACATTTAATGATTATATAGGATGGAAACTTAGACCTGTAAAGTGAGGTATGGAGTGTATTCGAGGCACGCTGCCACGGGATGGTAGGTCCACAACAGTTCAGTACTGACGAAATTGGATTATTTTTATTTCTTTCATCTCCGTTCACTGATAGAAAATTCGGCTGTTGTGGTTTCCGGTTTCGATCTGATATGCTCATTCTCAAACCACACATCTTGCTATTAAGAGTAATTATTCATACAATATGGTACCAAAAGGCACGAACAGCTTCTGTAGAGCAAAGCATAGTGGGCAACAAGTACCCTCTTTAATATCCCCGTAAACCCAGCCCTGCTGTCATGTATTGCATATCTGAAGTTAATTTTTGTTATCCCTTCCAAAACATGTGTCGTATCTTTTCAGTCTTCTCGCCGAGTAGTGTTACCGAAGGACTCCGGTGATTGTCTGTCACCCACAACAAACTTGGGTTGCCATCCGTTTCTGTTCATTTGTTATCGACGAATTTCACTGCGCTGTTATTAGCAATTAGTTCGAAAAGTAATCATACGACCCAGTGCAAAGGCTATCTCTCGGAATACATTCAGGAAAATAAAACTGTGTCATCATACAGCGTAAAAGTGCTGTCCCGTGGCTGCAGATGTTTTACAGCTCCGTTTGCAAAAAAGTTTAGATAAATTCTGACAGGAAGCAGCACTTTCCACAGGAATACTATCAGTGAGGAGCAGGAACTCCCAATGAAAGTGCATGCATTCTGCTTCTGAGGCTGAGTGGCTGAAACGCCTACATATTAAAATAATTTGCTGGAGCTGCTTGCAGCTCGGGAAATCACGGAGTCTGTCCACAACTTTCCCAGGTGTAAGAGACAAGTGTTGTTCTCTCATGGGCAGAGGTAGCTTATGAAAGTGTGTAACGTTTCTCAGGTCAATAGTTAGAGATTCTTCGTGATCAACAAAGTTATTTTTCCAAAATGGAGAGTCTACAAGAATGCACAAGTGTACTCCTTGCGTCGATGTGGAGTTCTAATACTTAAGTTGACTGTGCTCTAGCTTCGCGTTGCAGTTTAGTAAGCGTGCACGTGTAGGGCGGGAAGAGGCTCCATATCAGAGCATAGCTCTATTAGGTAGCTTGAGGCAGTGTTAAATAAAAGCGGTGGACTTAGCGAGGTTTGCTTGGAACCCATAAATTAAATTTCTTTCCGCGGGAAGGAGTGTCGTGTTTCTGTGCGTCTTTTACCGTACTGACTTTGAACTATCATCCCGTTTTGTGTTGGTGTAGATTATCACTGTAAGTTGACAGGAGCCAGCTGAAGACTTGTACTGAGTGTTAGCGGCGTATGTTTTCGAGTCCAGTCATCAAGTCTCGGGATCATTCTGACTGCAGTTAGATAGCTACAGTTAATTAATTATTAGTTTTGAAACTCTGGCAAATTTAAACTTGTGTCACTGGACATAGCAAACTGCTGTCCTTTATTAAGGCTGTTTTGTACGTATAGTAATGTGTGATGTTCCTCTTATTATGGACACCATTTTATTCTCCAAATTTTACATTTTATTGGGAATCAATCTGGCACTGATTCGCTGCCCAAAGCAGCACTGCAGAATGCACAGCACCAAGAGAGCAGCTGGTTCCCACACAAGCATCGTAACGGATGGACCATATGGCGCAATAATGAGTCACTAGCGTGAGAACACGTAGCAAGCCTTGAGAACTCGGCGATCGATACGTAGAGGAATCACATGCATTCGCGGGAGAAACTCGAAATTTTCTTTATTAAAAACTACTTGCCAAAGGCCACTATAGGCGTAGCAAATGCTGGGAGGCTCCTACGTGACATCAGAGCTTCAATACAACAGTACCATTATATAGCAAACCAGTTAAGTCAATAAACAAGTGATTATTGTTTGTTTACCTACGATGTACAAAGAGCTACGAAATTTCACGTAGTACGCAAGAGATTTCGGTTACGCCTCCATGAAAAACACGAGCACATCATAACACCACCGCCTCCGAATTTTACTGTTGGCTCTACACACACTGGCAGATGACGTTCACCGGGCATTCGCCACATCCACACCCTGCCATCGGATCGCCACATTGTGTACCGTGATTCGTCACTCCACACAACGTTTTTACACTGTTCAGTCATCCAAGGTTTACGTTCCTTACTCCAAACGAGGCGTCGTTTAGCATTTAGTGGCGTCGTATGGTGGGGCGTGGACGTTCAACACCTTGTTGCCTACTCTTGCTTTCGCCGTACTTCAACCACTTTTCATTGATTCTAGAGACGACCATCTTCGTCTTTCCAAGATAGTTATATTAGTTTCACCGTGAATGGCGAAATAGTTTTGAGATTTTCCGACAAGTGGCTCATGATACACTTGTTACTGGTCAGAGAGCATTACATGTTCCGCCTTAATTCAAACTGATTCTGTATTGACACATCTGTCTGTGTGGCATGGCAGAATGTGAGATAGTTTGGTGAAGAAAATTTTTTTCAAGGGTGTGGTGGGGGGTGTTTCTTGTCCTTGATCACAACAGCCCACCCCCCGCCCACTTCCCCCACCCCCCAACCCCACCCCAGCCTTGGCCTGTTGGGCACGCGTGTCTTTGGATGCATATTTCAAAATATGATTATTTGACATGCCTTGCCCATGTACCGTTTCATGTTGCGGAGACTGTTCGTGGAAAGTTCAAGTTATTTTTCAGCTAGGAAAATGTTTTGAATAAAGTATCTTTAGCTGTTAGGCTTCGTCGTTGTAAAAGACAGGAGCAACTAAGCCGCCGACGTTTCGACCGACTTGCTGTGGTTCTCTTCCGGACAGTTAGCAACCAGAATTATTTTATTTGAAATGACACTGGCCTTGGAAACCTACGAATATATACGAGAAAAATATTTAACGGCACAGTGAAAAGTAATGTCACCGAATTTTTTTGTGTGAAAATTCTTAAAGCTTTTCAAATAAAGCAAACATTATTTACATTCTGTATCTTTATTCATGTCTAGGTATTTATTTCTCAACGTAGTCACCCTGTCAACTTGTACACTTCTTCCAACGAGTGTAGAATGTTTGACTCTGTTTCCGCTGCGCGGAATGGCCGCGCGGTTTGAGGCGCCATGTCACGGTTTGCGCGGCCCTTCCGCAGGAGGTTCGAGTCCTTCCTCGGGCCTGGGTGTGTGTGTTGATATTAGCATAAGTTAGTTTAAATTAGTTTAATTAGAGTTTAAGTCTAGGCACCGATGACCCCTTTGTTTGGTCCCTTAGGAATTCATACGCAAACTCTGTTTACGGAGGCACGGCCTCACTCTGCTTGTATGCTTCACCACTACCAAAGTGAAATCCTTGAAGATGTTCTTTAAGATCTGTAAACAGATGAAAATCGGATGGGGCCAAGTCGATACTATATCGAGGATGATACGTGACAGTGAACCGAAGGCGTCGGATTGTTCCAAATGTCGCAGCTCTTGTGTGTGGTCTAGCATTGTCATGCTGAAGGAGAGCGTGCTCCATATGGCGACGAACTCTTCAACTTCGAAACGGCATGCTGTTTCTCATGCACCAAAATACTTACGTCACTCACTGTAATGTTACACATTACAATGCAGAGCCCTCTAGTGGCAGAGAGCTGAAAATTTGTAGACGTGAAGAGTGAAGATGCTGGACTTTATAACCGTTTGTTATATTTTAAAATCTTTAAAAGTTTTCACATAAAAGATTCGGAGGCATTACGTTTCTTCTGAGCAGCAGTATTTGACATTTCTCTGCTGTCATAACCAATCCTGATGTATAGCCGGCTATTTACTCTAACGTACATTTAGAAACATTTGAAGATATTGTGAATAAATTTTATGTTCGAAGTGTAGCCTAAATTTAAATTGCTCACGATGCACCAAAAATACAAAATTTATTGCTTATTATTTCCTCTACGATGCTTCAGTTTTCTCTTTTTCTAACAAACATCTTCGGGCAAGATGATGCTGAATCATTAACGCGAATTCCGTGGAGTGCGCTAACAGATTATGCTCGTGAGGGGCGAATCGTCGCAGGAGCTTACCGCCGTAATCTCCCGATGAGATTACGGGAGGCAAAATGTGATAGCCCAAAGAAGCAACATAAGTGATTGCGTCCTGTGCAGAATAGGTTGGTGTGCTGTCGTAGAGTAAGCTCCTGCGGCAGTTTGTCCTTTACTAGCATCATCTGTTAGCAACACAGAATGACAGTCCCAAAAAATACTCAGCTTCGTCTTATCCGATGATGCCTGGACCCTCGCCTTTTTCGACAGTGGTGAATTCGCGTTTCTTCAGACTGGTTTGCTCCTCTGTCTCAGGATCATACGGTGATGAGGCGGTTAAAGGATATATGGAGTGACCAGACACAGCTGCAACATTGCTGCTGCTGCCTCGATTTGCAGGGCCTTTTAAATGGGTGTGAGCAGTCGCTAAACCCAGCGGACGGCGACATTGGACACATACAGTTTTGTGTAGGGTGCGCTAATGACATGGAATACGATGTTACTTACTATCGACTCGATTTTCTCTTTTTCTAACGAACATTTTCGGACATGCTAAATTTTTACCGGGACTGCCACGGTGATCCGCTAACAGATTATACTGTTCCAAGACAGATTTTTCACTTTTTCCACTATCACCTCTATTGTGGTACGTCAGTCCTCGAACAACAGCATCCGCGCGGGGTTATCCGAGCGGTCTTGGGAGCTGCAGTCATTGACTGTGCGGCTGGTCGCGGCGGAGGTTCGAGTTGTCCCTCGGGCAATGGGTGTGTGTGTGTTTGTCCTTAGGATAGTTTAGGTTAAGTGGTGTGTAAGCTTAAGAAGTGATGACCTTAGCAGCTAAGTCCCATAATATTTCACACACATTTGAACATTTTTTGAATAACAGGGCCATTCCCCGTTCTTCGGGGAGAGATAATCTGCATCTTCATTCTTCGCAATTTAGACTTGTATGACCACACTGGAAGTTTCTGCACCACCTAACTACTGTGTTATATAATGATGCATTGTTGCCGAACACCTCCTCTAACTCTCAGGGATTGTTGCTGCAATGTTCCACTTCAAGTGCAGAAATCTACCAATTGGCTGCGCCGTTTTGTTTTGGCTCGTAGCGTTGTCTGCTACTGTACTGAGGCGCGAGGATTTCAATGTAAATTAAAGCTGCCAGCAGGTACCTCAGAACAATCAAAAATGCAATTACGTACCTTTATTTTTTCGAGGTTATGACTACCCCCGAACATGAAGTCGATTGTACATGAAATGCCGTTATAAACTGGTTGGTAGGCTCCCAACTGCCAGTTTAATTGTACAACAGAAAGCGCTTGAAAATTTTATACACTATAGTAAACCATGAATTGAGACCTTGAGCAGTTACTGCTGTCTTAAGTTGTTACTATAATGTCTAAATTGTTTGTGTCAAAAATACCTAAACGTATATTTTTCAACAGTTAGTTTGCTATCTCAAAGTTCTCTGTTCACGATACTCTACCATCTGCATAATTTGGAGCATTAAGGCTTGGAGCATCGTGATAAGGGCTTAAAGCCGCATGGAAGTCCAGCTCCTATTATTATGAGACATGTGAAGCGTGAGATTGTGGTGTAGCTGTGACTTATAAGAGGCGTGTGAAGGCTGCAAATTGCCAGTTGGCTGTAGCGCAAAACGTCGGATGCCGTAACGTTTTCCTCGGCATTATGTGTTGCTGTCTGCCAATTCAGCGACCAGCTGGACTGGTACGTAAGAACCATTAGTCCAGCTGCTGTGCGTCTTCACACGTCAGACGCCTTGTCATTCCTGCCTATAAGAAGGAAGTGGGTAATAACAACCGATGCCCGCAATACAAACCCGTGCCTTCAGTATCTCGCCCCGACATCAACAAAGGGAAAAAACTGTAAAGTGTGACTTCTGTCAGTAGGTAGCTGTCATCACACCATGTATTCATTGTTACACTTTGTTCAGTTGTATTTCGTTATTATACAGGGTGTTACAAAAAGGTACGGCCAAACTTTCAGGAAACATTCCTCACACACAAATAAAGAAAAGGTGTTATGTGGACATGTGTCCGGAAACGCTTAATTTCCGTGTTAGAGCTCATTTTAGTTTCGTCAGTATGTAATGTACTTCCTCCATTCACCGCCAGATTTCATACGGGATACTCTACCTGTCTGCTAGAACATGTGCCTTTACAATACGACACACCATGGTTCATGCAGGATGGAGCTCCTGCACATTTCAGTCGAAGTGTCCGTACGCTTCTCAACAACAGATTCGGTGACCGATTGATTGGCAGAGGCGGACCAATTCCATGGCCACCACGCTCTCCTAACCTCAACCCTCTTGAGTTTCATTTATGGGGGCATTTGAAAGTTCTTGTCTACTCAAGCCCGGTACCAAATGTAGAGACTCTTCGTGTTCGTATTGTGGACAGCTGTAATACAATGCGCCATTCTCCACGGCTGCATCAGCGCATCAGGGATTTCATGCGACGGAGGGTGGATGCATGTATCCTCGCTAACGGAGGACATTTTGAACATGTCCTGTAACAAAGTGTTTGAAGTCACGCTGGTACGTTCTGTTGTTGTGTGTTTCCATTCCATGATTAATGTGATTTGAAGAGAAGTAATAAAATGAGCTCTAACATGGAAAGTAAGCGTTTCCGGACACATGTCCACATAACATATTTTCTTTCTTTGTGTGTGTGGAATGTTTCCTGAAAGTTTGGCCTTACCCTTTTGTAACACCCTGTATGTCTGCGTATTAAAGCGAACAGCTACTAGCTTTTGGCTATGTTCATTACAGATTTCCAATTTGTTATTGCTCTTTTCGTGTTTGCAAGAGTTATGGTTAAGTACTGAGTTTTTAGAAGTGCACAAGAGCTAAGCCTCCAATACTGACAGTGATACCCTTTTAGTACACAACTATAACAGATGCCATAGTAGATTTGCAGATCAGATGGAACGGCTTTAAATATTTTAATTCCTGCAATTTGCTTAGTTGTATCTGCAAGTGAAAAACATATCGGAGCTCAATAGGAAGCAGGGCTCACCACTGAAGATAAATCTTCTCCAGTCAAAACTGATTCCATGACGAAGACATGTCTAGATACGCCCCGCAAGGCGATGGGATACCACCCCGGCTGTCGCCAGCCGTTCAGAGTCACGGGTACCATTGCTTTTCATGGCAGGACCCGTTTGGTTCTCATCTGCGGCACCCTCACAGCGCTGGCCGTGGTGGCCGAGCGGTTCTAGGCGCTTCAGTCTGGAACCGCGCGACCGCTACGTCGCAGGTTCGAAGCCTGCCTCGAGCAAGGATGTGTGTGATGTCCTTTGGTTAGTTAAGTTTAAGTAGTTCTAAGTTCTAGGGGACTGATGACCTCAGATGTTAAGTCCCATAGTGCTCAGAGCCAACCACCCTCACAGCACCGCGGTACGGGACGATGTTTCTGGTCCCGTTTTGTTCCCCTCCATGGCATGCCATCTTGAATTTACATTTCAGAAAGATAACGCCAGCGAGAGTTTCTACTGCTTGTCTTCGTGCTTGCCAAACCCTGCCTTGTACAGCGAGGTGGCCGGATCTCTACCCCATTGAGAAAGTTTGGAGCATTATGGGGAGGGTCCTGCAACAGTTTCGGAATTTTGACGATCTAAGGAGCCAATTGGACAGAATTTTTCACGATATCCATGAGGAGGACATCCAACAGCTCTGTCAATAATGTCAAGCCGAATAATTGCTTGCATAAGGGCCAGGGGTGCACCAACACGTAACTGACTTGTTCAATTTGTGAAGCTCTCTCTTGAATAAATCATTCAATTTTTCTGAAACTGAAGTCAGTTGTTTGTCTGTACATGTACATAAAATCTACTGATTTCCGTTACATTCGCATAATTCCGTCGTTGTGCGTCGTTTTTCTGTTCTACGAGGGTCAGTCAAAAAGTAATGCCTCCTATTTTTTTTCTACATTTAATTGTCAGGAAATTTAAATGCAATTACATAGGTTGAAAACCACAACATTGAGGATCATTTTGTCATTTTTCAATGTAATCTCCGCCCATCTCTACAGTTTTGGTCCATCTTTGAAAAAGAGCATGTATCCCAGCACGGTAAAAATCACAGCTCTGCTTCCTAAGCCATTGAGGCACAGATGTTTTGACGGCCTCCTCATCTTCAAAATGAATCCCACGATGAGCTTCTTTTAGTGGCCCGAACAGATGGAAGTCTGATGGTGCCAGGTCAGGGCTGTATGGGGGATGAGGCAAAACTTCCCATCCAATTTTGACAATCTCGTCAGAGGTGTGACGACTGGTGTGTGGTCTTGCATTGTCATGCAAAAGAAGAACATCTGCCATTGATTTTGTTGGGCGAACTCGCTGAAGACGTGCTTTAAGTTTTTTGAGGGTTGTGACGTATTGAACAGAATTTATTGTGCATCCCTGCTACAAAAAATCAACCAGAATCACACCCTCTGTATCCCAGAAAACTGTTGCCATAACTTTCCCTGCCGATCGCACAGTTTTGAATTTTTTCTTCCTTGGCGAGCTTGTGTGACGCCACTCCATTGACTGCCTCTTTGATTCGGGTTCAAAAAAATGCACCCATGTTTCGTCCCCGGTCACAATTTTTTTCAGAAACTCATCTCCCTCCAAACGGAAGCGCTGCAAGTGTTGGGAGGCTATTGTTTTCCTTGCCTCTTTATTCTGATCGGTTAACATTCTTGGAACCCACCGTGCACAAACTTTTGAGTACTCCAATTGTTTAATAATCGTGATCACACTGCCTTTACTAAGAGAAATAATGCGACACACTTCATCTGCAGTCACCCGACGGTCACCACGAATGATGTCATCAACTTGCTGAATGTTGTGTGGAGTCACTGCACTCACCGGCCTGCCGCTCCGCTTTTCGTCAGTCAACGGTGTTTGCCCTTCAGCTTCCTTACAACGACGAACCCATCGTCTACAGTGCTGACATCCACTGTCACAACACCATACACCTTCTTCAGTCTTTCATGAATGCGTATGGGCGTTTCACCTTCTGCATTCAAGAATTCAATCACACAACGCTGTCTCAAACGAACATCGATGTCGGCCATCTTACAAACTTCTGCTGTGCTGCCACCTGTTGACACAGAAAGTTACTACTGCAGTGGATTGCAGAAGAAGGTTTGAGGAATGGCGCCAAATTCAAATTTTTCACTTAACTTAATTATTTTAAGTAGAAAAAAAATGGGAGGCATTACTTTTTGACCGACCCTCGTAGAATGTATAGGCCCCATCATTCTACGATACACAGTTCAGAAGTCACGAGGTCATAAACACTGAAATCTGTGAAAAAAGTCCGCGTCATGTATGACGTTTTAATTTATTACTTCCTTACTACTTAATCTACTCACAACATATTTCGCCATCAGTAGGTACATATACCACTGGATGTACCTGCAAAGTTATATCATTGTGCAGCACAAAGTTCAAGAGATACGACGTCATAAAAACATAGAGCCACGTGAAAATGAAACTGCTGGGCGATACATGTGAAATATATGTTCAGATGTTTGTAAAATATGTTCAATAGGTGCTTAATTTATTTGCCATGTGCGAAAGCGGGCAAAGCCACGGTTAAAAGCTCATCCATAACGACAGGAACGATTTCAACCAAATTAGGAACACCTATTAATTACGATCAGGAAAGAAATAACGTGGGGGTATGAAACAATAGCCTCCAAGAGGAGCGAGCATGAAAACGTGGAGAGAGAAAGATGGAGAAAAAGTGGACAGGCAGCAAGGGGGAAAGAGGAGATGGACAGAGAGAGGGTGCAGGTAGAAGTGGACGGAGAAAGGGGGATGGAGTAATAGGAGAAAGACGCTGGCAGCGTCGGGTACTCAGCTAGTACGGCTATATAACCGGTCGAAAAGCATCCGGAAGACAGTTCTCTTCAGTCAGACTACGGCAAGTGGGAGAGGGAGAGCGATTGGATGAGAGAGATTTATGTGTGTATGGTAAACCCCTTCCCTTGAAACTTTCCTCTCTTCATACCTCCTCTGTCTTACCACAGATGACGTGTCATTGATCTCATGCAGTACACTCGACGGGCGTAGTTGCTTCCACCCTGAGTGGAATGCATTCTGAATAACGTGTAAGTAGGCTGTTTAGGTTTTTTTTTATTGGTAACGCCGCCGCCACGTAGCGCTCTGTATAAAAATCACTGGCTGTGCCATGTGCAGTCTGTGGCTGGTTTGCATTGTTGTCTGCCATTGTAGTGTTGGGCAGCGGCAGCTGGATGCTAACAGCGCGTAGCGTTGCGCAGTTGGAGGTGAGCCGCCAGTAGTGGTGGACGTGGGGAGAGAGATGGCGGAGTTTTGTAATTTGTAAGACTGGATGTCATGAACTACCATATATATTTTGACTATTAAGGTAAATACACTGTTTGTTCTCTATTAAAATCTTTCATTTGCTAACTATACCTATCAGTAGTTAGTGCCTTCCGTAGTTTGAATCTTTTATTTAGCTGGCAGTAGTGGCGCTAGCTGTATTGCAGTAGTTCGAGTAACGAAGATTTTTGTGAGGTAAGTGATTTGTGAAACGTATAGGTTAATGTTAGTCAGGGCCATTCTTTTCTAGGGATTTTTGAAAGTCAGATTGCGTTGCGCTAAAAAAATATTGTGTGTCAGTTTAAGCACAGTCTTGTATAATTTTTCTAAGGGGGCGTTTCATAAACGTTCACCAAAGTGCAATGGTTGTTGTTCCCTACGCAGAAAACAGCACGTAGGTGATGAGCGCGTTGTTTTCATGGTATAACAAACTGTTGACGAGGAACTGGTATTGTAAAAATAATTAAATTTGGAACTGGTCTGTTTAAACGGGATACCACTCGCTTTTTTATCAGCAAAATACGAGAAATTGCACAGTCTGAGTCCACTTCATAAATCACAAATAATTTCCCTTCTTCACACTTTCACAGTGTCTGCGTAATCACTATCACACTAGTTCTTAATTACATGTCCAAAAAGCCAGAGACTGACAGTAAATTCTTAACTAATACCGACCGCGGCATGTCTGTCCTCCGAGGCTACTGATCGAGCAATTACATTTACAGGTCAGAAATTGCTAATTAAGTCTTAATTGATACCGACCACAGCAGACGACATGACTGTTCTCCAGGACTGTCGGTCCAGGTCTCACATTTACAAACAAGGAATGGCTAGTTAAGTCTTAACCGATACCGACCGCGATAGGCAGAGTAGCTCTTTTCTTATAGCCGAACCACTTCGCCCGCCAAGTTACGGGCGATGCGAGAATCTCCGAAGTCCTTCGTTTGCCTTTTCATTTAGCAAGTGTTTATTATTCTGCTGGTAATCAACACTTTTCAAATAATTGAACGATAGCATGCTATTGAGAGACGCTTTTATCTGAAAGGCAAGTAAATTGACTGTTAAGTTTTTCTAATATTAATAACAGAAGCTTATCATTTTGGCGCTGTAATTTCGAACACAGTAGCCAATCCGGGAGAAGGACTGCAATTTAGGCGCTTTTTCTCACGATACCCGTACCGAACAAACCATTTGTCATCGGTACCTCACACAACATTACGTTATCTGTCCACTGCTGCTTTCTCATCTACTCTAAGAGCAGCCTCTTAGAGCTTTCTGCTTCGTATATTTTCATTTGGATTTAAATTTTTCCTGGATACAAAGATGGGTCGATTTAACTTGTATTAGTAACTGATGGTCAGTAAAAAATGTAACTGCAGAAGTATTTACTAATTGACGTAGGTCACAGCAGAGGAGCCAACTGCAGGTTTTGTACAAGTAACAGCTGTGCAGATTGAAGGTCAGAATGTGTGCTGGTCTCTCAGCTGGTCCTTTACACCTCAGCAACAAAAACAAGTACTTGAGACAGTCAAACGAAAACCCAGCACATGCTACAATAGGACCGTGGAATGGTTGCATTAAAAAGTAATCACCACACGTATCAAGACATTTATCTCACTGGGAGACGAAACGATGACAGTCAAACGAAAACCCAGCACCTGCCACAATAGGGCCATGGAATGCTTGCATTAAAAAGTAATCACACACATGTTAAGACATTTATCTCACTGGGAGGCGAGACGATCATGTCCCGTTCTGTAGAACGAGCAGGCCGGCGTGGCCGAGCGGTTCTAGGCGCTTCAGTCTAGAACCGCGCGACCCCTACGGTCGCAGGTTCGAATCCTGCCTCGGGCATGGATGTGTGTGATGTCCTTAGGTTAGTTAGGTTTAAGTAGTTCTTAGTTCTAGGGGACTTATGACCTCAGATGTTAAGTCCCTTAGTGCTCAGAGCCATTTGAAGCATTTTGTAGAACGCGGTCGGCCGCTGATGGATCCACAACCGCACGCACTTTTGCACTTCCTCGTTCGACTTAAACAGACGTCAGCGCATGTATTTTTCAGGACGCCAAAGATCTAACTATCACTCATTGAAAGAGCCTGCTTGCGTGGAGGACTTTGCAGTGTTCCCCAACCAAATCACTGAAGTGTAGCCTATGTCCGAATGTCAGAGTGGGGCGGGAATTATCTTGCAGCAGCATGATTGTATCCAACAGCATTCCGACAGCCCGATGGAAAATGGCAAAGCCAACAGTAGAAACATATCCCACATATCTCCATCCAAAGAATTCCAGATCTATCCACACAAGTTCCGATAACGTCATGTTGTCATTCATCTTCGACGGCAGGGGCGGTCTGTACGTCAAGTTTCTCGACTGTGGAACCACACTCAATGCGCAGCACTATGAAGACACTCTCTAGAAACTGCGACGTGCCATAAAGTCAAAACGCCTACGAATGACGTCGAAGAGAACCATCCTGTTGCACGATAACGGCCTCCCCCACACTGCCAAACGGATGGAGGCTACGCTTGAGCGATTTGGTTGAGAAACACTACAACATCCTTCGTACAGCCCGGATCCTCCACTGCATGATTTTCACATCTATGGCGACCTGAAGAAAGACATGCATGGACGTCAGTTTCAGTCTCACAAGGTGGTGCTGGAGTGGGTGCAATTGTGGATACGTTGTCGGCCGACAGCTTTCTGTGAAACAGGAATCGATCGTCTTTTCTCCCAGTGGAATAAATATCTTAACGCATGTGGTCATTACTTTTGAATGGAACCCCTCCATGGTCTCGTTGTTTCGGTTTTCATTTGAGTGCCCCTTATACGAGACACCAACTGTTGCTGAAAAGACGTATGAACCAACAAGAGTCGCCTCATTTTGTAAGACGTGGGGCCGATGTTGCTGAAAGATACGGAATTGGAAGGAGGGAGGGATTGGCCGTTACTGGGCTCTCTACTGTTAAAAAGAAGTTTAGTCCTTGCAGGAAGTAGCAGTGAGATGTAGAAGTAAGTTCAGAGCGCACTCGATTACGTTTGTGTGATGGTCTCTTCTCAGGTGTGGAGAAGTGTCTACCAGCACGTACTAAACATACTGGGTACAGTCGATTCCAAGTTGTGGCCCGGTTCAGTATCAGTGACGCCTGTCGCATAGGTTCAAAAATCATCCTAGACATCTATCCTTCGTTGGCTGAAGTGACGAAGATGACTCACTGCGTGGAAGCTCACCTCGCCACTTGCAGTGCTGTCCCTTGGACTGCATACCCCTCTGGTTTGAAGTCACGTGTGAAACGTAAATCGTAGCCTCCATCTATTATGTGACAACCTCTGGTGCAGATTTCTCTACTTCAGCTATATGTGAAGAACTGTAAACTTCGCGTGAACAGGTGAACTGAGCACTTCATAATTTAAGTAACAGCGTAGAAAAACTTTTTGTCACCACGGTTAACTGCAGTAGCTGCACCAGAGTCATGAGCGGGTCAACATTATATGTCATAAATGGAAATTAACATCTTTGCAAATCAGAAAAAGAAACATCTCTCAGTTGACCAAAGGTAGAGAAATAGCTTGAAGTTGGTTCTATGAATCTTCTGCCAGGCACTTAATTGCGAATTGCAGAGTAACCATACAGATGTAGATGCAAATATAGATGAAGCGTTCAGAGTACGGTCCCAAAATTATTCTCACTGGATAATGGTAATAACACGTGCGTAATTCTTGGACAGGAATCTGACTAAAACCATAAATTAGAGGCAGCGAATACTGTTATACAGAATGGAGTACATAGCGAAACAACAGACTGAATACCAGTAATAGCGGCGAAATTATTGTCGTAAAAAATTTAAATGTGACAAAAATCTCCACGTTTTTTTAGTGTGTTTCCGCCTTATCGGCTGCTTCTCGCACCTCCTCTTCCAAGCACTCTGTCTTGCCAAAACGCATCTTCCATTTCTGTTTCATAGTTGGTTTTGTCCAGTTCTCTCTTGTTCTCCCTCTCTTCTTCTTCTTCTTCTTCTTCTTTTTCTTTATCTTCTTCTTCTTTCTCTGCTTCTTCATCTTCTTTTTCTTCTTCTTCTTCTTCTTCTCCTTCTTCTTCTTATTGTAATTCTTCCCTCTTGTGACTGTCATTACCATATTCTTCACCGCCAAAGATCTTACCCTATTCCGCTCATTTGCCTATAGCATTTCAGCGTATACTCTCGTATTTATTTAAGCAGGTACTTCTCTACTGCCGGCCGGGGTGGCCGAGCGGTTCTAGGCGCTACGGTCTGGAACCACGCGACCGCTACGGTCGCAGGTTCGAATCCTGCCTCGGGCATGGATGTGTGTGATGTCCCTAGGTTAGGTTTAAGTAGTTCTAAGTTCTAGGGGACTGATGACCTTAGAAGTTAAGTCCCATAGTGCTCAGAGCACTACTTCGCTTATTCTTTCTATTCTTCATTGGTCTTTCGTTGTACCGAGCGAGGTGGCGCAGTGGTTAGCACACTGGACTCGCATTCGGGAGGACGACGGTTCAATCCCGCGTCCGGTCATCCTGATTTAGGTTTTCCGTGATTTCCTTAAATCGCTTCAGGCAAATGCCGGGATCGAATCGGACGCGAGTGCCAGGCTTTGCCAGTAACTGTGGATTACAGAACTGGCAAAAATTACTACTGGCAGTGAATTCTAGACCACCTCAATCAGTTCACGATCGAACATTGCGAAAGGAACTGCAAACAATTACATTTAGGGTCGGGTACTCCGAAAAAGGTAATTTATGACGTAAAGCTTCGTTTCTTCAGTGGGCCAAAAAACACAAAAACAGCACACTAACGGACTGGGGACGTGTTGTGTGACCCGATTAGTAGCAATTTTGACTCTTTTCAAGTAATGCAAAGTGTTTAATGCATCAACAGCCAAGGAGGCGATTAACCTTCAGTGTGTGGAAGGTATATTTCAGGTCGAAAACGTACCTGCGATGTTTTGGGTTTTGGTTTCGTACCACGATTTGAGCCTAGTTATTCAGGTTGCCGTGAACATTCTCCGCGGCCAAATGGCACACTTTTATTTTTCATCTTCATTATGAGCATACTGTATAAGATTACATTTTCCAAAATGACAACAGCCGTCTTTACAGGGATACACAATTGTGTTCCTAGCTTGACAAACACTCAGTCATATTATCGCATCTCTTCTGGCCCGCTAAATTTTTCGATCTTCATCGTACATACATTGTTTTGGACTGTTTTGAACAGCAGGTGATACTGCGATTTGTAGCTCTGGGATTTAATGGTCATCCTTAGGTTAATCTGCTGAGCATTCGTAATTGTTATCCGTTGTGTTAGTAAATGCAGTCGTGTTTTTGCAATTTTCCGAGATACGACAGCAGGACTGAAGCCACTATATATTTTCCAATTTTCCTGCTCATTCTGACAGTGTTCATTTTCACCACGCAGCAAATCCAACACTAAGATGATGCTTTTTAGACACTTATTTATACGCAGGACTATCAATTCAAGCGTTATCTTTGCGTAGATCCAATTCACAGTGTTACAAAGACGATGCAACAGCGCGCATGAAGAGTATCTTTGAAGTGAGCTAAAGTTACTGAATGAAACTAGTAACTGTCCAAACATGGGGACTAAATCCCACGAACATTGTACACACAGAGAAAATCCTCATTCGTCCCACTCTCACCATCTTAAATTTTGCTTCAGCCTTCACTCCTCCCTAGTTTTCCCACTCCTTTAAAATTCTAAGAAAAAACACACTCTGCTTTACATTCCGTATCTGACTGCTCCCTACATTTGCACCCGGTTTAGCTACTCACACTCTTTTGTGTTTCCTATATCTCCCTAAACGTGAACTAAAAAGCCCCACTGTGGAGGCATTGATGGCCTGCTGCTGCATCCGCGTTAGCACATCACATCTTGTCTCCCTTTAAACACTACACATCCTTTCCAAGTCCAGCTTTACTCGCCTTTCCCTCTCAGGTCGTGAAATCATTCCTGAAATCCACCTATCGCAGCAACATGAATCAGTCCCACCCATCCATTCCCAGATGAAAACTCCAACTCAACTTCCGCCTACCCCATTACAGTGCTATTCACCTTTTGATACCCATGTTCCATCTTTCAGATCTTTCCATTAGACACATTCCATTCATCAATCCTATCCCCTTCATAAAACCATATCCACATACCGGCATCATAGTGTCAAGAATGTCTACATCTCTGTTAAACCGGATTAATGTTTGTGAAGATATGTAAATTTTCCTTTACAAAGGCTGAAGAGCAGCAGGTGGCGGTCAGTAAGCATCGTCTTTCCCCTTCTCCCCCCACCCCTCTCCCCCCACCGAAAGTAAAAGAAGTACGACGTTTAACTGTTAACAAAAATGTGCCATGACGCGTGTTGGAGACTTAACACCTTGTTTTTAGCCCCATGATAACAGCGTCCTTAGACCTTCTAAAATAACTATGTTTACCGCAGCAAACTTTAAATATCGTTAATTTACTGTCCGCCCGCAGTAGCTGAGAAGTCAGCGTGACAGAATGTCAGTCCTAAGGGCCCGGTTTCGATTCTCGGCTGGGTCGGAGAGTTTTCTCCTCTCAGGGATTGGGTGTTGTGTTGTCCTAACCATCATCATTTCATCCCCATCAACGCGCAAGTCACCGAAGTGGCGTCAAATCGAAAGACTTGCACCCGGCGAACGGTTTACCCGACACGAGGCCCTAGTCACACGACATTTACATTTACATTAAGTTACTGACAGAAAAAGGCTGTTTTGGAAGAAGTGTTGGATAAATACCTTTTCATTTGCTCAGTAAATTATCTACTTGCGATCTGCATACGAAGTGGCAGCGGAAATTTTAACAAAACATTACAGAGCCGTCCAATTACTGAGAAGAACACTCCTTAAAACAAATTGTCCCGTAGCCCTTAAGTAATGAGTTGCCTCTTAATGTTAAAACACTTTCCTGTCATTAACATGGTTGAACCTCACCTGTATTTTCTGTGATTAGTTTAGGTCTTTGCTTAATAGGAAATGAGTGATGTCTTTGGTTAGTGGATGATCCTTGCATTGTAAACAAGTATGTCGACTGTAAACCACATGTCTGAGGCTGGAACTGGTATGAATAATTTATGAAGTGCTTGTGTGCAACAGTGATTTATTTAGAATATGTATGCTATCTGCGCCAACGGCCTTGCCTCCGTGGTAACACCGGTTCCCGTCAGATCGCCGAAGTTAAGCGCTGTCGGGTTGGGCTAGCACTTGGCTGAGTGACCATCCGGTCTGCCGAACGCTGTTGCCAAGAGGGTACACTGTGCCCTTGTGAAGCAAACTGAGGAGCTACTTAACTGAGAAGTAGCGGCTCCGGTCTCGAAAACTGACATACGGCCGGAAGAGCGCCGTGCTGACCACATGCCCGTCCATATTCGTGCATTGTCCTTAAAAACTATAAGGACCAAAGCAAGATACTGTTCACTAGAACATAACTTATGTACTGGTATACTAGTGTTTCGACTTATATCTAATCAAATGCAGGTATATTAATACGTTTTTTCTGTCCGAACAACATCTAAAGTAGCGTTAAACGTTCAAAAATTCCTGTGAATTTGCAGGAATGGACGACATGCGACTTAGGAAAAACATTAATGTAATTGAAAAGTTAACCATCTGAAGGTGTGTATGACAGATCGAAATGGAGACCGACATAAAAAAACTATTTGTGGATGGGTTTGTTATTCACTAACACTTATTACTGATTTACATGTGTGCTGGTGTATGCTGGCGCCAGCACACCATGTAGCATAAAGGTTACGAGAGTATCGATAGAGGCCAACGACAAGACTCGCGGAAACACTCCGCCAACGCCCTCTCAGTCGCTAATGTTTAGGATTGCCGCTGCGGACCAGAGAGCCAGTTTAGCCAGTTAGTTCGAGCCTGTTACGCCAGTTAGTTGAGTCTGTACGCCGTGGAGTTCCAGCGTCTCACCCAGACGAAGCTGCAGACTTAGCGACTATCACAGATACAGGCAGCACATAGCAACCTTATTGTGAACATAGCGGTCTTCTACTTCAACAGAATTGGGGCTACGTGGACTATACAGAAGCCAGATTGTACCTCAGCATATGGAACTTCAAGTTAAGTAGGTCTTTGCTTATTAATAAAGAAACCAGTTATTAATTGCGTGCAGTTTGTGTTATAGAACGAAGATGCTGGCCACCAACCAATCTCCTCTCTTTGCTCCCCATGATACAGCTCTACAGACACAAAGAGACGACATAAAAGTGGCTAAAGAGAATTCAACAGTGGCGACGGGGTTGGGATTGGAATCCACGTGTGCAAAGCACCTCACTACTTACAACGGACGGAAAATTCCAGTGCTTGGACAGTGTAGTTTGCCTGCCACTTACAAGTCTCACTCTAAGACATTAAATTTTACCGCGTTGAAATCAAGAAACATTGAGAACATTTGCGGTTTAGATGCATTTCATCTGTTTGGCCTTAGCATCCAAGACAATGTACTTTCCAAATCGTCTTTTGATCCGAATGCCAATATATCTAGCTTGCTTAAAGAATTTCCTGAACAATTTTCCGAAGGAAGAGGGAAAGCTAATAACTTTGTAGCGCATGTTACACTGAAAGACAATCCACAGCCTAAATTTTTCCGCGCCCACCCCTTTCCATTTGCTTTAAGAGACAAAGTAGCCAGAGAATTGAAAGAATTGCAAGATAATGGTTAATTGCTCCCATTCAAGCTACACAATAGACAAGTTGACTAGTTTTGTTGCCTAAGCCTTCTGGTCGCATTCGCATTTGTGTTGACTTCGAGTCTACAGTCAACCCACAGACAGTAGTTGACACTCGTCCGTTACCTCAAGGTGAGGAACTCATGCACAGTCTTGGTGCAGGATGTTAATTTTATATAGATTTACGTGATGCCTATTTGAAAATTCTGTTGGATTAAGAATTACAGAAAGTGTTTGTTGTAAATAAACACTTAGGACTGTTCTAGAATTTGCGTTTGCCCTTCGGCAGTGCTTCCGCACCCGTCTTTTTTCAAAGTTACTTGGAACAGCTGACTGCAAAAGTGCCATTTTGTTCAAACTACCTTGACAACATTTCCATCTCAGGTCGTATACCAAAGGAACACGTTGGCAATTTGCGTACTCTTTTTCGAGTGTTGTCAGAAGCAGGACTCAAGTGTCGTCTCGAAAATTGTGGCTTTTTTCAAACTGAACCACAACCCTTAGGTCATCTGATAAACAGTCAGGGTGTGCACCCCCTCCAATCTCATTTGCTTGTAATCCGTGACCTGCTTGTTCCTCGCAATTTGTCTGAACTGCAGTCAGTACTAGTCAAGTTCACGTACTACATTCGGTTCATGCCGAATGCCGCTCAGATCGCAGCTCCGTTGCATCGCTTGCGTCTCAAAAATGTATCTTCTGTGTGGACTAAAGATTTTCAAGACGCATTACAGAAACTCAAAATTGCTTTGCTCAGTGACAGATGTTTAGTGCATTTTGACCAGGCCAAGCCAGTATTACAAGTCGATGCTTCTTCCTACGGAATCGGCGCTGTGCTTTCCCACAGAATTGGTGCACAAAACAGCCTTGTGCCTAGGCCTGTGGACAACTAACAAGCAGTCCCAGCGACATCAGTGGGAACTACGGACTGGTGATCACATCACAAAGAGTGTGTAGAAAGACAAAAGCAAATCAAACAATTAAATTTCAAGAACACTCACCATGTATTTGGGGGCAAGGAGTGGTGCATTGTGGCAACTGTAATGTTCTGATGTGCCCACGAAAATATGCGAACTATGCGGTCTGGCATTCTGATTATCAGAATGTAGGAAGCTTATCTATTAGAGCCCTAAAATCCCAGCATATTTCAGTGTGAGGTGAACCGTTCGCTGGTCTGTCCAAACCAATTAGACTCACACGCACAATGGTGCATGATGGAATTGTCAAATGTCAGATGGCTGACTAAGGACGACTAAGTTCAGTTGCATGACACACTATATGTCCGAGATGATAAGCAGTTCCACGGACAGTACAGTAGGAAACTGTCACAGGCTCTTCGTCCACCACAAGATACAGGCCACACGTCGCACCCACTAGGGAAAGACCTGAAATTCTCCACCAGGGGAGGATCCAAATACAAAGACCCCAAAGGACCACATCCACTTGAGAGAGGACACGTTACTCTCTCACCTATTTTTCGTATACGGAAAATTATTAAATATTTTATTACAACCTGACGCACTTTGAGCGAGACTTTAGAAAGTTAACGGCCTGAGCAGACGTAGATGGAGCCTGGTAGGGCGCTAAAAAGCATGAGGTATTTTTATGGTTCTTAGCTCGCAGAAACAGCATGTTTGGAGTTGGAAGCAATTGGCGGCGAGTCCATCCCTCAGTAAATCTTGCTGGGCAGGCCCACAGCTGTACATGGCGAAGAGAGCATCCCCTTGTCGAGACAGGTCTCCAGCAGAACAATACCGCAATACCTGCATTGGCGCCAGCTGAATGCTGGGCAGGGGGGACAGACTGAAGGAACACATCTACACAGTGGAGTCGTATACTGGGCATTGTGTGCAGAGGCACCTGTTAGCTTGCTGCCATGGAAAGTCATGCGACTTTGGAGAAAAACATCTTACCCCCTCTGCAAAAACTTAAAAAAGCCAGTAATAGGCGGTTTCTTCTTTTCCCAGACATACAGGTTTCTTAACTCTTGCTCTGGTTCGACAGGAGTTTGTGCTGTCATGTGGGAGCGGAGATTTAGCGCCTCTAGAGCGCTGTGATTGGCTCAAGACGGCGTGAAGCCGGTGTCGTTCATGCACTTTCTGGGAAAACGATTTTTTTTTTTTCTGAAGAGGTGTGAGGCTCTTGGGTGCTGGACTTTGGTCTGGTAAAAGAGGACTTCTGGTCCATGCTCTAGCATGTGTGGTTGGTGCTTGGGACCTGTCCTGAGACTGACTTCACTTGCGAGTAGTTTAGACTGGGGAGCCTGTGGTGAAGTTCTTACTGTGGCGACAGTGTGACTTCAAACTTGCCGGCCGGGCTGGCTGAGCATTTATAGGCACTACAGTCTGGACCCGCGCGACCGCAATGGTCGCAGTTTCGAATCCTTCCTCGGGCATGTATGTGTGTGATGTCCTTAGTTTAGTTAGGTTTAAGTAGTTCTAAGTTCTAGAGGACTAATGACCTCAGAAGTTAAGTCCTATAGTGCTCGGAGCAATTTTTGAACTTCAGACCTCTCGGACTACTCGTTTGCCAAGGGCACACTTATTCGTTTTTAGTTTACCAGTCTTGACGTTTGATATCCTTGTGTGCTCTGTTGTATAAGTGAGCCAGATTGGTCCTTGGTACGACCAGCGAACGGGTGTGTCACACACTGAAATCTACCGTGATTTCAGGGCCCTGGTAGGGAGTAAATTGGGATCCTTTTACCTGATCGCTAGACCGTGAGGTTTTTACATTTCTTTCGTGGCCGCGATCGATACACAGGTGCCGCCTCACGTCTCGCCTCCGCAGCACACATCTCGCCAGCTGCACGAAGCAAACAGGGTAACGTACTGCTGCTCTGGCCTTGTCAGTGCACACAGATCTCAATCGCCACTTGCTCTCAGCTGCACCTGTATAGAGAAAATTCTGCAGATTTTAACAATCAAAGTCTGCTCAGCGTCAGATCAATTCGGATTGCGTTATCTACATTTTCATGGCCAGAGTACTTTACTCACTTCTGCCACCCAGGACCCTTGTCCATTGTGATCTTAAACAACATGTTCGTTGTTTACGGTATTGAAACATAACTTGTTTAGCATAATCTATGTCTGTCTTTGTTTTGGGAAAATAAACATTGTCAGTAAACTAAATTTTGCATACATTCTCAATCATTTTTATATAGTCAGCCACACAGGTTAACATTCATTGTTGCGACCCTGCCAGGATCTCGGATTGATGGCACCTTCTGTTACCGTCAGATCGTGTTGCCTAGCGTTATCATTCGCGTTGACGTCCTTTGGCCAGAATTTTGAGTTGATGACACCTTCTTTGACCGTCAGATCGTAGATAGTGTTGCATAGTAAAGTTTCTGTTCCCCATGTTTAATGTGGTTCACTGGGAAGAATATATTCGCGTTGCTGGCGCCTAGACATAGTACTAATATTTAATTATCGTATGTGTGTATTTTCATGTTGTGGTTGTGACTTCAGTGTCACTTGATTGTTTGTTTCTGATGGTGAACGGCGTTGTGCGGACTTGTTAGGAGTCAGATTTTCGTTTGTGAGTATAGACAAGCGTTTTGTTATTTGAATTCGTTTTCAGTAACTGGGAATCAGTTGCTCACGGGTGCGTAATTTAGAGTAGAATATGAGTGGTATAGGAATGTGTAGTGTTTAAATTCGTTTGGGTCAAAGTTAGTGTGCATTGTTACAAGAAGCAAGGCACGTTTGCTACAGAGTTGGGGAAGTAATTGTGTTTTGTTAACCATGTATCCACGTCAGATTATTAGCGATGGCCAGGCAGATATTACACAGAATTTTCAGGTAAATGCAGCTGTGGACCGGGCAGACATGTCAAACGTAGAACCTGCAGAGTATGACGACATGTGTCACTCTGGTGACGACAGTGAACGGCAGACTGCGGCAGAACGAAATGTAGGCGCTGCTGGTACGAGACGCACCATCAGTGAGACTGGCAGACCAGAATCACGACGAAACGTCACAGAATGATGGAATCTCGTTCACCCAGTTCGGAAGGTGTTAGTGGTGGATCTCAGTTTGAGGCTCTCATGCAATTCATGCAAGAGGCAAAAAGGAAGAGGCAAGAGGCTGAAAGAAAGAGACAAGAGGCACAGAATAAGAGACGGGAGAAAGAGGAAGAAAGACACAAATTAGAACGGTCAAGAAAGATATCATAAGAATCCAAGAAGAGCTAGAGAATGTCAAGAAAACGACACTATAAACGCGCGAGGTCGCTGGCCAGGTGAAGCGCGGTGCCAAAACAGCGCGATTGGTAGCGCAAGTAGCACGAAAGAACGCATAAGTGACCAAAGAACAAGTTAAACTGGCAAGAACTGAGGTGTGGAAGACAAAATAGTCATCCGCAACCCTCCAAATGGCTCAAATGGCTCTGAGCACTATGGGACTTAACATCTGAGGTCATCAGTCCCCTAGAACTTAGAACAACTTAAACCTAACTAACCTAAGGACATCACCCACATCCATGCCCGAGGCAGGATTCGAACCTGCGACCGTAGAGGTCGCGCGGTTCCAGACTGAAGCACCTAGAACCGCTCGGCCACACCGGCCGGCTGCAACCCTCCAAAGGTAAGGCAAGAAAATAGTTCAAGAAACGCAGGAAAAAATGAGTGAGTCTGGTAAGTGAACTGAACAGATAGAAATCAAACAGGCCGAAACCTCTGAAATTAAAGATTAGCAGACCAGAGTCGCCTTGCAACAAAACGAGTTGGCTAAGGACGTTCGGCTGGCACATGAGTCGGTTGCGCAACTGCAAACACAATCTCGTCCGATAGAGCGCCATCGAGAGCATCACAGAAGTGAGGTAAATGTTTTGCGACTCTCCGAACCGCTATATGAGGACACAGCCCTTGCGCATGGACGAATGCAGCAGGAATATGCTTCTGCCGCGGCGGAACGCGTAATAGAAAATGTTCCGTCGGTAACACGCAGCATGTCAGAGACAGAGCTGGAAAAAAATTGTACGCGTCTACGAAGGTCAGAAACGTTATTACGTTAGTCTAACAACACGAGGGGATACCATAACGGTCCACGAGCATTGTTGGTGCACGGATACATGGAATCACGCGCTGCAGACGAGAAGGAAAATTCGTACGGTGGATACGTCGAACCTTTCGGCCACAAACTTTTCTTGACCACCCAGAATTTTCAAGTCTACAAGCAGGCAAACAACGCATTACATCGAAAGACCTGGTGGCACAGTACGATCACGTTCTACCAGAATCTTGACCACTGAAATGCCAGCTCCAGTTTATCTCTGGTTTCTTAGAAGGGTCAATTGCAGAACATATTTGCGGAGTTGCGGAGAGTTGTCACTCCTACCAAGAATTTAGGGAGGTATTCCTTAGTACATATTGGTCGCAAGACACAAAGGAGAGGACAAAACAGGAGACTATGTTAGGAAAGGACTTAGAAGCGTCAAGATTCCGCAGGCCTGTCAAATTCTTCGAATCACTGATCAAGAAGAACCGATTCTTGGATCAACTGTACAGTCCCAAGGAAATTATAAGTCACTGTTACATTAAATTACCTTTATGTTACCAGCAGCTGTTCATCGGTAGATGCAGCGATTCACTCGAAGCTTTCAAGAGCGCGTAGTGCGAACTCAAGTACGTGAATGAAATTCACAACTCGAGGGAAAAAGTAGAAATAATGACCGTAACTGGCCAGATTTACCAAAGAGGAATGACGATGGACGAAATGGGGGAAAACATCAATCGATTCGAAACCAAAATTCAAACTTCAATGGGATTAACCAGCCACCATGGGAAAATAGAAGAAGACGAGGAAATTATAATCATAACAACAACAGCTACCGACGAAACGGAAACTGGAGAGAGCAAGAGAACTCGAACCAGGATCAACAGGACTCTAGGGAACAACATCAAAGTAATAGCAGCACATACAACGGTCAAGGTCAATGGAATTACCAACGTAGCGAAACAAATTGATGCCACCTAACCCATCGCAGGGGTCACGCATTGACACACAGCCACTGCGGTCTCAGCTCAAAACAATGCCGCAGAAACTATCGGAACGAGCGATATTAACCTGTTAGAATATGAAGATCCTAGAGAACTGCAACAAGGAGAGAAGGTGCAGTATGTAAATAGTCCCCATAGATGAACTGTTTAAGGTAATTTAATGTTGATATTGTGTTGCTTATCGTAATTTTCCATTTGCTCTATTTCCGTATTACTTTGTTTGTCTGCCATTTTCATTAGTTTTAAGCATGAGTCCTTGCTGAATGTGGTCAAATGAGTTGCGTATTTGTGACATCTTCAAGCCAACATTTACTAGCAGGTGGCAGATTGAATTAAAATTCTGTTGCAAGTAATGTTATCAACAATTAGCACTTTTGTGGTGTACCAGACCAGGCAAAATGCAATACTGAGTACTCCAAACAACAGAGTACTGCTATTATTTCTGTGGACCTGACAACTGTTGTCCAGTTTCCGCAATTGAGCATCGTACTCTGCCATAGAATTCTTTAAGAAGAGCCTTCTTATTGCGTCTTGTCATGGTCCGCGCGGCTCCCCCCGCCGGAGGTTCGAGTCCTCCCTCGGGCATCGGTTTGTGTGTGTCGTCCATAGCGTAAGTTATTTTAAGTTAGATTAAGCAGTGTGTAAGCTTAGTGACCGATGACCTCAGCAGTTTGGTCCCATAAGACCTTACCACAAAAATTTACCTCAGTGAGCGCGCATGAGAGGCGCAACACCACGTGGTATGGCTCAGAGGGCTCTAAGCACTATGGGACTTAACGTCTGAGATTATCAGTCCCCTAGACTTAGAACAACTTAAATCTTACTAACCTAAGGACATCACACACATCCATGCCCGAGGCAGCATTCGAACCTGCGACTAACAGCAGCGCGGTTCCGGACTGAAAGGCCTAGAACCGCTCTATCACAGCGGCCGGACGTGGCATGGACTCGACTAATGTCTGAAGTAGTGCTGGAGGGAATTGACATCTTGAATCCTACAGGGCTGCCCATAACTCCGTAAGAGTATGAGGGGCTGGAGACCTCTTCCGAACAGAACGTTGCAAGGCATCCCAGTTTGGTTACATAATGTTCACGTCTGGGGAGTTTGGTGGCCAGCGAAAGTCTTTAAACTCAGCCACTCTGTAGCAATTCTGGACATGTGGGGTGTCGCATTGTCGTCCTGGAATTGCCCAAGTCCGTCGGAATGCACAATGAACATGAACGGATGGAGGTTGTCAGACAGGATGCTTACGTATGTGTAACCTATCAGAGTAGTATCTAGACGTATCAGGGATTCCATATCACTCCAAATACAGACGCCCCACACCATTACAGAGCCTCCACCACCTTGAACAGTCTCCTGCTGACATGCAAGGTCCATGGATTCATGAGGTTGTCTCCGTACCCGTACACTTCCATCCGCTCGATACAATTTGATACGAGACTCGCCTAACCATGCAACAAGTTTGTAATATCAACAGTTCAATGTCTGTTTTGACGGGCCCAGGCAATGATTAAAGCTTTGTGTCGCGCTGTCATCAAGGGTACACGAGTAGGCCTTCGGCGTCGAAAGCCCATATCGATGATGTTTCGTTGAATGGTTCGCACGCTGACACTTGTTGATGGCCCAGCACTGAAATCTGAAGCAATTCGCGGAAGGGTTGCACTTCTGTCACGTTGAACGATTCTTTTCAGTCGTTGTTGGTCCCGTTCTTGCAGGATCTTCTTGCGGTCGCAGTGACGTCGGAGAGTTGATGTTTTGTTGGATTCCTGATATTCACGGTACACTTGTAAAATAGTCGTGCTGGAAAATCCCCACTTCATTGCTATCTCGGAATGCTGTGTCCCATCACTTGTGCGCCAACTATAATACCTTGTAAAAACTCACTTAAATCTAGATAACCTGCCATTGTAGCAGCAGTAGCCGATCTAACAACTACGCCAGACAATTGTTGTCTTAAGTAGCCGTTGCCGACCTCTGGGCCGTATTCTGCCCTTTTACACATCTCTGTATTTGAACACGCATGCCTATAACAGTTTCTTTCCCGCTTCAGTGTACATCAATGACTTTCCCACTAATCTTAGTCATGGGGGAAACATTCTCTTTTCTGATGGCAGCAACATTATAAGCACCGAGAAAACAAGAGGACTCCTTGCAGAGAAAGCAGATGAAATGGTCAGGAACTGTACAACTGGTAAATAAGAAATAAAGTGACACTGAATGCAAAGAAAACAAATGTCATGAACTTCATTTTGAAGAGGGAAAATTACACTAATATATTAAATGTAGATAGCACCTCTGCAAACAGTGTAACAAGAGCTAATTTCAAGGAATACATATTGATTCTCACTGAAGTGGTATGAACACACGAAGTTCAATGTACTGACTTGGCAGAAAATCCTAAGAAATTTCGGTCTTATGTCAAAGCGGTAGGTGGATCAAAACAAAATGTCCAGACACTCTGTGACCAAAATGGTACTGAAACAGAGGATGACAGACTAAAGGCCAAAATATTAAATGTCTTTTTCCAAAGCTGTTTCACAGAGGAAGACTGCACTGTTGTTCCTTCTCTAGATTGTCGCACAGATGACAAAATGGCAGATATCCAAATAGACGACAGAGGGATAGAGAAACAAATAAAATTGTTCAAAAGGGGAAAGGCCGCAGGACCTGATGGGATACCAGTTAGATTTTACACATAGTACATGAAGGAACTTGCCCCCCTTCTTACAGCGGTGTACCATAAGCCTCTAGAAGAGCGTAGCGTTCCAAAAGATTGCAAAAGGGCACAGGTCATCCTCGTTTCCAAGAAGGGACGTCGAACAGATGTGCAGAACTATAGACCTATATCTCTAACGTCGATCAGTTGTAGAGTTTTGGAACACGTATTATGTTGGAGTATAATGACTTTTCTGGAGACTAGAAATCTACTCTGTAGGAATCGGCATGGGTTTCGAAAAAGACGATCGTGTGAAACCCAGCTCGCGCTATTCGTCCATGAGACTCAGAGGGCCATAGACGCGGGTTCCCAGGTAGATGCCGTGTTTCTTGACTTCCGGAAGGCGTTTGATACAGTTCCCCACAGTCGTTTAATAAACAAAGTAAGAGCTTATGGACTATCAAACCAATTGTGTGATTGGATTGAAGAGTTCCTAGATAACAGAATGCAGCATGTCATTCTCAATGGAGAGAAGTCTTCCGAAGTAAGAGTGATTTCAGGTGTGCCGCAGGGGAGTGTCGTAGGACCGTTGCTATTCACAGTATATATAAATGACCTTGTGGATAATATCGGAAGTTCACTGAGACTTTTTGCGGATGATGCTGTAGTATATCGAGACGTTGTAACAATGGAAAATTGTACTGAAATGAAGGAGGATTTCCAACGAATTTACGCATGGTGCAGGGAATGGTAACTGAATCTCAGTCTAGACAAGTGTGATGTGCTGCGAATACATAGAAAGAAAGATCCCTCGTCATTTAGCTACAATCTAGCAGGTCAGCAACTGGAAGCAGTTAATTCCATAAATTATCTGGGAGTAGGCATTAGGAGTGATTTAAAATTGAATGTCCATATAAAGTTGATCGTCGGTAAAGCAGATGCCAGACTGAGATTCATTGGAAAAATCCTAAGGAAATGCAATCCGAAAACAAAGGAAGTAGGTTACAGTACCATTGTTCACCCGCTGCTTGAATACTGCTCACCAGTGTGTGATCCGTACCAGGTAGGGATGATAAAGGAGATGGAGAAGATCCAACGGAGAGCAGCGCGCTTCGTTACAGGATCATTTAGTAATAGCGATAGCGTCATACTGTACTTTTCGTTTTCTGGATGAACTCACTCTCAGAGCTATGCAGTGTGTAATACTAACACCCTATCTTCTTTCTGAGGTCAACATCTCACTCGGTGTAGAGGGATGCTGGCTCAGGTTTTCAGGCTAGGAAATGGAATTTCAGGGAGCACAAAGTGGTTCTACCATTAGCTGTTGCACGTGCAGTGTTATGAAATAGTGTGTGTGTTGTGTGTGCAGTGACTGGGAGTGAGAAATGAATGAACCGTGCAGTATGGCCATATATCATTATTAAATAAATTATTTGAAAAAACATTATTGTACGCTGAGGGTAAACCAAATGAAGAAACACTGTTTTAAACAGAATTGTCTTTTATTCAGGAGGGTGGAGACTCCAGCTTTCATCCAGTCATCCTGATTTACGTTTTCCGTTTTTCCCTAAATGCCGGGATGTTTCCCGGAAACGGCTGACAACATGTCCCGTCCTTGTTGTAAATCTCCAGCTCTGCAAACATTTGTATGTGTGAATTACTGTACTTCATTTCTGTTGGTCTTAAACTGTAACAGCAAGACATGTCTAGTATCCTTGCAAAAGAGATGTGCAGATAAATAAGACTACTATTACTACTGTTACTAGTATTACTATATTCCATCTCCAGGGTTGAATATTTTTGACACTCTGGGAGTCGGACACGATTAATGTCTTTCAGAAGGGATTTGAACATACAAACTTGAATGCTTCAATAATTTCGACTGACTCCAGCGTAAAAACTGAAGCCCCTTTAGGTAGCTTGAAGGCTTTACTGATTTGGGTCTGAGGCCATAGACAAATACATCCAGTATACACGTGTTGTTGAATTTTTTGGATCCATCTGTGTACAGGGTAGTCAGAAACACTGAAAAGCTTGTAAGGGTGTTCCAGATTAGGTTGAGTTGAGAAATAACTGATAAGAAAGAAAATCGATGCGTTGTTTCGTTTCTGACTTAATTAACATTGAAGTTGCGTGCGCAAATTCAAGTGGTCCGCCAGAAATAGTGTCTCCAAACGTGTTCTTCGTTTCTTTTCATAAAGCCCAACAAGAGAGCGCTACAAAAATTAGACGTGGGGTAGTAGTAAGGACCGAACCAGAGCCGAAGGGTGAGCAGTCTCGTGTGCTATCATCTACGTTACGAGAACAACTGATACCAATTGTTTCTGGCGGGCACTTGAACTTGTGCATGCAACGGCTTGGTTGACTAATTTCAATTCTAATTAACTCAGAATTGGCATAAATTATCAATTTTTTCTTCACAATTATTTTCCAGCACATCCTACCCCCAACGCCCTTACAAGTTATATACAGATAAAACCAGGCCACTGACTTCCAACGAGACGATTAAATCTGCAATTTATGTTTATATCTTCCGAGCTTGTGAGTTAAAATAATAGAGTGTAGCCGGCCGCGGTTGTTTCGCGGTTAAGGCGCTCAGTCCGGAACCGCGTGATTGCTACGAATCTTGCCTCGGGCATGGATGTGTGTGATGTCCTTAGGTTAGTTAGGTTTAAGTAGTTCTAAGTTCTAGGGGACTGATGACCATGGATGTTAAGTCCCATAGTGCTCAGAGCCATTTGAACCATTTTTTTAATAGAGTGTACAGACGTAGTCTAGTCCAGTTCGAAGAATTCCTCAGTACGAGGTGAGTAGAATGCTTTGACTCGCTACTAACCACACAGATAAGTGGGCGAATCACATCTCATCGTTCTTGGAACTTATTAACAGTGGACTGTATTTGAGACGCTCAGTTTATCCGTGAGTCAAATATCATTTCAAGGAATAGAGCGGAGGTTTAATCTAGAAATATACTACCCACAAGTGAGCTGACCCTCAAAGCGAGCAGAGTTCTATTTATAAAAAAGGTACAATCACAGATTTCCTAGCCGAAATCTCCACCCCACTGGTAGAAAAACATTCATTGACATATTTTATGGTAGAGGTTTCTCATTAATTACACAAATAGTAGTGGAATCAGCACGGGGAGGAGATAATAATTCCGTTTTGATTTGAAGATACTAGACTGCAGCTGAATAAACACATACGGTACATTGCCTGCATAGTATAATACTTATGTGGGGAAAACGATTGTTCGCTCTAAATCATAAGTATACATAGTATACAAGAAGAGGCTTAAAACTGCACCCTGAACAAAGTCTTGGGAAACAAAAGAGTTCGAAGCATGTTTCCTTTGAGTCTAAAATAGACTGCTTATTGAGCGACCAGTGCATTGATACCATATATCAATCATCCTCGAGGGAAATCCGAATTTCGTCATCTTATTCAAGAGGAGAGATACTGAATATGATCATAAGCCTCCTTAACTTCAAGGAAAGCATCTGAATCCGTAATGACTCCGAGGCTTCAAATTACCATTTTCAAGCCACCATTCCATTTTCCTTTCTACCATTCGCTTCATTGTTTTTGGTACAGAAGACGACAACTCGATCGGTCGATAGTTAGAGACTGTATTTGGATCTTTAACAGTTTTCAGTACTGGAATTATAACTTGAGTCTTCCATGTTTCCATTGGGTCCTGTTTCACCCACCACTGATTAAAAATACTCAACATCAGATATTTTGCTTCCATAGGCAGATTCCAAAGCACATAAATCAGTAAAATGACAGCTGCCACTTAATGATTTAATAGCAATATTTAGTTCTTTTTTTATACAGAGACGAAGCAGGATAAGATGATAGTCATCTTCAACAGGAGGTGGATGAATGTGCAATGGAACCTAGGGGGAAGTGAGAGTATCGATAAATTCCTCTATCCAGACAGTTGTTAATTGGAAGAGGGATGACAGTCGGCTTTCTCTGAACGCCTTCGTTTTATATGAAATTCTTGCCGTACTGCTTGCTTTATTGAGTGATGAACAAAATTAAATGCACTTTTCCCCAAGTTAAAATAGAATTCTGGCGTTACGTTTTCAAAGCATGTCCGTGAATTGCAATTTCTCTAGAGTTTTCAGAATTACATGTAAGAAGGAATGGATCTTCATAACAACAAACTCTTTTTTTTTTGGAATGCTGACATCCGATGCGACTTCCGTGTTTTTTTTTTAAAGCTTAGTGTGCGTCTTTTTCCTTTAAGTCATATTCCATAATTCCGAGTTTCCTTCGAACTGTTTGTTAATATTTGTCCCAGTTGGTTTTGCAGTTTCCACTTTACTATTAATGTAATACATTTGTTTAGTACCAACGTTTATGTTCATGTGAAACCCTGCTGGGAGATGATCTGATCCCACTGAATCTGTTTTAACATGTCAATTATAAAGTTCAGTTAAAACAGGTGATAAAAGGTGTTGCGGAACTTCTCCTAAAGCCGCCTGCACACGGGACGAGGTAAAACGTTGACGTGCACGCAAACGGGATGTCCCACGTCACGAGGCACAGCACAGCTGGCACACGGGATGGGCCGGTTAACGTGATTTTGCTCTCTCAGCGTTATCCAGCGGCAGTTGTTGAATTTATTCAACGCGCGAGTTTTATGCCTGGCGCGCGAAGCACACGGTTCACGAAGTGAATATGGATCAAACTGAATTAGCTGTATTGGCTTTATTGGCTATTGTGGAAGATGAGAGGAGAAAACACCGCAGAAGTTCATGGACACGCCAGTGGATTCGGCCAGCTTTACGAAACCTGTCTTTTGCTTAATTAGTTGACAGTTATAATCAGAGATGCCAAAATCTTTTAAAAACATGTACAGTTTTGCCTGAAGTACATGGTCTAAAACGATGCTAGGCTTTTAGATACCCTAGTTGCAGTGTTCACCATTTGTGCCGCAGCAAAAGTGTTCACAATATCCAGGAAGTATTCACCAATTTCACCATCAACACTAGTGCTAATATTCATAACTTGTGTACATAAATTGTTATACTTTGGGACTGAGCCTCTTCCCATGCCTTAACATATTGAAGAATGTGTCTACATTACAGTGTGCGAGCAGTACATGCACAGGCTGATTAACTTTCCATGGTTATCTAGCTTGGTTAGTTCAAAGGATACTAATTCGACTGTATATCTGCGCTATATGCCATCAGATCTTCTACAGTTTTAAAATGTGTGCCACGTCTCCCCCCTCCCCTCCCCCCGCCCCTGTAAGGCTGCTAGATCTACAGTAGCAACTTGCACATTTGTATGCTGACATCACTGCATGCTGTATTTGTGTCCATACCAGTGGCCTCTAATACGTACCACTTATAAGCTGTGCAAGGACTGTGGATCAGTGTGAAGCAGGTGTGCTTATTTGTCATAGATTTCATATTTTGGAGAAGAATAGTAGCTATAAAGCGAATGACTTTAATGAAAGGGAACATGTGTTTTGGTGCTGCATGTTACAACTGTTCTCAGTAGACTGAATCACTTTATCCGGTGTTGAGAACTGTGTTTCTTTTTTGACTAATTTAAAAATATACAGTTTGCATTACCTGTCTGGGTTACAAGATGGGACTTTACAACATGTCCACTAACGACATTAATGTGCAACGTAAGTACATTGTTTCAGATTTCTAACACAGCTAACGAGTAGAAGCAAGAAGTGCACTCATTCAATTTGCTGTGGCAATTTACCATTGCATAGGTGCAGTTGATGGTAAAAAGGTAACCTTCCGGGCCCCGAGAGCAGTAGGCGCCTACTTCAGAGATTACAAAGGCCACAACAACAATGTGCTCCTGGCGGTCGTTGATGCCCATTATATGTTCTTATATACAAACATTGGTGCCAATGCTACAGTTAATGATGGGACAAGTTTTAACCAAAGCAAACTATCATAGGTCTTACAGAGCAATAACATGAATTTGCCGCCACCTGAGAAAGTGGAGTGTTTCGACGGGCCTGACCTGCCATATGTATTTGTGGCAGACGTTGCTTTTGCTCTCAAACCATATATGATGAAACCCTATCCAGAGAGAGGGTTGTCGAAAGAGCAGAAGGTGTTTAATTACAGATTAAGCAGAGTTCGGAGAGTAGTGGAGAATGCTTTCCACATAATGTCAAACAAATTTGGAGTTCTGCTAAACCCAATTCGTTTACCTCCGAATAAGGTTGACACAATCATCAGAACTTGCTGTGTTCTGCACAATTTTATTCTGGAGCAAAATCCCAGATTGTATGTGCCAGGAGACATACATAACATATCTGTGGACTCTAGGATGGAAGGAATTCCAACACAACATGGAAGGCATGCAACTGCAGATGCATTGAGAGGCAGAGATGACTTCAAGATGTATTTCAATTCCATAGGTGCTGTCCCATGGCAAGAAGATGCTGTTGATGCTAGGAGGTGGTGATGACAGTAGAGCTTTGGAAAACAGTACACATTTATATGTCATTAATTTTTATGTATTTTTTATATATGTTATGTAAGAAACAATTTTTTTTATAAGCCATTCAATATTTCTGTACGGCAATTTGTACTCAACATCTATTGTGTACAGAAGTTGTAATCCAGAACTTTGTGTACATTCCTGTACATAATACACATAATAAAAGTTGTTTAGTGTTCACCAGTGCCCAGTTGCGAAAAAGTTTTAGTTTACCATTACAATAAAGACTTACAGCAATTACTATGAAGTTGTGTTTATTGCTCACAATTATACAGAAGAGTAAATACAGTTAACTGTTACATCATAATTGGTGGTAATTTCAATATTTATTCAGTCTCTAATAGTACTGATTTAAGGCACATTGTTACCGATGTCCAACACTGGTTTGTTCCCTACCATTACATTCCTGGTAATATTAGGAAATGCTAAATTGATGTATTTCATGAAATAGATTGGAGAAATATATAAGCTCATGAACTGTGTTCTGTTAGAACCAAAGAGGATAAATACTCCTGATGCTATTTTCTAAGATTTTTCCAAGGTTTGATAGTACTTTTCCGTCTTATTCCTGATCTACACAAATAATTTACCAGAAACATTGAATTACTCTTCAAAAACTGTTAAACTGTGGTATTCAGATACTCGTTAACAACAATGTACATATTAATAAGTTTTAATTTAGCAGTTTACTGAATTCATTGACATTAAATCAGTAAGTTGTCATGGAATAATGCTTTGGGGTCACTCATGGCTCAAAAACGTGCTATAAGAGTAATACCTGGTGCACCCATTATGATCTTGTAGGCATCAAGGAGTGGAGCTGACTATTACTGCATAGTATATTGCCTTGTGAAATTTATTGCAAGCTACTGCAGTTTGAAATGATAATAATTCGACTGCTTATCTGCGCTATATGCGGTCAGATCTTCTACAGCTTTAAAATGTGTGCCACGTCTCTTTCCCTGCCCCCTCCTCCTCCCCCCCCCCCCCCACCACCACACACACACATTACCAGAAAGAAAACTGACATTCATTACTCGATATTAAAGTTGTCTTTAGCACAAAGAAGTGTTGCACAATGCTGCGACAAAACTGATAGCTTACCCAGTAATATAAAATGTTCGAGAGCGAAGTAAAATTTGAAAGTAAACTAAAGTTCCTCCTTCACAACTTCTATTCTCTAGAGGAATTTCTATTACTCTAATGTGTAAAAGGTGGTGGGCAGGAATTACCTTCTTGTTTTAAACAATCTTTATAAATGCCCAGCATATAACCATATTTCAAAACTAACTTACAATATGTATGTAAAAATGAATTTTTCTACGTCGCTACAATTTCTCGTGCAAATGATCCGCGGAACATGAAACTAACTAACAAATATCTGTTTTGGGTTAAAGTTACACCTACTTCGTCTGGAATACAAGATAAAAGTGGCACCTCAGTAGTGTTAACTTTTGTTGGCTATATTGAGGTGTTGCCTAACAATCCCTATGACAGTTTTCATTATTCTTTGTGAGAATTACTTTTAAGTGAACTTGAAGTCTATTATAGGCCTAAAATTATTCCATCACTATTTACTTTATTAAATAAAGTTTATCAATGTTTTGGTATGTATTGCATTATCAATTATTTACTGTTGCATTATTAATCATTTGTTGTTGCTGCTGGTTATGAAGATGACAACTCTACAGTAATCACTTATGACTTTAAAAGAATCTGCGCTGAGAATGTACATTTGAAATGTGTAACAACTATACTCACACTGCCATTCCCAAATGATAACTAAAAAATTAACCTACTTGCCTTTCAAAATTCTACACTAATAATGGGAGTTGTAAGTACACATAAATTGTGGAGCCATATTTTCACTTTTACACTGATTTACTTTTCAAAATATACACTGCCAGCAGTAGTGTTCAACGTACACTTCAATCGTGCAGCTACTTTTACAGCTTTTAAAAGTTTATTCCCATAGTTATGGTACACAGATCTTACAGTATTTAGTTTAGCATGTATCACTGTCACTTTTATGATGCAACTCACACCAATGATGGAAAAATACAAGAAAATATGACTAACACTACCCACACCTTACCATAGTTCTTCATACTGATGAGATTTAATGTGATTTGGTAGCACAAAGGTACATAACTGCTGCTGCTGACAGTATTTTGATAAGCCACACATCATATGGATAGGCTACACTCAGATCTCTATGGGTTGATAAGAAAATAAGATTCTCTGTGGGTTTCATGAAAGAATGAGTAGATAAATAAAAAAACATCTGGAATTCACAAATCATTTATTGACTGACAACAGCTTCATACACGAGTTGGAGAATTTGCTGTTTAACTGACATTCTTGTTTCATGGCTTCTAATGTCCTTGATCTCAGTGGCCAAATATTTCACAAATGTGTCAACATCATCATCACGATTATTCTCTAGCCTTTCAGCTGTTAATTGAAGAGCACTTGAATAGTGCCTTTCCTCAATCTGCTTCCTTCTTTACGGTGTAGAATTCTTTGTTGCACCACTCTGTCCTACACTCAATGTAGTTACTGGCGAAGGAAATTCAACTATTAATTCTGTTTCTTCACTGAAGTCTCTATCATTCTCCACCATCACGTCATCTGTGGAAGAGCCCACAGCATTATTCTCGACTGAGCTTTCATCCATCTGAAATACATAAAACAAATCAGATGAAAGTATCCAGCTTTGCATTATAGGGTGGTGTAGACAAAAATTACTTTGTATGAGCATGTGACAGTAAATTCATACTGACATCAGTAACCAACAGCAGCAGAGTGCCTTTGGATGGGTTAGATATGTTGCCAGACAACATTCCAATCATATTTAAAAAAAATATTAAGATGGAAACTCCAAATTGAAGCTTAGTTGAAGGTAGTAATCTGTACACTCCTGCTACTGCTGAGTATAAAAATCAATCAATGAACAACAGTTTAAAAAGAGACATATCCAAATTCAACAGTGAAATGCATCTACAACTACATCTACATCCATACTCCGCAAGCCACCTGACGGTGCGTGCCGGAGGGTATCTTTAGCACCTCTATCGGTTCTCCCTTCTATTCCAGCCTCGTATTGTTCGTGGAAAGAGAGATTTTCGGTCTGCCTCTGTGTGGGCTCTAATGTCTCTGATTTCATCCTCATGGCCTCGTCGCGAGATATACGTAGGAAGGAGCAATATACTGCTTGACTCTTCAGTGAAGGTATGTTCTCGAAACTTCAACAAAAGCCTGTACCAAGCTACTGAGTGTCTCTCCTGCAGAGTCTTCCACTGGAGTTTATCTGTCATCTCCGTAACGCTTTTGCGATTACTAAATTATCCTGTAACGAAGCGCGCTGCTCTCCGTTGGATTTTCTCTATCTCTTCTATCAACCCTATATGGTACGGATCCCACACTGCTGAGCAGTATATAAGCAGTGGGCGAACAAGCATACTGTAACCTACTTCCTTTGTTTTCAGATAGCATTTCCTTAGGATTCTTCCAATTAATCTGTCTGGCATCTGCTTTACCGACGATGAACTTTATATGATCATTCCATTTTAAATCACTCCTAATGCCTACTCCCAGATAATTTATGGAATTAACTGCTTCCAGTTGCTGACCTGCTAGATTGTAGCTAAATGACGAGGGATCTTTCTTTCTATGTATTCGCAGCACATTACACTTGTCTAGACTGAGATTCAGTTATCATTCCCTGCACCATGCGTAAATTCGTTGGAAATCCTCCTTCATTTCAGTACAATTTTCCATTGTTACAACCTCTCGATATACTACAGCATCATCCGCAAAAAGTCTCAGTGAACTTCCGATATTATCCACAAGGTCATTTATATATACTGTGAATAGCAACGGTCCTACGACACTCCCCTGCGGCACACCTGAAATCACTCTTACTTCGGAAGACTTCTCTCCATTGAGAATGACATGCTGCATTCTGTTATCTAGGAACTCTTCAATCCAATCACACAATTGGTTTGATAGTCCATAAGCTCTTACTTTGTTTATTAAACGACTGTGGGGAACTGTATCAAACGCCTTCCGGAAGTCAAGAAACACGGCATCTACCTGGGAACCCGTGTCTATGGCCCTCTGAGTCTCATGGACGAATAGCGCGAGCTGGGTTTCACACGATCGTCTTTTTCGAAACCCATGCCGATTCCTACAGAGTAGATTTCTAGTCTCCAGAAAAGTCATTATACTCCAACATAATACGTGTTCCAAAATTCTACAACTGATCAACGTTAGAGATATAGGTCTATAGTTCTGCACATCTGTTGGACGTCCCTTCTTGGAAACGGGGATGACCTGTGCCCTTTTCCAATCCTTTGGAACGCTGCGCTCTTCTAGAGGCGTACGGTACACCGCTGTAAGAAGGGGGGCAAGTTTCTTCGTGTACTATGTGTAAAATCGAACTGGTATCCCATCAGGTCCTGCGGCCTTTCCTCTTTTGAGCGATTTTAATTGTTTCTCTATCCCTCTGTCATCTATTTTGATACCTACCATTTTGTCATCAGTGAAACAATCTAGAGAAGGAACTGCGGTGCAGTCTTCCTCTGTGAAACAGCTTTGGAAAAAGACATTTAGTATTGTGGCCTTTAGTCTGTCATCCTCTGTTTCAGTAACATTTTGGTCACAAAGTGTCTGGACATTTTGTTTTGATCCACCTACCGCTTTGACATAAGACCAAAATTTCTTAGGATTTTCTGCCAAGTCAGCACATAGAACTTTACTTTCGAATTCGCTGAACACCTCTCGCATAACCCTCCTCACACTACATTTCGCTTCGTGTAATTTTTGTTTGTCTGCAAGGCATTGGCTATGTTTATGTTTGCTGTGAAGTTCCCTTTGCTTCCGCAGCAGTTTTCTAACTCGGTTGTTGTACCGCGGTGGCTTCTTTCCATCTCTTACGATCTTGCTTGGCACATACTCATCTAATGCATATTGTACGATGGTTTTAAACTTTGTCTACTGATCCTCAACACTATCTGTACTTGAGAAAAAACTTTTGTGTTGAGCCGTCAAGTACTCTGAAATCTGCTTTTTTCACTTTTGCTAAACAGAGAAATCTTTCAACTTTTTTTAATATTTCTATTTGCGGCTGAAATCACCGATACTGTAACCGCTTTATGATCGCTTATAGTCCGGGTCTGTTTGTCTCCAGAAGGTCTAATATGTTATAGCCACGAGTCGGTTCTCTGTTTCACTGCTCAGGGTAGTTTTCAGATAATGCACTTTAAAAAAATTCACTGGATTCTTTGTCCCTGCCACCCGTTATAAACGTTTGAGTCTCCCAGTCTATATCTGGTAAATTAAAAACTCCACCCAAAACTATAACATGGTCGGGATATCTACTCGAAATATTTTCAAAATTTTCCTTCAGGTGTTCTGCCACAACAGCTGCTGAGCCAGGGGACCTACAGAGACATCCAATTACCATGTTTGAGCCTGCTTTAACCGTCACCTTCACCCAAATTATTTTACATTTCGGATCTCCGTCAGTTTTCATCGATAATATTGCACTTTTTGTCGCTATAAATACGCCTCCCTCTTCACTGTCCAGCCTGTCTCTGCGGTATACATTCCAGTCTGAGTTTAGAATTTCGTTACTGTTTACATCTGGTTTCAGCCAACATTTTGTCCCTAGTATTATTTGGCCACTGTGACCGTTTATTAATGAGAGCAGTTCTGGGTCCTTTCTATAGATGCTCTTGCAGTTTACTATTACCACATTAATATTGTCATTCCCTGTTGCGTTTTGCCTATTGCTACCTTGTCGCGTCTCAGGAGGCGTCTTGTCGGGGCTAGGGAGGGAATTCTCTAACCTAAAAAACCCATAAGCGCACTCCACACATACTCCGCTACCCTTGCAGCCGCTTCCTGCGTGTAGTGTACGCCTGACCTGTTCAGGGGAACCCTACATTTCTCCACTGGAGAGCGGAGGTCGTGAAATTTGCACCCCTGATCTCCTCAGAATCGTCTGAGCCTCTGGTTGAAGCCTTCCACTCAGCTCCAAACCAGAGGCCCGCGATCGGTTCTGGGAACGACACTACAAATAGTTAGCTCAGATTCCACCCCCTTCGAGCGAGGCTATACGCCTTCACCCACTCCACAAACCGACACTTCTAGATAATTGCAGATTCACTTTCAAAGGTGAAAATTCTCGACAAAGTAATATTCTCATCCTCTCTTCTGCACTCTCAATGCACGAAGTGCTTCAATTAGATATGACTATGATGCTAGTATGTAAATAGACGCAACATTTAACAATCAGGCTCCCTGCACATTGCATAGAAAAGTACACTATACACAACACATTTATTTCCAAATACCACAAATCGTCTACAATTCGAAGATAACTACATAAATAACGGGGAAATTTTTCCGTGCATTTAACAGTACTTTTCAGAATACCAAACACTACGACAAAATAGATTGTAAGTAAATATACAAAACCTGAAAACTATAACTGTGTTCAGTTGATGGTGAGGATGACGAAGATAATTGTGTTGCTACGCTATTGCGAGTCATGTAGTGGTCTTCTAGAAGTTCTAACTTGTGAAAGTACAACAAAGCTGGCGTATACATCTGAAAAACGATTGAAAACAAAGTACGAAACGAGGTGTGCGGTACTTCATTTCCAGGTTAGAGTCTACTATCGAATACTGGTACTAAAGTTATTAATAATCCACTAGATGAACGGTGAATACTTACATCATCTGTTCCTACCCCGCTTCTCATACTCTCTTTCCTTTTTCTATTCTCAACATTGAACATGTTCCTTAAGTTATAGAACATTGTTTGGCAATCCTTTGGGTTACTCAGTTGAGGCCTAACACTCTTCACTTTACAAAAAAACACGAGAGAGTGCTTCCGTACGACAGTGTTTGTTACAATAATTTTTACTTTTAACGTTATAAAGACACTGTTCTTCTTTCACTGCTTCTATCAAAACGCACATTTGTTCTTTCGTCCAGGAGGTAGCCATTATTCCTAGGAAAATACGACTGAAGTACGAACCAGCGAGAACAGTGCTGTTTGCGACGAAGAGAGCGTTCTTGTTTCCTATTGGTTCTACTTTACGAGACACGTTACCGAAATATCGCAGAACTTATTTTGTGTTTCACGTCAGGAAATAGCTCCTCAACGTGAAACAGTAGGAAATGACGTCACAAGACTCGTAGATCACCACGTCAACTTTAGCTATCTCTCCTCGTGTGCCGCCGCCTTAAGGCGTAAATCTTGTAATGTTGATGCATTAAGTTGTTCTGAAAGCGGTGCTGATATTCAAGACAATAAAAGCGAGTTAAAAGCTGTGAGCTATCTGGGGAATGTAACCTTGCATTACTAAGCAACTGTTTCACCAGGTATCCAGTGTAGCTTACCAAATTCCCAACTAGACTATCATTAATTATAATCTTTTAATAGTCATCTTACGACAACCGGTGAGATATATATATATATATATATATTCCTGGAAATTGAAATAAGAACACCGTGAATTCATTGTCCCAGGAAGGGGAAACTTTATTGACACATTCCTGGGGTCAGATACATCACATGATCACACTGACAGAACCACAGGCACATAGACACAGGCAACAGAGCATGCACAATGTCGGCACTAGTACAGTGTTTATCCACCTATCGCAACAATGCAGGCTGCTATTCTCCCATGGAGACGATCGTAGAGATGCTGGGTGTAGTCCTGTGGGACGGGTTGCCATGCCATTTCCACCTGGCGCCTCAGTTGGACCAGCGTTCGTGCTGGACGTGCAGACCGCGTGAGACGACGCTTCATCCAGTCCCAAACATGCTCAATGGGGGACAGATCCGGAGATCTTGCTGGCCAGGGTAGTTGACTTACACCTTCTAGAGCACGTTGGGTGGCACGGGATACATGCGGACGTGCATTGTCTTGTTGGAACAGCAAGTTCCCTTGCCGGTCTAGGAATGGTAGAACGATGAGTTCGATGACGGTTTGGATGTACCGTGCACTATTCAGTGTCCCCTCGACGATCACCAGAGGTGTACGGCCAGTGTAGGAGATCGCTCCCCACACCATGATGCCGGGTGTTGGCCCTGTGTGCCTCGGTCGTATGCAGTCCTGATTGTGGCGCTGACCTGCACGGCGCCAAACACGCATACGACCGTCATTGGCACCAAGGCAGAAGCGACTCTCATCGCTGAAGACGACACGTCTCCATTCGTCCCTCCATTCACGCCTGTCGCGACACCACTGGAGGTGGGCTGCACGATGTTGGGGCGTGAGCGGAAGACGGCCTAACGGTGTGCGGGACCGTAGCCCAGCTTCATGGAAACGGTTGCGAATGGTCCTCGCCGATACCCCAGGAGCAACAGTGTCCCTAATTTGCTGGGAAGTGGCGGTGCGGTCCCCTACGGCACTGCGTAGGATCCTACGGTCTTGGCGTGCATCCATGCGTCGCTGCGGTCCGGTCCCAGGTCGACGGGTGCGTGCACCTTCCGCCGACCACTGGCGACAACATCGATGTACTGTGGAGACCTCACGCCCCACGTGTTGAGCAATTCGGCGGTACGTCCATCCGGCCTCCAGCATGCCCACTATACGCCCTCGCTCAAAGTCCGTCAACTGCACATACGGTTCACGTCCACGCTGTCGCGGCATGCTACCAGTGTTAAAGACTGAGATGGAGCTCCGTATGCCACGGCAAACTGGCTGACACTGACGGCGGCGGTGCACAAATGCTGCGCAGATAGCGCCATTCGACGGCCAACACCGCGGTTCCTGGTGTGTCCGCTGTGCCGTGCGTGTGATCATTGCTTGTACAGCCCTCTCGCAATGTCCGGAGCAAGTATGGTGGGTCTGACACACCGGTGTCAATGTGTTCTTTTTTCCATTTCCAGGAGTGTATTTCCATTGTTTTTCATATCTTTGTCAATATCATTGCCAAGTGGGTTTAGATTTGCAGCAGTTTAGTAAGCTGAAGATCTGCTTGCTTGGTCTGTTACTATCAACTCGGTGCAAGTGTCCATAACACCGTAGTTTTCTTTTGATCATTACATCAGTTAGCTTTTCTATTTTCAAATTTTCATCTTAATTTCTGTTCAACATTATTGTTACTTCTAGGTCTCAATATTTTCCTTGGATATCTTCTTTCAACTTTTTCAGTTTTTCAAGATCCCCAAATCTTGATAGTTTAAGTGTTTCTGCTACATAGAATGTTTCAGACAATACCATTGTTTGAAAGTGTGTTACAGTTTTGTTACAGGACAAAGATATTTTTTTATATATGTTTTTGTCTTATGGAATGCCCTTTCCACTTTATGTACTCTATTCTCTGTGACTATCTTTTCTATGTTGCTTGTTATCTATTCTCCTAGGTATTTAAAACAATTTGCTTTACACATTGTGTTGTTATAAATTTTAAGATTTTGAGGGGTATCATTGCTATTCCTCATGAGGAGTGTTTTCTGCAAATGACATTTTCAGATCTACTTTAATTACTTGTTTCTGGAGTTGTGTGATTTGTTCTTTGACACTATCCAGTGAGTCAGCAGTTAATGTCATGTTATTTGCAAAATCTAGACAATCTATTTGATTTTATTTGGGTTTCTTCCTAGCTGAACACCCTTAGTATTGATGGGTTTACTCCATTCTCTTATTATCTTCTATTAAGTGCAGTTGAAAAGCAGACGTGATAAACTACCTCCCTGTCTTGCTCCTGATTTTATTTCAAAAGATTCTGACAGTTACCCCATAAATTTTACTTTCGATGTTGTGTTTGTTAAAGATCTTTTAATTATTTCTGTTGTTTTATTATCGCGTCTGAATTCCTTTTTAATGTTGATTAATGCACTTCCGTCAATTGTGTCGTATGACTTTTTAAAATGTAAGAAAGTTATCATACATTTCAAAATTCCGATTTTCTCGTTTCTAGTTTGTTCTTTAGATTTAGTATTGGCTCTACACAACATCGTCCCTTCCTAAATCGTGCTTGATTTTCTCCCAGTTGTGGGTCGAGTATTCGGTCAGGTCTCTTTAAAAGTGCCATTGACAAGCTGAACTGTGGCCCATGGTGTTCGTGGGGAGGCTTGCCTCAGCAATACAGATAGCCATACCGTAGGTGTAACCACAATGGAGAGGTATCAGATGAGAGGTCAGACAAACGTGGGGTTCCTGAAGAGAGGCAGCTACTTTTTCAGTTATTGAAGGGCAACAGTGTGGATGATTGACTGATCTGGCCTTGTAATATCAACCAAAACGACCTTGCTCTGCTGGTACTGTTTTGGAATCTACAATCATAATTTTCCCGAGGCCTTGCAGCTCTACTGCATGTTTAAATGAAGTTGGCGTCCTTTTGGGTAAAATATTCCGGAGGTAAAATAGTCCTCCATTCGGACCTCCGGGCGGTGAGTGTTCAGGAGGATGTCATCAGGAGAAACAAAACTGGTATTCTACGGATCGGAGAGTGGAATGTTAGATCCCTTAATCTGGCAGGTAGGTTAGAAAATTTAAAAAGGGAAACGGATGGGCTAAAGTTAGACATAATGGGGATTAGTGAAGTTCGTTGGCAGGGGGAACACGACTTTTGGTCAGGTGAATAGGGGGAAATAAATACAGAATCAAATAGAGGTAATGCAGGCGTAGGTTCAATAATGAAAAAGAAAATAGGAATGTGGGTAAGCTATTATGAACAGCATAGTAAACGTATTATTGTAACCAAGATAGACACGAAGCCCACACTTGCAATAGTAGTACAAGTTTATATGCCAACTAGCTCCGCAGATCAAGAAATGTATGACGAAATAAAAGAAATTATTCAGATAATTAAAGGAGACGAAAATTTAATAGTTATGAGGTATTAGAAGTCGTAGTAGGAAAAGGAAGAGAAGTAAAACTAGCAGGTGAATATGGACTAGGGGAAAGGAATGAAACAGGAAGCCGTGTGGTACAATTTTGCACAGAGCATAATTTAATTATCACTAACACTTGGTTTAATAATCATTAAAGAAGGCTGTACACACTGAAGAGACCTGGAGACACCATAAAGTTTCAGACTAATTACGTAATGGTAACACAGAGATTCCGGAACCCGATTTTAAATTGTAAGATATTTCTAGGGGCAGCTGTGGATTGTGATTACAATTTTTTGCCTATGAACTCTAGATTAAAACAGACGAAATTGCAAAATGGTACGAAATTAAGGAGATGGTAGATGGATAAGTTGAAGGAACCAAAGATTTTTAGGCAATAGTTGACTTAAACAGAAGAAAGGAATACAATATAAGACGAATGGGTAGCTAGCTATAAGATATGAAATAGTGAAGGCAGCAGAGTATCAAATAAGTAAAAAGGAAAAGCCTAGAAATCCTTGGATAACACAGGAGATATTGACTTTAATTGATGAAAGGAGAAAATATAAAAAAAACAATAAATGTGATTGACAGGAAGTGCAAAATGGGTAAGCAGCAATGGCTAGAGGACAAATGTAAAGATTTAGAAGCACGTATCACAAGGGGGAAGATAGATACAGCCAACAAGAAATTTAAATAGACCTTTGAAGAAAAGAGAAGCAACTATATCAATATCAAGAGCTCAGATGGAAAACCAGATTTAAGCAAAGAAGGGAAAGCAAAAAGGTGGAAGGAGTATATATATTAACGATCTATGTAAAACGAGATCTACCTGAGAGCAATGTTATAGAAAGGGAAGAGGACATAGAGGCAGATGAGACGGGATTCACGATACTGCGAGAAGAATTTGGCAGGGCATAGAATGACCTAAGTCGAAACAAGGCTCCGGGAGTAGACGACATTCCGTCACAGCTACTAATAACCTTGGGAAAGCCAGCCATGACAAAACCTTTACATCTGGTGAGCAAGATGTATGAGACAGTTGAAATACCCTCAGACTTCATGAAGAGTATAATAATTTCAGTTCCAAAGAAAACATGTGTTGACAGATGTGAATATGAATTATCCGTTCAGTAAGTCGTGGTTACAAGTTGCTATCATCACGAATGCTTAACAGAAGAACGGAAAAACTGTTAGAAGCCGATCCCGCCGAAGATCAGTTTGGATTCCGGGGAAATGTAGGAACACGCGAGGCAATATTCACCCTATCATTTCTTTTAGAAGATATGTTAAGGAAAAGTAAAACTACGGTTATAGTATCTTTAGACTTACGAGGGAATGGTCAGACTTGTCATGTCGAAACATGTGATGCTTTTTTTACCACTGTGAGTTAGCATTGCAAGAAGTCTGTATGCAGAATTTTAGCTGCTGACATGACCTGGAAGTCTGTAAACAATTTTATGAAGTAAGACATTATTGTCGCATGGTTTCCGCGCTCATAACTGCCTCTTGTACAACCCTGACCTCTCTCGCTACGTTATACCAACGCAATCTAGGGACAATGTGGCGTTAGCTGCGCGCGGCTCTCTGGCCACAGCAGTGAGAGAGCTGATTCCCCCACCGAAAGCGATCATATGATAATTAAACATTCGTTGACAAATATGGCTGATATGTTATCTACAACACTCTTTCCAAATAGCTATGATATAGACGCAAATAAATATACTTGTAATTACCGCAAAAATGCGAAATATTGATACAATGTTCAAAACATAAGGTTTTTTGTGCACCAAGAACATACAAGCAAAGACGACATATGACAGCCCTGCGAATCACAGACGTTAGATGTTCGTAGACAAAACTGGGCTGGTGTTAGGAATGAATCAGGCCTAGTATCAGTATATTTCGAGGAGTGCCACTCATATTTAATCATATTCTGAAACCGTGGGGAGGAAAATTGATAATGTACTACTGATTGCAACTTGAGAATATTGTCACGATGATAGACAGGAAATTGCAGTGATCTGCACACAATAATTTTCTGTTAGTTTTCTGTAAAATGCCTTCCATTGACGGAAAAATTCTCTGTCTAAAGGTTGAATTACGTTCGTCGTGCCGGGTGGAATCTGAAGTATCTCTACTTCTTTGTCAGGGCGGGCTCGAAATGCAGCTTTTAATGAATCAGACCTTTTATGACCTGACCACGAATCTAGAAGGAGAAGAGATTTGTTCCCACAGAACGGAAGAAAAGCATGACGCATGGAAAGTGTAAGGTTTTCATTTCCCATTTTTCCTGACTTCGATGCGTCTACCATAAGATTGTTTGCGTAGAACATTGTTCTTTTGACACGTGGTCCAAAGCGTCCAGCTGGTTCTTGAAGATACACATATAGTTTAGGCAGCAATGAACCATCCAGACTAATTATGGGCATTATAGTGTATGAATGGGTGAGTGCAGTCGTGAACTGCGCAATCGCCTCAATACGTTTTTCCCCTTTGAATGACAGTGTTCTTTGCGCACGCATTTCTTTTTCAAAACCTCACTGATCTGCATTGTGCACGTACAATTCACTAAAACTAGCGATCTTATTTTTTGCATTCGTAAGAAAAGCTTTCATCATTTCGATTTCTGTCACTTCATTTTCCGACCTGTTTCTCGATACAAATTTTGTTATTTTTCTTGCCACAATTTTATGTGATCTTTTGAAGCGACTAATCTAACTTTGAGAAGCTGTAAATTCTTTAGCGCCTATAGCGTTGGCAATCTCTAACGCCCAATTACGCAAAGTTGTGTCGCTGACACTAAATGACTGTTGTCTGTCATCGGTAAATAGCTCAAAAAGTTGCTCATTTATCTCCGTCGCAATTTCCAGTCGACTCTTACGTCGTCCAGCTACTTCCTTTCTCAATCTATACAATTCACGTTCAGAACGGACAAAGCGATACTTATTTTGAACACTACTGACACGTAGGCGTTTCTTACCAATTTCGTTCAACCAATACGTCACCGATTTTTCTTTGTCTGATAAGGTAATTGTAGTTGCTGGTGTTACTTTCGGAGATAACTGATGATGGTACGTGGTACTATCACTCGAAGAGTCTTCATGCGTGCAACTTTCGTCGGTGTCTTCGCCGTCTGTAGATTCACAGTCTGCAATATCGAGTGTTTCAGTTGTTTCTAGCCACATGTCTGCGCCATTTACATGCTCGTCTAGAAGTTTAACAACCATGTCGCACAACACATAGTCTTCACGCGTGTTTTCTGTTGATTGCTTCATTTGGCGTCTGTGGTATATCTCCATGGCACTCAGCAAAACATTTAAAGGCCTTGCCATCACCTGTGAGGGGAGATTGAATGTTCACCGTAAAGTGGCTTGTGGAGTATAGATGAACATGTACAGAACATCTTTCACATCTCTAAGCAGTTTCAGAACGGTATGTTTCGAAATACGTACAAGAAATTAAAAGGGCGTGCATGCCATAGAAACGAATTTCGTTTCCCCTTTCCACCAAAATCGTGCAGCGATATTCCTTCGCGACTCGCCATTTCCAGGTGTGGCCAACCGTCACTGCAAGCGCCAAGCAGGAAACACAGCCATGTTCGTGATTTTTTTTTAGGTGACTTCCAGTTTATGTCAGCAGCTACAATTTTGCATACGGACCTTTTGCACAGTTAAATAACAATGCTAAAAAAAGCAATACATATTTCGGCATGACAAGTCTGACCATTCCCTTGTTAGAGAAAGCTTTTGACAATGTTGACTGGAATGCTCTCTTCGAAATTCTGATGGTAGCATGATAAAATACAGAGAGCGAAAGGCTATTTACAACTTGTACAAAAACCAGAAGACAGCTATAAGAGCACAGGGGCACGAAAGATAAGCAGTGGTTGTGAAGATGGCGAGACAGAGCTGTTGCCTTTGGCCGGTTTCATTCAGTCTGTACATTGAGCAAGTACTACAGGACACCAAAGAAAAATTTGGAGTAGGAGTTAATAATTCTCTCAGAGACAGCAAAGGATTTGGAAGAGCAGTTGAGCAGAATGGACAGCGTATTGAAAGGAGGATATAAGATGAACCTCAACAAGAGCAAAACAAGGATAATGGAATTTAGTCAAATTGAATCAGATGAGAGGGAATTAGATTAGAAAACGAGACACTTAAAGTAGTAGATGAGTTTTGCTATTTAGACAGCAAAATACACTCCTGGAAATGGAAAAAAGAACACATTGACACTGGTGTGTCAGTCCCACCATACTTGCTCCGGACACTGCGAGAGGGCTGTACAAGCAATGATCACACGCATGGCACAGCGGACACACCAGGAACCGCGGTGTTGGCCGTCGAATGGCGCTAGCTGCGCAGCATTTGTGTACCGCCGCCGTCAGTGTCAGCCAGTTTGCCGTGGCATACGGAGCTTTAACACTGGTAGCATGCCGCGATAGCGTGGACGTGAACCGTATGTGCAGTTGACGGACTTTGAATGAGGGCGTATAGTGGGCATGCGGGAGGCCGGATGGACGTACCGCCGAATTAATCAACACGTGGGGTGTGAGGTCTCCACAGTACATCGATGTTGTCCCCAGTGGTCGGCGGAAGGTGCACATGCCCGTCGACCTGGGACCGGACCGCAGCGACGCACGGATGCACGCCAAGACCGTAGGATCCTACGCAGTGCCGTAGGGGACCGCACCGCCACTTCCCAGCAAATTAGGGACACTGTTGCTCCTGGGGTATCGGCGAGGACCATTCGCAACCGTCTCCATGAAGCTGGGCTACGGTCCCGCACACCGTTAGGCCGTCTTCCGCTCAGGCCCCAACATCGTGCAGCCCGCCTCCAGTGGTGTCGCGAAAGGCGTGAATGGAGGGACGAATTGAGACGTGTCGTCTTCAGCGATGAGAGTCGCTTCTGGCTTGGTGCCAATGATGGTCGTATGCGTGTTTGGCGCCGTGCAGGTGAGCGCCACAATCAGGACTGTATACGACCGAGGCACACCAGCATCATGGTGTGGGGAATGATCTCCTACACTGGCCGTACACCTCTGTTGATCGTTGAGGGGACACTGAATAGTGCACAGTACATCCAAACCGTCATCGAACGCATCGTTCTACCATTCCTAGACCGGCAAGGGAACTTGCTGTTCCAACAGGACAATGCACATCCGCATGTATCCCGTGCCACCCAACGTGCTCTAGAAGGTGTAAGTCAACTACCCTGGCCAGCAAGATCTCCGGATCTGTCCCAGATTGAGCATGTTTGGGACTGGATGAAGCGTCGTCTCACGCGGTCTGCACGTCCAGCACGAACGCTGGTCCAACTGAGGCACCAGGTGGAAATGGCGTGGCGAGCCGTTCCACAGGACTACATCCAGCATCTCTACGATCGTCTCCATGGGAGAATAGCAGCCTGCATTGCTGCGAAAGGTGGATTTACTCTGTACTAGTGCCGACGTTGTGCATGCTCTGTTGCCTGTGTCTATGTGCCTGTGGTTCTGTCAGTGTGATCATGTGATGTATCTGACCCCAGGAATGTGTCAATAAAGTTTCCCCTTCCTGGGACAATGAATTCACGGTGTTCTTATTTCAATTTCCAGGAGTGTAGTTGATGATAGCCGAAGTAAAAAAGATATAAAATGTAAAATGGCAATGGCCAGAAACGCGTTTCTGAAGAAGAGGAGTTTGCTAACATCGAATAAAGATTTGAGTGTCAAGAAGTCTTTTCTCAAACTGTTTCTATGGCGTGCAGCCATGTATCGAAACTAAAGGTGGACGATAATCAGTTAAGATTTAAACAGAATGGAAACTTTTGAAATGTGGTGCTACAGAAGATTGCTGGCTGTGGTGTTTGAGCGGTTCTATGCGCTTCAGTCCGGAACCGCGCGACCACTATGGTCCCAGGTTCGAATCCTGCTTCGGGCATGGATGTGTGTGATGTCCTTAGGTTAGTTAGGTTTAAGTAGTTCTAAGTTCTAGGGGACTGATGACCTCAGAAGTTAAGTCCCATAGTGCTCAGAGCCATTTGAGCCATTTTGAGCTACAGAAGATTGTTGAAGACAAGATGTGTAGGTCACAAAGCTAATGAGGAGGTACCGAATACAACTGTACAGAAAAGTAATTTGTGGCACAACCTAACTAGAAGAAGGACTCGGTTGACAGGACAAATTTTCAGACATCAAGGGATCACCAGTTTAGTACTGGAGCGAAGTGGGGAGGAGAGGAGGGGGTGTTAACAACTGTAGAGGGAGGCCAAGAAATAAATCCAGTAAGTAGATTCAAATGGGTATCGATTGCAGTAATTATTCGGGGGTGAAAAGGATTGTACAAGATACAGTCTCATAGAAAGCTGCAACAAACCATACTTTGTATGTGCCTTGCGTTAAATATTATTACATAAAGCTTCGCCGTCTTTTACAAGAGCCTGAAAACTATTTATGTGGTCAGCCAGAAAGCGACGAAGAAGATATTACGACGGTACTAGGCACTGCACATTGCAGTTTGAATAGTTTGGTTCGAGCCCCCAATTGATATGACACGAAAATATATATATTTGTTACACTCATCTTAATTGAGTGACCCAGACATGTGGCTGATCTCAATGTTTGGCTACGTTTTTCGTCATAGGGTGCCAGCCAACACCTGTCGTAAACTGAAATTTTAAGCTGAAATAAAATATAAAAAAAGCAATGTAGGCAGGTATTGCGGTGAAATTTAAAAATATTGAGTCACCCACGTTGATTTATAATCTGAGCAAGTAGTTTATTCTATTTTTCCACGTAAGTCTTCAATATATCGACTAAACACATAAAATGCAGTCAGAGGGGCTTTTACGTAAGGGCGGCCGCTAATAACTCATGCTACGGAGCTTCACTACAAAATTCAATGTCGCGATCAAGGCACTAGACAGTCTGTTAACAGTTAACAAAATACACTGTTGTCTGCAGTCCTAAACCACTGTATTGCGCTCAACTTTATCGTTTCCGAACGTCGCTACATAAATACTGTCCCCGATCGTGGCTACAAACCCAGTACTATCCCCAGACGGGGGACACGTCCTGCGCTTAGCCTCGCTCAAACTCAACTGTTCTGCCATCAAAGATGGCCGCCCTATGCGCCCTCGAAACGACTGTGTACCTCAAAACAATGTTTGACAAAAAGAAGTACGAATATTCTAAAACTAAACACATATGATACATTGAAACATATGGAAAACTTCCGGGCAATAACAATTTAAGGTCAAATTTTCTGTATCTGCGACCGCTTTTCACAAATAAAGTTCTTGTGGCGTGATATTGCTTTTCCCGGATTTTCGATACTTTACGTAAAAAAACAATAAAAATACTACTTAATTATTCGTCTACCTCTTTAAACTTTAAAATGCTGCCGCTAGTTTCGTCTCTTTAAATTTACGTATTACCAACAACACGGTTTTTCTCAGTCGAATCCCACATTCCGACCTCTCATTCAAGAACGGTACACACTATGCTAAATCGGCTATGATTGCTCGATGTAGCTCCACTAGCCGCATCCGTAAACACTTTGTTTATATTAATCGGCCAAAGTATTGTCGAGATATTAGTTTTTGAACTTTCATAATTATACAATTTTAAGGCAACAATAACTTTTAAATTATTGTCTATTTTTGTGGCGCGTCTGGATAATTTAGCTTTACATATTTTTTCTATCCAAGAGTGCCCAATCGCGCCTCTGTGTCACTCTTAGTTTCGTTTTTATCAATTTTTGTCTGGAATATAAATTCTTCCAAGCGCGAAATCACGGCCATACGCGCCCCTGCCAAGCGCTCGGGTTTTTCCAAGGCTGCGTAAACTCTAGCCGCTCGTCACCTCCACGTAGTCCGCCCCTATAATTAAATGGTCAGCGTGACGGACTGACGTCCTAAGGCGCAAGGGTTCGATTCCCGGCTGGGTCGGGGATTTTCTCCGCTCTGGGACTGGGTGTTGTGTTGTCTTCATCATCATTTCATTCCCATCCGGCGAGCAGGTCCCCCAATGTGGCGTCGAATTTAATAAGTAAGACATGCACCAAGGCGGCCGGACCTCCCCCGTCAGGGGCCTCCCTGCCAATGACGCCAAACGCTCATTCCATTACCGCCACGTGCTCTGCGGCGGCAAACTGCCGCTCTAAACTTCCGCCATAGTTTGTACGCTCACAATACTGACCATAGTTTCCAGTCTGCAAGTCTACATTCTTCTTGTGTTTACTGAAAGAAACGTTTCTACTCTCTATTTACTCAGCGGGATCATGAACGATGATTATAAATAAAAAGTTTTGCGTTCTATCTGATTCATGTATTCAGTACAAGTGCACTCGCGCAAATATTGTAATATTCCTCATTATAATAATAATAACGATGTTCCTATCATATCAGCACTAAGATCAGTTCAGAGGCAACCTTTGCTCCAAGTTCCAATTAAATAGTCTTTCGCCCCGAGTTCTATTCATCAAAGTTAATTGCTCGCTACAGAAGTGAAAAATAAATTCACCACTCACCACGGGGTTTGTTAACATTACGGGCGGCACACAAACAGTTACTTCAGTGTAATCTAAGCGATCTAGGACGGTTTACAGTCCTCGCGAGTTCACCTCCTATTTGTTTCGAAAACATGAGTTTAGCAGCAGACTAGCTGTGAAGTCATCCGTGGCAGCGCTTTAGCCGGCGTTTGACTGACGCGGACCGATTGATAGCTGGGTGGGACTTGTATCTTTCACTGCCTCCCAGGCTTATTTGTATATTGGGCACAGCGGACGGCCGAACTGAACATCTGTCGTCACGTGCTGTATGCCGAGTTAGAAGCATCTAAATGGCCGCTTTCTCGGACACATATTTTATAACACTTGTGTAGCAATTTACGTGAATCGTGTTAAGTTGGCTTTAATTACAGAAAAAGTTTTAGCTTGACTGCATTTAAACCTTGCCGGTTATAATTTTTAGAATGGAACTGTCAATAGAACATGACCTCTGAACTACTTCTGTAAGAGTCCTTTATTGATTGTTATTTACATCAAAGTCTTGAATCTTGTTATACCTTTATTATTTAATAGCTGTAATCAAGTGTTATAATCAGAACTTTCTATCATTAATATAAATGATGTTTATCTATTACAAATAAGAATGATTTTGTCCAGATGTAGTTTTTACTAAATTACTTGAAAAGTATTAGAGGTAGCTTAATGGGGCCACATAGTTAATGTTTTTATGCCAGACCGAAGTTTCATACGAATCATCTTCTAATATTTAGCGCCTTCAGGTTTTCTTAAAAACGCCCATTTTGACCAAAATATTGCTCCGATGAAGTTGAGGCTTGTAACAGTTAACTGTGGCATACATATGTACATTCTGAACAATTTTTGGCTTTCTAGCTTTATTATTTAGCGTCACTAGTTATGATTGAAAACAATGTATTTAGTGAAACATATTCATCTGATCATTCTGAGACTTAACAGATACGTTTGTGTGTGTGATTTTATTGGTTTCTTGTTTAAGGCAGCTCGCAGACTGCACCAACTCATTCTCTGAACAGTGTCTTATACCCCAATAATCCGAATGCCTACTTTTCATTCCCTTGGAAACTGGAATTCAGTGCTCCATGGGGAAAAATTTATGAGAAAGTGTGTCTCTAGTGTTGACTGTTTGTTGACTTAGGGGGACATATAGTACTCGTGGTTTTCAGCACCGATGAATATCTTTCTAGCCGCACCTCTCATGAACAGACCGTAAATGATTTGGCACTTGCGGCAAGTCAGAATCATTGTGAATTTTTTTCTTGAGTTGTTTCTTCCGCTAGTTCCGCCATTCCAAGATCCATTCTTACCGCCTTCACTACCATTGAAGTGTTCACTGTAATCCCAGCATGGAGCCCTCACAGGCTGCTATCACCTGGGCTAGGTGAGAACTGGTTTTCTTACGAGGTTGGTACTCCTCCCCCTCCTCCTCCCTCATCAGTTGCACGATAAGGTCCCGCTCTTGGGACTAGCATAGCGGAGTTAAATCTGTTCTTTATTACCAAACCAGTGTTCAATAGCTGTCAGACAGATTTTGTGCACTTTCACTTTAAAAAATATGTAAACTTTGTAATTTATTGTCAGCAATTTTAAACAGAATTTATTGTGTACAATATTTTTCATAATTATAGTTCATTTAAGTAATATTTTTCAACAATGCTTAATTTTTATTAATCCTACTTACAAAATTAAAAAATTTGCCAAATCTGCGTAGAAAAGATGGGAGAAAGGTCATTTTATTGGGTGGAGGTGTGAGGGTCGCTCTTGAATCGTGAACTCAACAGGCCCCGAATAAACATATCTTATCTGCGCTCTGATAGATACGAAAGCCTACAGTTAATTACGTAATACTATTAAATGAGTAGCTCGTAAATCGCAAATGTAAGACTGTAAATATTCATAATAAAAAATTGAGTGCGAAAAAAAGAATACACCCATATCGTGAAATGGTACCGTAGATGAATTAACAGAGGATACTGGGAGGTTAAATCCATTTCACCAGAAAGTCGAGTTCATATCATACATAGAGAAAAATCACAGCGTCAGTTTCTTAGATATTACAATATGCAAAGAAGATAACAAACACAATTTCTCTGTCGACCTTAAGTAGACCTGCTCAGATGCTATCATTAATCAGAAGTCAATGAGCACCCCGCAATATAAATTGGTGTGTTTTCGGTCTGTGATACGCAGATTGCGTGGCCTACATCTAAAAGAAGACGAGTGTAATCAGGAGCGTGTTATGTTAAGCAGTTAGCCTTGACTAACCGTTATAAAGAAAAGGACGTCATTAACTTGCATAGAAATTAATTAAGAAGTGATCGAGCAATGTAGAAGATAAACGCGAAAAATAGATTGAAATTCTTTGCATTGCCTTACAGGAAAGAAAAGGTCTCAACAGATTCCAGAATGAAATTTTCACTCTGCAGCGGAGTGTGCGCTGATATGAAACTTCCTGGCAGATTAAAACTGTGTGCCCGACCGAGACTCGAACTCGGGACCTTTGCCTTTCGCGGGCAAGTGCTCTACCAACTGAGCTACCGAAGCACGACTCACGGCCGGTACTCACAGCTTTACTTCTGCCAGTATCCGTCTCCTACCTTCCAAACTTTACAGAAGCTCTTCTGCGAACCTTGCAGAACTAGCACTCCTGAAAGAAAGGATACTGCGGAGACTTGGCTTAGCCACAGCCTGGGGGATGTTTCCAGAATGAAATTTTCACTCTGCAGCGGAGTGTGCGCTGATATGAAACTTCCTGGCAGATTAAAACTGTGTGCCCGACCGAGACTCGAACTCGGGACCTTTGCCTTTCGCGGGCAAGTGCTCTACCAACTGAGCTACCGAAGCACGACTCACGGCCGGTACTCACAGCTTTACTTCTGCCAGTATCCGTCTCCTACCTTCCAAACTTTACAGAAGCTCTTCTGCGAACCTTGCAGAACTAGCACTCCTGAAAGAAAGGATACTGCGGAGACTTGGCTTAGCCACAGCCTGGGGGATGTTTCCAGAATGAAATTTTCACTCTGCAGCGGAGTGTGCCAGGAAGTTTCATATCAGCGCACACTCCGCTGCAGAGTGAAAATTTCATTCTGGAAACATCCCCCAGGCTGTGGCTAAGCCAAGTCTCCGCAGTATCCTTTCTTTCAGGAGTGCTAGTTCTGCAAGGTTCGCAGAAGAGCTTCTGTAAAGTTTGGAAGGTAGGAGACGGATACTGGCAGAAGTAAAGCTGTGAGTACCGGCCGTGAGTCGTGCTTCGGTAGCTCAGTTGGTAGAGCACTTGCCCGCGAAAGGCAAAGGTCCCGAGTTCGAGTCTCGGTCGGGCACACAGTTTTAATCTGCCAGGAAGTTTCATATCAGCGCACACTCCGCTGCAGAGTGAAAATTTCATTCTGGAAACATCCCCCAGGCTGTGGCTAAGCCAAGTCTCCGCAGTATCCTTTCTTTCAGGAGTGCTAGTTCTGCAAGGTTCGCAGAAGAGCTTCTGTAAAGTTTGGAAGGTAGGAGACGGATACTGGCAGAAGTAAAGCTGTGAGTACCGGACGTGAGTCGTGCTTCGATAGCTCAGTTGGTAGAGCACTTGCCCGCGAAAGGCAAAGGTCCCGAGTTCGAGTCTCGGTCGGGCACACAGTTTTAATCTGCCAGGAAGTTTCATATCAGCGCACACTCCGCTGCAGAGTGAAAATTTCATTCTGGAAACATCCCCCAGGCTGTGGCTAAGCCAAGTCTCCGCAGTATCCTTTCTTTCAGGAGTGCTAGTTCTGCAAGGTTCGCAGAAGAGCTTCTGTAAAGTTTGGAAGGTAGGAGACGGATACTGGCAGAAGTAAAGCTGTGAGTACCGGACGTGAGTCGTGCTTCGGTAGCTCAGTTGGTAGAGCACTTGCCCGCGAAAGGCAAAGGTCCCGAGTTCGAGTCTCGGTCGGGCACACAGTTTTAATCTGCCAGGAAGTTTCTCAACAGATTGTTCGCTCTTTACCTAAGAATATAGCGTGTGTAGTTTCCGTACTGGCATAAAATACAGCACAAAGAAACCATAGTTCATAATAGATAGCTAAAGTAAGACGTGTGTAAGACAAAATGTAGCGCCTGTCCGAAATTTTACAAGGACCAAATGGTCAGGTTTTTTGATGTCCGCTTCAGAGAACACTGTAACGTAGGTACTAATAAATCGGCTTTCGACTTCCTTTTTTTTCTAAAAGCGAGCTTAAAGCAGGAAGCATAAATCAACATCTTGATATTTGTCATTATTTTCCTACAGGACACCATTTGGATACACTTAAGGAGCTTGAAATTTTTACTAATTTAAAAAGAATGCCCACAACAGCTCTCAAATGAACAAAGCTATTTATAACAATGCCTTTTTCGAATTATTTCCTGATTTGTTATGATGTCTGCTTTTTGCCTTTGTTGGAGAATCTTCTTCTGCCCTGTACAGCAGTGCCTGTTCTATCCTGCTCCCAGTTCACGTCTAGATTATCCATACCAGTAGTTAAAATAATAATTTTTCACTGGTTTTCATTCTGAGAAGGTTTTTTTCTCGTAATCAGTTTTTAATAGCAAACATTTTTAATCTTACACTTCCGATTTAAGAGTTATCAGTTTTATGCCATCACATACTTTACCATAGCCTTCAGTTTCCGCAATCACATGGCTTCTTCAGGCCAGTTCAGTTGACGAGTTACCATTAAAGTATGTACAATGAAGCACCAAAGAAACTGGTATAGGCATGCGTATTCAAATACAGGCAGAATACGGCAACGCATATATACGAGAACAAGTGTCTGGCTCATTTGTTAGATCGGTTACTGATGTTACAGTGGCAGGTTAGCCGGCCGGAGTGGCCGTGCGGTTCTAGGCGCTACAGTCTGGAGCCGAGCGACCGCTACGGTCGCAGGTTCGAATCATGCCTCGGGCATGGATGTGTGTGATGTCCTTAGGTTAGTTAGGTTTAATTAGTTCTAAGTTCTAGGCGACTGGTGACCTCAGACGTTAAGTCGCATAGTGCTCAGAGCCATTTGAACCATTTTTGAACAATGGCAAGTTATCAAGATTTAAGTCAGTTTAAACGTGGAATTATAGTTGGCGCGCGAGCGATGGGACACAGCATCTCCGGGATAGCGATGATGTGTGAATTTCCCGTACGACCATTTCACGACTGTACCGTGAATATCAGGAATCAGGTAACACATCAAATCTCCGACATCGCTGCAGCCGGGAAAAGACCCTGTAAGAACGGGACCAATGACGACTAAAGAGAATCGTTCAACGTGGCAGAAGTGCATCCATTCTTCAAATTGCATCAGATTTCAATGCTGGGCCATCAACAAATGTCAGCGTGCGAACCATTCAACGAAAAATCATCAATATGGGCTTTCGGAGCCGAAGACGCACTCGTGTACCCATGATGACTGCACGATACAAAGCTTTACGCCTCGCCTGGACCCGTCAACACCGACATGGGACTGTTGATGGCTGGAAACATATTGCCTGGTCGGGCGAATCTCGTTTCAAATTGTATCGAGTGGATGGAAGTATACGGGTACGAAGATAACCTTATAAATCCATGGAACTTGTATATCAGCATGGGAACTGTTCAAGCTGGTGGAGGGTCTTTAATGGTGTGGGGCGTGTGCTGCTGATGTGATATGGGGCCCCTAATACGTCTAGATACGATTCTGACAGGTGACACACACGTAAACATCCTGTCCGATCACCTATATCCATTCATATCCATTGGGCATTCCGACGGAGTTGGGAAATTCCAGCAGGACAATGTGACACCCAACCCGTCCAGAATTGCTACAGAGTGGCTCCAGGAACACTCTTCTGAGTTTAAACACTTCCGCTGGCTACCAAACTCCTTAGACATGAGCGTTATTGAGCATATCTGGGATGCTTTACAACGTGCTGTTCAGAAAAAAACTCCACCCCCTCGTTCTCTTGCGAATCTATGGACAGCCGTGCAGGATTCATGGTGACAGTTCCCTCCAGCACTACTTTAGACATTAGTCGAGTCCATGCTATGTCGTGTTGCGGTACTTCTGCGTGTTCGTGGGGGTCCTACACGATATTAGGAAGGTGTACCAGTTTCTTTGGCTGTTCACTGTATAGTTGTGTGCTAAAGTTAATATGATTTGTCCTTTAGCTTCCTAGTATTATACTATTTCCTTTTTTCTCTCATTTTAAACGTATCATTTAATGGCGACTTGCTAATAATTCGAGACCGGTAATGATACCGTCTGTGGGACCTGAGGGTGAAATATACGTAGGGACTTCAGAAAGGAAGTTACACATATCGTCTCACGCTAAGACCACTGTACAACAAAAGTGATCTATTGTCAGAAGGGAGTAAGTCATTCCTGTTTCCTGAAGATATTGTTCTACTGCGGTGTGTGATTAAAATGGTGCGGTAACTTGAAACATTCTCCCAAGCGGAAGTAGGCGGGGGAGCACAATTCTGTTGGGGAAAAAGTCTAATTTGCATATAGATTCATCCTGAAATACTGGAAATATATGGAACAAATGCAATGTCACGTCCGGGATTACTGAAATGGTGTCAATAATTTGTACAAGACGTACAGCCGAGGAGTCCAGATTTTGAGGCCTACAGATTTTGCACCATACGATTTCCATATTTTCTGTAATCTGAAAGCACATCTGCAGCGAAAGAGGTTTTCCATCGATGAGGACGTTCCCATAGAGGCTCTCGACTGGCTCGGTGACCAAGGAGTGGATTTCTGTAGTCGAGGAAGTGAACAATTGGCAGAAAGTCCTGACAATTGTTTACAGAAACTTGGTGAATATGTCGAAAAATAGTGTCATATATCTTTATCACTTTGACATGCACTGCAGCATTCAGTAAAGATTACTTGACCTGCCGTATCAATGTGTAACTTACTTTTTGAAGCTCCCTGGTATAATTAAAAGTTTTAGATAACTTTAACTGTTTTTCCATAAGGCGATACGCTAAATCTATATAAAAAGCGAGGCAAACCGTTTTTCACAAAACATTGCTCGTATCTATCAGAGAGTTTTGTTCTTGTTGTTCATTAGAGATTTACAAAGCCAACAGAAATGAGAGATTGTAGCTACCCGAAAAGTGGTAAGTAGGTTTGTGGAATAGGAGAAAGAGGTCTCGTGAATCAAAAGAAATTTACGGAAAAGATTTAAACGAGAAAGAGCAGTGTGATCCTTATGATCTGTATTGAAGTGATGCACGTCACCGCGCATCCGTTAATAACAACCGAGAGCAGTGAAAACAGCTCTTTTTTTTTTTTTAATCTTATTTTGTTCGCTTTCGTTCGGTGCTTCTGCTCGAGGCGGACGTCGAAAGACATCCATTTAAGTTCGTTGTTGATCGATTAACTCAGTTTTTTTGTTACAGAGTGCAGATAACCCTCTGACCGCACACACTGAGCTACCGTGCCGGCTAATAACAACCAAGAGCAGTGAAAACAGCGTTAGGGAAGGACAGGAACACGGGAGCTTGGAATGGATACTGATGAGTTCCGGGCAAGCTTTAACCGGGACAGCTGCACGCGATGCAAAACACCCACAACACGGATTAATTGAAGGGAGTTGTGTTCACAGACCAACACCAGCAGAGCCGCAAGCGCTTAGTGTATTCTATCCGTTATACACTACGAAGTTCATCACGGTGGGAAATTTTCTGCTCCAGTACTGTGCAACAGTGAAGCAGATAACATCACTGCCGATCAACAAGAGCGCTCTAACTCAGCGCCGCATTTTGTCTATTGCTTAGCCTGCATATTTGCAAAATTGGAAATTTGTGGTAAGGTCTCATGGGACGAAACCGCTGGGGTCATAGGTCTACACACTACTTCATCTAACTTAAACTAACTTACGCTATGGACAACACACACACCCATGCCCGAGGGAGGACTCGAACTTTCTTCGGGGGGAGCCGCACGGACCGTGACAAGACTCCCTTAGACCGTGCGGCTACTCCGCGCTGCAGCATTTGCAAAGGTGTGAATACATTCCTCTGTTATTGTCCATAGACACAGCACACATTAAACATCTCTTGGTATTGTTACTGTAAACCGTATTCACAGCTCTGGATAAGTGTAGGGCATCAATTAGATCTAATGGAAACAGTCTGTGTTTTGAGAAATTTGTGAAAGACTTTTACATTGAAATTTTACCTTTGCGCTCGATAGCATAATGGAAGCTTATTATTCCACATGGGAAATGACAGATAAGATATTCTGTTATGGTCTGGTAAATGGAAGAAACTGCAAAGCCTATCCCTATATACTGAAAAATATTCAGAATGCAAGATACCACTAGCACAGTTATTCGACCGTCTTTTCCAGCGACTGGCAGATTCTGGACCCATAGCTCAAACAACGGCGGATCGTGGCATACGTTGCACCATTCACACTCTTGTTATGGAGGGGTGAATGTTGTTACGAGTGGAAGAAGATCGTGGAAATACTGTAAGTAGAATTGCAGCATTTATCGAGATTTAGATTTGCACACCCTCTGTCTTCTGTATTGCTTTATTAACGTACACTGTCCCCCGCGTCTCTCCTCGACTTTAATGCTCTTGTCTCAACAACTTGGCGGAAACATCCTTTCCCTTCAGAGCAAAAATCTTTCCATCTCACTCCATTGTTCAAACACTTTCTCGAAATCCTTTTCAGTAGCAGGAACCAGACTCTGGAACAGTCTCCCGTGTTATATTAGAGAAGTGGATATCACGTCGAGCTTCAGAACACAGTTACTGACATATCTACTAAAGCAACAATAGTGGTTATCATTGTCCCACTACGCACTTGTTACCCTTGTACATCCTTGTTTCCAACCAGATCTTCCTCATTTCCCAGCATTCTTAGGTGGTGCAGTCCCCTTAAATTTCCTTTCCCCAGAAAACTTCTATTTCATACACATATAAAACCGTCTTATATCTGCCACTATCACCCTTGTTATTATTGTCATTATTATTATTATCAGTATCAATGGCAGCAGCAGCATTAGTACAAGTACTGTGAGTATTCACCTTATTATTTCACAGCCAGTATTATTTATTCACATTGTCGCTATAGATACTAAAATCATTTTAATACTATTTGTCGCATTAAAATTATTATTTATCAGATAACTGACTACGATGTAAAAAAGAAACTGTATTTGTGAAACCCTGGTCCGATGTAAGAGAATGCCTGATGGCCCTAATCAGATCAGGTTAAATAAGATACCAATTCACATGCAGTTGAAGAAGAAACAAGGGATCGGTTTCGACTTTCAATTAATGTTTGAGCAGGAATTATTGGTGGTAGACTAACACGACCTTACACATCACCAAACAAGTTGACTGGTGCATGGTTTGTGCTGTTGGAAAGTCAAGATGGAGTGGCGCTTCTCTGCCTGAACGTGGGTGCAGACATGGCGGTGAGCTGGAGTTGAACAGCAAACCGTCAGTAAGAAGTTCCCTTGTTGAGAGAGCCCTGTATTCATAACAATTCCAGAGACGGAATCTTAGTTGGAGAGGAGTTCGGTGCCCTCCGTGACGTAGTCACCTGTGGTCGCTGGAGCTTGAGGGCGTCATCGGTAGTCCGTCACGAAGGCGGCACATGCTTGTGGCGGCGCATACTGGTTTCATCACAGCCATAGAAAGCTGGTGCAAGGTAGTGCATTGTCGGCGACGGATGACAGTATAGCATTGGCTGCTTGGTCATTTCGTGGGGTCAGCACACGGCACACTGGATCAGGCGTTGCTAACCCGCGGCTTCCGGCATGGTGTGTGCCAGCTCTGGGCGTTGGACCGCAACAATGGAGGCCACGACTGGGCGGCGAATAGCGACTCAGCAGTTTGGCACCTAGATGGCCAAGGTTCGAACCCATGTCTCACCATGAAAGTGGTCGTCACCAGAAGATAGTCACCTAGCGGATGATTCGACAGTACGATGGCACCAAGTTGGCTGCGTGCAGGCTTCCCTGTTCCATTTAGAACTGTAAGTAGTATTCTTCCTGAAGTTGTCAGCTGATGTTCACTGCATTGCTCGGCATACTGAACTCACCTGGTTGCTACTGATAACAGTCTGCAAATGAGTGTCTTATTTGGGTGGTACGAGTGGTGTCATCCGTAATACGTGCCAGGGATCCCAAAGTTGCCGTTACCAGTGAAATTATTAAGAGCTTTTGAGGCCAGCCAAGGAGGGTCCTGAAGCCAACGCCCCCGGAAGCTTCTTTGCGCCGCCGCCAACGACAGCTATTTACACTATGTGATCAAAAGTATCCGGACACCCCCAAAAACATCAAAAACATACTTTTTCATATTACGTGCATTGTGCTAACACTTACTGCTAGATACTCCATATCAGCGGCCTCAGTAGTCATTAGACATCGTGAGGGAGCAGAATGGGACGCTCCGTGGAACTCACGTACTTCGAACGTGGTCAGGAGATTGGGTGTCACTTGTGTCATATGTCTCTACGCGAGATTTCCACACTCCTAAACATCCCTAAATCCATTGTCTCGGATGTGATAGTGAAGTGGAAACATGAAGGGACACGTGCAGCACGAAAGCGTACAGGTCGACCTCGTCTGTTGACTGACAGAGACTGCCGGCAGATGAAGCTGGTCGTAATGTGTAATAGGCAGCCATCTATCCAAACCATCACACAGGTCACTTACATGGAGTACCTAGCAGTAGGTGGCAGCACAATGTACCTAATATGAAAAACGTAATTTTTGAGGGGTGTCCGGATACTTACGATCACATAGTGTACCTGCTCGGGCTACCCTAGTCCAAAGCCCACCTAACACAAATCTCAGTCCACATCTTCAGCCCATTTTCCCCCTCTTAAAGCGTCACAATTGCCAAGACTCGCCGGTACTGGAATAGCACCCCAGTACTGGAGAGTCTCAGCAATAGTGACGATTTAAGAGGGGGGAAAATGGTTCAAATGGCTCTGAGCACTATGGGACTTAACTTCTAGGTCATCAGTCCCCTAGAACTTAGAACTACTTAAACCTAACTAACCTAAGGGCATCACACACATCCATGCCCGAGGCAGGATTCGAACCTGCGACCGGAGCGGTCGCCGGTTCCAGACTGTAGCGCCTAGAACCGCTCGGCTCGGCTAAGAGTGGGAAAATGGACTAAAGACATGAACTGAGATTTGTGTTACGGAGGGCTTTGGACTAGGGCAGTCCAGGCACCTTTGTTGGCCATACTGCTACGGTTGTATAATAATTAGCACATCTACCTAGTATGTGAGAGACCTGGATTCAAGTCCTAGCTGTGGCACAAAGTTTAGTTAATTTCTTCAGTTGAGACTCATATGTCTCAAGGAAACTGTAATTCCATCAGTCTCAGAGTATACTTAATTTATTAAAACACATACCAACAGCATGAGTTCGCGTAATCATTTTTCACTTTACATAAATAAAAATATACAGAGAATATTTAGCATTTGACGCCCACAGGTCAAACACATTTTAGTCGATTATCCGTTTTGGTAGGAAAACCATGTGGGTAAAAACACAAAATTGCAACACTTCTGGTCATACTTTCTAAGATTGGGTGTAATCACACGCCTCAAAGGCATGTGTGAGTGTGGTGGCTTTTTTAGTATGCATGGTGTTACTCCAAACGCGTACTAACGGAGGAAAATCACTTTAAAATCACCCAGACCAGCTTACAGCAAAAGTGTAATTATTTATTAAAATAATAATAATAATGTATGACGGTAAAATGTTAAACAGAGGATGGCAACAGGAGCTTTTAGGTTCGCAGATGGAGCTATCGAACGATCGTTACAAATTAGCAACGCTGGACATTACTTTCCACATAGTGTTGATAAGATAGGAGCAGTATCTCCGTTCATTGTAAATTCGACTAACTCTCTCTCCATGCGTTCACTCTCCTCCAAAATATTTCATTGCACATGTTTCGAAAGCATTAAATTTTCCACAACTGTGACTGCTGGAGAGAACATTCAAAAAATGGTCAAATGTAGGATAAAGTTTTGTAAAAAAATTAGACGAACAACAAGCAGTGGTTTTAGGTTCTCATCTAAGTCATGTAGATAAAAATGTATGCTATCCATGTTATGCTAGAGCCCCTTTTATTTTCTGTCAACAAACTTCTCGTGATCTCTTGTATAGTAACATCAATATGCGATCTATATGTATAGCTTTACAATGCATCAAAATATTTTGAAGATTCCAAATACATATGGCTTGCAGCTCAAGTGTTATTGCGTAGGATACCACAGGATTCAGAATAAAATGTCATCACCATTTCTACATGCCCACAGATCTAGTGGGAGTATTCCAACATTCTCGTCCAGACGCACATTTTGAAGCACAGGTGCATGGCGCAACCGCCAGTTTTAACTTATTTCCTTTGAGGAAGCAAGTTGGTCAAACGAACTGATGGTTCAAATGGTTCAAATGGCTCTGAGCACTATGGGACTTAACATCTGAGGTCATCAGTCCCCTAGAACTTAGACCTACTTAAACCTAACTAACCTAAGGACATCACACACATCCATGCCCGAGGTAGGATACGAACCTGCGACCGTAGCGGTCGCGCGGTTCCAGACTGAAACGCCTATAACCGCTCGGCCACATCGGCCGGCAAACGAACTGACAGTGGTTAGTTAAACGGTATGGTATTACTAGACCTTGTATATTCAAGTGTTTTTTGGGACTTCATCCGTGATGCCATTACTTAAAATATGTTAGATACACACATTCGTGCTGCCTTTTCAAAGCTGCCCGACCACAGTCTTGGAACCTTACTGTCAATAATAGATTCTCTAGACATTCTAGACACTGCAGAAATAGACTTCCAACCTCTGGCTATTTCAGTGGCTCAAAGTGCAAAACAGAGTCAGTCAAAAAACAGAGTCAGTCAAATAGTCAGTTAGGAGACACACGCCAATCAACACCCCGTTAAAATAACAGTCGGCTCTGCTATGTTGTGTCCTCGTCACATTCCCAGCCAATGGCAGAAAGATTTTCCTGCAGTGTTCCCGTGAGGGTGATGGTAAACAGCGTCAAAGCTTGGAGACCAAGTGTTTTGTATGTTGCAAGCTGGACTACAAAAAAATGGCCAAATGGCTCTGAGCACTATGGGACTTAACATCTGAGGTCATCAGTCCCCTAGAACTTAGAACTACTTAAACCTAATTAACCTAAGTACATCACAAACATCCACGCCCGACGCAGGATTCGAACCTGCGAGCGTAGCAGTCACGCGGTTCCAGTCTGAAGCGCATAGAACCGTTCGGCCACTGCGGCCGGCAAACGAACTGACAGTGGTTAGTTAAACGGTATGGTATTACTAGACCTTGTATATTCAAGTGTTTTTTGGGACTTCATCCGTGATGCCATTACTTAAAATATGTTAGATACACACATTCGTGCTGCCTTTTCAAAGCTGCCCGACCACAGTCTTGGAACCTTACTGTCAATAATAGATTCTCTAGACATTCTAGACACTGCAGAAATAGACTTCCAACCTCTGGCTATTTCAGTGGCTCAAAGTGCAAAACAGAGTCAGTCAAATAGTCAATTAGGAGACACACGCCAATCAACACCCCGTTAAAATAACAGTCGGCTCTGCTATGTTGTGTCCTCGTCACATTCCCAGCCAATGGCAGAAAGATTTTCCTGCAGTGTTCCCGTGAGGGTGATGGTAAACAGCGTCAAAGCTTGGAGACCAAGTGTTTTGTATGTTGCAAGCTGGACTACAAAAAAATGGCCAAATGGCTCTGAGCACTATGGGACTTAACATCTGAGGTCATCAGTCCCCTAGAACTTAGAACTACTTAAGCCTAATTAACCTAAGTACATCACAAACATCCACGCCCGACGCAGGATTCGAACCTGCGAGCGTAGCAGTCACGCGGTTCCAGTCTGAAGCGCATAGAACCGTTCGGCCACTGCGGCCGGCAAACGAACTGACAGTGGTTAGTTAAACGGTATGGTATTACTAGACCTTGTATATTCAAGTGTTTTTTGGGACTTCATCCGTGATGCCATTACTTAAAATATGTTAGATACACACATTCGTGCTGCCTTTTCAAAGCTGCCCGACCACAGTCTTGGAACCTTACTGTCAATAATAGATTCTCTAGACATTCTAGACACTGCAGAAATAGACTTCCAACCTCTGGCTATTTCAGTGGCTCAAAGTGCAAAACAGAGTCAGTCAAAAAACAGAGTCAGTCAAATAGTCAGTTAGGAGACACACGCCAATCAACACCCCGTTAAAATAACAGTCGGCTCTGCTATGTTGTGTCCTCGTCACATTCCCAGCCAATGGCAGAAAGATTTTCCTGCAGTGTTCCCGTGAGGGTGATGGTAAACAGCGTCAAAGCTTGGAGACCAAGTGTTTTGTATGTTGCAAGCTGGACTACAAAAAAATGGCCAAATGGCTCTGAGCACTATGGGACTTAACATCTGAGGTCATCAGTCCCCTAGAACTTAGAACTACTTAAACCTAATTAACCTAAGTACATCACAAACATCCACGCCCGACGCAGGATTCGAACCTGCGAGCGTAGCAGTCACGCGGTTCCAGTCTGAAGCGCATAGAACCGTTCGGCCACTGCGGCCGGCAAACGAACTGACAGTGGTTAGTTAAACGGTATGGTATTACTAGACCTTGTATATTCAAGTGTTTTTTGGGACTTCATCCGTGATGCCATTACTTAAAATATGTTAGATACACACATTCGTGCTGCCTTTTCAAAGCTGCCCGACCACAGTCTTGGAACCTTACTGTCAATAATAGATTCTCTAGACATTCTAGACACTGCAGAAATAGACTTCCAACCTCTGGCTATTTCAGTGGCTCAAAGTGCAAAACAGAGTCAGTCAAATAGTCAATTAGGAGACACACGCCAATCAACACCCCGTTAAAATAACAGTCGGCTCTGCTATGTTGTGTCCTCGTCACATTCCCAGCCAATGGCAGAAAGATTTTCCTGCAGTGTTCCCGTGAGGGTGATGGTAAACAGCGTCAAAGCTTGGAGACCAAGTGTTTTGTATGTTGCAAGCTGGACTACAAAAAAATGGCCAAATGGCTCTGAGCACTATGGGACTTAACATCTGAGGTCATCAGTCCCCTAGAACTTAGAACTACTTAAGCCTAATTAACCTAAGTACATCACAAACATCCACGCCCGACGCAGGATTCGAACCTGCGAGCGTAGCAGTCACGCGGTTCCAGTCTGAAGCGCATAGAACCGTTCGGCCACTGCGGCCGGCAAACGAACTGACAGTGGTTAGTTAAACGGTATGGTATTACTAGACCTTGTATATTCAAGTGTTTTTTGGGACTTCATCCGTGATGCCATTACTTAAAATATGTTAGATACACACATTCGTGCTGCCTTTTCAAAGCTGCCCGACCACAGTCTTGGAACCTTACTGTCAATAATAGATTCTCTAGACATTCTAGACACTGCAGAAATAGACTTCCAACCTCTGGCTATTTCAGTGGCTCAAAGTGCAAAACAGAGTCAGTCAAATAGTCAATTAGGAGACACACGCCAATCAACACCCCGTTAAAATAACAGTCGGCTCTGCTATGTTGTGTCCTCGTCACATTCCCAGCCAATGGCAGAAAGATTTTCCTGCAGTGTTCCCGTGAGGGTGATGGTAAACAGCGTCAAAGCTTGGAGACCAAGTGTTTTGTATGTTGCAAGCTGGACTACAAAAAAATGGCCAAATGGCTCTGAGCACTATGGGACTTAACATCTGAGGTCATCAGTCCCCTAGAACTTAGAACTACTTAAACCTAATTAACCTAAGTACATCACAAACATCCACGCCCGACGCAGGATTCGAACCTGCGAGCGTAGCAGTCACGCGGTTCCAGTCTGAAGCGCATAGAACCGTTCGGCCACTGCGGCCGGCAGCTGGGCTACATTAAACAGTTTGTTTACAATGACGTCGTGCGTTAAGGCTGCCGGATTCCTGCTCACAGAGTTCTGAAATGGAAGTTCATGTAGTTATTAGCCGAGCCTCCACATGGGGCGCCCTCACGTCACTGGCATGCAGTTAGCCCCTCTCGTAAACAGAAGCACAGTTCTGAAACGATGGTTGTTGTGCAGGGTGTGAAGCAATCAGTAGTGATTCACAACAGTCAGATGAATTCTATGTACACTCAAAAGTAGCTCAGAATCCTGTAAAACTGCAAATAGACATGGGTGCTTCGGTTACGCTATTGAACAGGAGTATTTGTGAGTTATTAGTGAACACACAGCTGCAGAAACCTCATTGCACGCTGCCAGTATATAGTGGAAATTACACTCCTGGAAATTGAAATAAGAACACCGTGAATTCATTGTCCCAGGAAGGGGAAACTTTATTGACACATTCCTGGGGTCAGATACATCACATGATCACACTGACAGAACCACAGGCACATAGACACAAGCAACAGAGCATGCACAATGTCGGCATTAGTACAGTGTATATCCACCTTTCGCAGCAATGCAGGCTGCTATTCTCCCATGGAGACGATCATAGAGATGCTGGATGTAGTCCTGTGGAACGGCTTGCCATGCCATTTCCACCTGGCGCCTCAGTTGGATGAGCGTTCGTGCTGGACGTGCACACCGCGTGAGACGACGCTTCATCCAGTCCCAAACATGCTCAATGGGGGACAGATCCAGAGATCTTGCTGGCCAGGCTAGTTGATTAACACCTCCTAGAGCACGTTGGGTGGCACGGGATACATGCGGACGTGCATTGTCCTGTTGGAACAGCAAGTTCCCTTGCCGGTCTAGGAATGGTAGAACGATGGGTTCTATGACGGTTTGGATGTACCGTGCACTATTCAGTGTCTCCTCGACGATCACCAGAGGTGTACGGCCAGTGTAGGAGATCGCTCCCCACACCATGATGCCGGGTGTTGGTCCTGTGTGCCTCGGTCGTATGCAGTCCTGATTGTGGCGCTCACCTGCACGGCACCAAACACGCATACGACCATCATTGGCACCAAGGCAGAAGCGACTCTCATCGCTGAAGACGACACGTCTCTATTCGTCCCTCCATTCACGCCTGTCGCGACACCACTGGAGGCGGGCTGCACGATGTTGGGGCCTGAGCGGAAGACGGCCTAACGGTGTGCGGGACCGTAGCCCAGCTTCATGGAGACGGTTGCGAATGGTCCTCGCCGATACCCCAGGAGCAACAGTGTCCCTAATTTGCTGGGAAGTGGCGGTACGGTCCCCTACGGCACTGCGTAGGATCCTACGGTCTTGGCGTGCATCCGTGCGTCGCTGCGGTCCGATCCCAGGTCGACGGGCAAGTGCACCTTCCGCCGACCACTGGCGACAACATCGATGTACTGTGGAGACCTCACGCCCCACGTGTTGAGCAATTCGGCGGTACGTCCACGCGGCCTCCCGCATGCCCACTATACGCCCTCGCTCGAAGTCCGTCAACTGCACATACGGTTCACGTCCACGCTCTCGCGGTATGCTACCAGTGTTAAAGACTGCGATGGAGCTCCGTATGCCACGGCAAACTGGCTGACACTGACGGCGGCGGTGCACAAATGCTGCGCAGCTAGCGCCATTCGACGGCCAACACCGCGGTTCCTGGTGTGTACGCTGTGCCGTGCGTGTGATCATTGCTTGTACAGCCCTCTCGCAGTGTCCGGAGCAAGTATGGTGGGTCTGACACACCGGTGTCAATGTGTTCTTTTTTCCATTTCCACAGGAGTGTATATTCCTGTCTTAGGTGTCTACAGCCTGCCAACAACGTTCTATAATATGAAAAACGAATAGTAGCTTTTCAAGTGCTGTGCTCTCGGGTCAGCCTGAACGTTTTTGAAATTGGATCCCTTGACTTGTTTGAAATTTCATTTCGAGACAGTGTGCTACGAGTGACTTCTACAGTGCCTCCAAACAGAGTCGGTCAATTCTGTGATATGTACAGTCAGTTACTTCAGGAAGGCCTTGGTAAGATAATGATTTCGATCTGCACATTTCTCTTAAGAAAAAACTTTAGCAAAGATTCTGTTGTGGTTGGCCTGTCCCACATTCAATTGGCGATGAATTCGCACGGAATCGGGAACATTGGCAGGTCATTGATGTCGTTAATCCTGCTTCGGAATTTCAGTAGATATCAACCCTTGTCGTTATCAAAAAGCTGTCGAGCGGATTACGTCTCTGCGTGGATTTCAAGTCCACAGTCAATCCTCAGACAGTGGAGTACAACTTTCCTCTTCCTAAGTCCGACATCTTCATGGAAAAGTTGGGACGGGGTTGGTCGTTTTCCAACAAAGATTTGCAGGAAGCGTATCTACGGTCTCCGTTGGACAGGCAGTCGAAACGTATTTTGTTGTCTATTTGTCGACACTAACATGGGATTATTGCAACTTCAGTGCCTATTGTTAGTACCGTTCGACAGTGCGTCTACTCCCTCCGTTCTTCAACGTTTTCTGAAACAGCTGACAGCAAATGTGGTCTCGTGTTCAAACTACCTTGATAATAATGTATTCTCTGATTGCGCCAACTCAATACGACTTGTCGTATTTGATGCACCTCTTCAAGGTGCTATCGGATTCTGACCTCTAGTGTAACAAGGAAAAGCGTTCACTTTTCAAACAGAGATTGAGCATTTAAGTCATTTCATTAATTCTCTGGGTATTCACCCTGCACAGTTGCATTTCACGGCTACTAGGATTTTGCGGCCCCTGACAATGATCTCAAGCTGTAAGCAGTGATGGGCAAGCTTACACATTACATAAAATTCATCAGTAACGCAACGCAGATTGTCGCTCCATTGCACAGGCTGTGCCGAAAGAATGTTCCTTATGTATGGTACACGGAGTGTCAGCATGCTTCCCAGCCTCTCAAGAAGGCCCTTCTCCGTGATCAACGTCTAATTTAATTTTTTCCAAATAAACAAGTCGTACTAACGGTTGATGCATCGTCGAATGGGTTTGGAATAGTGCCCTCCCACAGAATAGTGTCCACAGGCTATGCTATTGTCTTTGGTTCTAAGTATTTGAACAAAACTCAGTGTAATCATAGTCTGTTAGAGAAAGAGGCATTCCCCATTATTTATGTGTTAACTAAGTTTCATCGGCTTTTGTATAGGTGAAATTTTAATTTTGTCGCAAATCATCCACCAATGACAGCTCTATTTAGTCCCTACTAGCCTGTGCCGTCAAGGACGGCGCAAAAGTTGCAACGGTGGGTTCTTTTGTTGTTCACATATCGGATTGAACTTCTGTATGGGCTCACAGCTCAGCATTCCAACTCTGATTTATTATCTCGTTTGCCTGTGGGTACCGATTCGGTCTTTCATTCCTCCGAGGATTAATGTTTTCTGATAGATGATCAGGATCACGGCATGTTTCATGGGTTTCCTGACGACTAGCGGCGAACAGTTCGAGCTTCTGCTACCAACTCCGCTCTCAGTGACTTTTTGCATATGTTTGCCACGGGTAGCCTCAGACTCTGAAGGAAATACGCAATCGTCTGGTGCGCCGTTATTTTACGCAGTTGCTTTCTTTTTCTGAATATCTTGATACTATCGTGATTGACATGGACAACGACAATGCACGAGTTCTGGTTCGTCAGTCGCTCCAGTAGGACGCGCCGCATTTTCTCCACTACAGTCATTGGGGCTTTGTTCACACAGAACAATTAGCTCGGCGCCACTATACGTGGCTGGATGTGGATGCAAAAATCGAACAATTGACCACCCATTGCACAGCATGTGTGAATGATCAATCTGCTCCGCCGCAACGTTTCTTTGATTGACCATGACCAAGTGTTGCATGGCAACGTCTTCACGTTGGTTTTGCGGTACCAGTTTGGAATACTCGTTGGCTACTGATTGTTGATGGATAGAGAAAGTTTCTTCTTGTCCTCCGCATGCTACGGCTGCAAGTATGACGTCCACCCTCAGCATGGCCATCTGTATAGAAGGACTGCCTGAAATTACTGTACCCGACATTGGTCCACATTTCATGTCAGCCGAATTTCGTCAGTTTTGCCAAGCCAATGGTATGCAGCACCTCGTGAGTGCGCCATTTTATCCACAATCCAACGGGTAGGCTGAACGTTTGGTTTGTACATTTAAGACTCAGATGGTCAATCTGCACTTCTTTCACACAAGTGACCAAGCCCTCCAGAAGTTTCTCAAAGTATCGCTTCTTGCCACATGACAACAAGTCACTGACAGAACTTCTACATGTTTGCTGGCATCACATCCTTTGCACCCGCTTGAAAGGTCCTATGTTCCGCTGCATCACACCAGATTTCAGCCCCAGGAAAACGTATTTTACAGAGTGTTCAACAAGGATCTCGATGGAAGCTAGGTGTTCTGGCGAATTTGTTAGGTATAAGAATTTGTTAGGTATAAGAATCATCAGGACTGCACCAGCAATATCAGATCAGGATCAAATAAATCACACTTATCTGCCTGATTTTGCCACTGAGTGTTCGAAAATCCAGTGTCCTGCAGGGTTCCACAGCAGCTGTCATCCTTGCCTACTAAGAGTAGGCAGAGTCACTATCTCTAGTCAAGGCACCCAAGGAGGGCGATGATGAGCAGCCATCTGTGGCGTCGCTGCTGGTCGCACAGCACAATCCGCTGTCCATTCTGGCGCCGCATCTGGCGCCTACCAGGATTTCTCAGAGGGTCAGAATGAAGTCTAGGATGCCCCTTCGGCAGAAGCTGAGTCCTTGGACGAAGGTGTGCGCCCTGTGGCCGATTTTTCTGCTAGTATTTCTGGCCAGTCTCCAGGTAAATGCCTGGGTGCAAACAGCGGTCTACCATCAGCCACCGTCACAGATCCTTTCCCTTCGTCAATGTCAGCATCCAGACCTTCACCCAGCTATCGGTACATGCCTCAACAGTACACAGCGATGGTGCAGAAGTTTGTGGGGCAGGAATGTGGTGTCATCTGTAATATGCATTGGGAATTCCAGAGTTAACACGACTAGAGGAATTGAAGAGCGTTTGAGGGCAGGCTAGAGCAGCCGACCATGATGGGCCCTGGACCCAACACCTCCAAGAAGCTTCACAGAACCATCGGCAGTGGCCGCTATTTATGTACACTCAGTACTTCCTGTTTGTGTTGTGGCAGTCTGTGTTCAGTGGTGCTAGTCGTGATCTGCGGACTCTGCTACAGACAGTGTTTGTCACAACATGTTACTGTACAAGGACTGTTTGCACAGTGGGCTCAGTGTATTTTGTCTGTGTTCCGTATCCTCAATACATGTACAGCCCCCATGCAGGCTAGCTACGGTTGAGCTATATTCAACAAAGGTATTAACTAAGGCTTGTGTCATAGCCGTCTCTTGTTTTACGACAGAAGACAAGAGACTACATTATATAATATATGAATCGGCTGGCTAGTGTTTCTCCAACGGCAGCACTCCCACTCTGGAACTCATAGCAGGCTGGATCAACTGGTGATTGCCTCTTCGCGACGATGACTTCATATGCACCTGTTTTCCTGTCTCTTCATCTCCTTCAGAAGTCGTACTGGAGTTGTAAGATGTTACAACTTCGGCTTGCTGATGTCTTCCACAGCGTCAGTGTACTGAATGATTATTCTTGCGTCTATCGTCACTGTTGCTCCATAGCTCCTGGTCATCAGGCTGATAGACACTTTTCCCCCTATAGTGTAATTCTGCTGGTCGACGCAGGAGCAGTTCATCACTCCAGGTGAAGCCCTGGTATAGCACCCCTCCCCCTTCGAAAAACGCAATCTCCAGATTGTGACCTTCTTACATTTCTGGACAAAAGGATCTTAACACATGTTTCATGGACTCGCATTAAAATACAATATTCTCTGTTCTCCTTACACTAATTCAGCATAGACTACGTGATTCGTTGGTCATTTACCATCTTAAATGCTACTTTAAATGCTACTTTAAATCATCAGGCAACAATCTAGAAAATAATATTATAAAATTCTCTCTCCTTTATGAACTCCTTGCCCAATCATTTAACACGAAACAATCAATTTCTCATTTTTGTGATTCCTCCTTGTTTATCAGGTGGTTGCTTAACTCTCTGCTTCAGCATGTTATGAGTAACTTTGTCTTGGCAACAAAAATTTCCCTTACGTTTTCTCAGAAAACACATCCTTAAAACTATGCTCATACCCAAACTATATATGGTGCACAACGTGTTGATCAGTATTTCCACTTATTTCCTTTACTTCAGTGCTAATTAACCACTTATTTCCTTTATTTCAGTGCTAATTAAAGACTGACTGCTTCTTCCAGTGCTATATGTCCTTGTACCTTCTCGCACAAAAAGCAACTTTCCTGTGCCCTGCGGCATTTTTGAACTGAATCTTAAAGCTAGTATTATGCGCAATACAGTTGGTTCTACTTTCATGACAGGAGAACCTTGCGACTGTATATCATTACACTACCTTTTCTCTTATGCACTGTACCTATTACATTGCAAGTATCATCAACTTTATGAATCCGCAGAGCCTGAGGTATACATTGTTGAACGGATTCAGACTTCTCGACCCGACCATTAGCCATACAGGCATTTTTCCTGTTTCTTCTCTTCCTCCTTACCCGCTCCCGAGGAGGCAGTGCCCCTACAGGTGGTGACGAATCGGCAATCTTCAAAAATAAATGCGTCTGCACCACTTCATTATCCGCAACATTGATTAACATCATCAATAGCTTCCTGATCACCCTTCGCAGTAACTACAACAAAAATGCCAAGTGCAGTTACATTCTGCACGACACAAAAATCATTGGCACATGTATTTCTCTGTACATGTGGTCCAGGCTCCATGGGCTATATACAACATCCATTATCACCCAATTGGTCGATACAACTACACTTAAATCAGTATCGCCCATGTTGCTACTGCCCGCATCTCGTGGTAGTGCGGTAGCGTTCTCGCTTCCCACGCCCGGGTTTCCGGGTTCGATTCCCGGCGGGGTCAGGGATTTTCTCTGCCTCGTGATGGCTGGGTGTTGTGTGCTGTCCTTAGGTTAGTTAGGTTTACGTAGTTCTAAGTTCTAGGGGACTCATGACCTAAGATGTTAAGTCTCATAGTGCTCAGAGCCATGTTGCTACTAATACAATTATTTACCTCAATACAGCAGACATTCACTTCTTCTGATACCACCGATGATCTGCACTTTCAGGAGTTACTGGACCTGATAAACTCATATTCTTCTTCTTTACTTTCACCCACACTCATTTCCATTACACGATTAACGATTGATTGATGCCTCAGGATGTGTCCTGTCAACCGATTCGTTCTTTTCGTCGAGTTCCCCACGAATTTCTTTTTTCCCAATTCGGTTCTGTATCTCATCATTAGTTATTCGGTTCACCCACCTAACGTTCAACATTCTTTTGTAGCGCCGCATTTCTTGTCTGAACTGTCTTTCGTCCTCTTTTCACTCCAGACAAAATACGTCCAGATTTCCAAAAATTTAAATTTATATTCAGTGTTAACGATTTTCTCTTTTTCAGAAATGCTTTTGTTGCTATTGCTAGTCTACATTTTATATCTTCTCTACTCCGACGATTATCAGTTATTTTATTGTCCAAATTAAAAACCTCGTCGATTACTGATGAAATCTTCTCAGGCTTCCATCCGGCTGCCTGCGTAGAAATTCTGCGACGTTTGGACGAGTGTCATTCTCATTATCTTTTTGTCAATAGAAGATAATGAGAGTGACACATCTCGAAACGTCGTGGAATTCCGACGCAGCCACAGAGATGAAAGACCGAGACAATTTCACCAGCAGTATACGCTGAGAAAGCCTAAATTCATATATCATCGAGTACTTTTAATGTCTAATTTCTTAATCTAATTCATTCGGCATTGCCTGATGTAATTCGGCGACACTGCGTTACAGTAGTTACCGGCATTGTGGCCGAGTGGTTCTAGGCGCTTCAGTCCGGAACCGTGCTGCGTGACCGCTACGGTCGCAGGTTCGAATCCTGCCTCGGGCATGGATGTGTGTGATGTCCTTAGGTTAGTTAAGTTTAAGTAGTTCTAAGTCTAGGGGACTGATGACCTCAGATGTTAAGTCCCACAGTGCTTAGAGGCATTTGAACCATTTGTTACCATAGTTTTCCTTTTGTTGATAATCATTTCCTATCCTCTTTTCAAGACACTGTCCATTCCATTCATTAATTCTTCCAAACCCTTTGTTTTCCCTGCAGAATTACGCTGTCAGCATTTACCCTTGGTTTTCTGTACTGAGTGCTCAATATACGGACTAAATAACGTCGAGGATAGGCAATATGCAGACTAAATGACATCGAGGAGATGTTACAACTCCACCTTATTGGCTTCCCAACTACTGCTTCCCTTTCATGTCTTTCGACTTTTATAACTTCAGTCTGGTTTTGTACAATTTGTAGATAAATTTTTGCTTTCAGCATTTTACCACTGCTACTTTGAGAATTTGAAAATAATATTCCACTCAACATTCTAAAAGCTTTATCTAAACGCACAAATTTAATAACTATAGGTTTGGTTTCCTTCAGTCTGTCTTCTAAGATAAGTAGTAGGGTCAGAATTGTCTCATGCGCTCCTAAATTTCTCCGGAACACTAACCAATCTTTTACAATTTCGACTTTTGCCAGCTCTGCGGGCGTGCATAGACCATGCTAGCGCACGCACCACACACATACGTACATTAATGCATACAATGAAAGGGAGAGAATGGTCCAAATGGCTTTAAGCACTATCGGACTTAACATCTGAAGTCATCAGTCCCCTAGACTTAGAACTACTTAAACCTAACTAACCTAAGGACATCACATACATCCATGCCCGAGGCAGGGTTCGAACCTGCGACCGTAGCGGCCTCGCGGTTTGGAACTGAAGAGCTTAGAACCGCTCAGCTACAGCGGCCGGCGAAAGGGAGAGAGATGGAGAGAAATTTGCATCTACATTATTACGCGTTACTGACGTTTTACATTATTCTGTAAGATGAAAAGATGTTACAAAAGTTTTTTCTAACAAGGCGGAAGATAGGCGTTCGGAAAACACATTTGTCTCGTTATGAGATCCTAACTGGTGCATCATATGTTGCGACGATAATGGTATGTGCGAATGTGGGAGGTGTTGACAGAAAAAGGATCATGCGCAACAATCAGTTGCCTTACCACGTAATATTCCCACAAACTGTATGTCCCCATCTCGTCCGCATGGTCTTACCAGACATTACAGCTTCGTCCACAGTGTTAACTAGGCACTCATAAGGATGTGTACCTGTTTGCATCGACAGTTCAGCATGAGATAGTCTTCCAGAGAGCAGGAGGACGGCGGTTCAAATTCCCACACAGCAGTCAGACATAGATTTTCCTTGGTTTCATTAAATAACTTAAGACAAATGTCTGGAATGTTCCTTTGAAAATGTCACCACCGATCTCCACCCATCTTTCCGGAATCAGAATTTGTGCTTGTAAACAAATTGCGTGCTAATGGGAAATCGTCTCAGTTATGCTACTGGATTGATAATTTCCTGTCAGAGAGGGCACAGTTCGTAATAACTAACGGAAAGTCATCCAGAAAAATAGGAGTGATTTCTGACGTTCCGAAAGGTAGTGTTGTAGGCTCTTGCTATTCCTTATCTATACAAACGATTTAGGAGACAATCTGAGCAGCCGTCGTAGGTTGTTTTCAGATGATGCCGGTTATCGCCTAGTAAAGTCATCAGAAGATCACAGCAAATTGCAAAACGATTTAGAAAACATATCTCTATGGAGCAAAAATTCGTAATTGACCCTAAATAATCAAAAGTGAGCGGTTATCCACATGAGTGCCAAAAAGGAATCCGTTAAATTTCGATTACAGGATAAATCAATCCGATCTGAAGGCCGCAAATTGAGCTGAATATCTAGGACTTACAATTAGGAACAACTTAAATTGGAAGGAATATACAGAAAATGTGGGAAAGGCGAATCAAATACAGTAATTTATTGGCAGAATTCTTAAAAGACGCAACAAATCTGCTAAAGAGGCATCCTACTTTAAATGCACATCAGTGGGAAGAGCAGTTTTTACGAAGAAAAATTTGAAATACAATAAATAGATAAATAAATAAAGTACCGATTAAAAATTAAGTAATACGAACGGTTGTATCGACTGTAGGATACAAACGCAGGACAAAAAATGTCGAATTACATCCCTCAATTATCTTTGTGAAGAGTACTGCAGCTTTTTGTTTAAAAAACGAGCCCAGACGAAAACGCTTTTCTGTGATTACGGCATATTTACACAGCATGCCACCATTATCATTTATATTCTGTTTAATGTAAGTCTCACTGTAAATTTATTGTTTAGGTGCGATAATTGCATATAGTGATATTACTTAATATTCGTTTCATTTTATGTTAAAAGTCATTCTCAACTATACTGCGTCTTGAAACGGCGATAGGTTCTTTAAATGGACGTAAATAGTCCAGTACTGACCGTTTCTTCGGTGGGTATTAGTTTTCGAATTCCGATAAAACAGGTTTTCATTTGAAGAGATATCGACGAACGAGTAAAAGAATCAAAACGGACCTTACACACAAAGCCATTGTCAAGAGCGCCATATAAGACAAATGAACTGAAAAAAATTATTTATTTAAGAAATTACTTAATTATTTTAATAAGTGTGGCCCATATCTATGTTCGATCCCGTCAGAATTAATAAAAAGAAAGTTTGAACTGGCGACTTCGTGTCTGGACCAAGTATTGCAAGCTAGCCTATGGTGGCGGCAGTTCTCTCTCTGCCAAATAACTAAAAAGTCGTAACCACCAAACCCAAGAGGTGCCACGTTTATCAATAGTGCAAGGAAATGTGACATACGTATAACAGTAGCCCCTGTTTGGATCACCTAATGAGTTGACTAACTTGACACAAAATTAATTAATGCCTTCAAACACACAAAAAAATAAATGATGTCGTAGGCAATGAGAATGGGTGCCGTTGAAAAATTAATAACAAGGCCCTACGGTACCAAATGAGATTTATTAACTAATATCAAGGTCAAGAGAGAACAAACATATAAACAGAAACTTCAACTCAATGACGTTTCATTAAGACAAACTCAGGTTGGTTGCCAATAGACTTGGGGAACCTAACTGGGTTTTAAGTGTATATCAGACTGGCTACTGTGAGTGGAAGAATGCCAGTCTAGGCAGGCACACTACGCTGTATCGTTCCAATGATTGGTCTCTCGTGTCATAATATAATTAAGTATGCAATGGACACTGAGTGTAACTACTGCGAGTACAAGGCTACTATAATAAAAAAATGGCCGTGGAAACAATTGATACGCTTCTCAATTTGCCAAAGCTGCACAACGTTACCGATATATCCGGTGAAAGACGAGATGCTGTCATCTGCGTGCGGCCGCTGCCAAAGCTGCTCGAATCATTGGCTCGTATTGCGGGAGTTGACCCCACGTCTGCCGGTGATTGTCTCACGTCTGCGAAAATATAAAGTTTCGCCCGAGAGTCCGGACGTGTTTACAATTAACTGCTCTCTCCGTAGTAACGGAAGAGCTCTAGCGACTATACTCCGCGATGGTCAAGAAGCAAGTCCAAGCCTCTACCGTTGCTCAAAACCTTCCAAAAAACAGCCATTTCCTCCGATGTTCTTGAATAAACTTATCATGGCCCAGCAATGGTTACTGTGCCAATCATGTTTTCTAGCAAGGAGACTCGATATTCCTCAACCAATCACTGCAGTGCAACACACATTCTGTTCTCCGAAAAAACAGCACACAATGCCTGAAGGTCCTGCAGCCAAACCCCCGGCGCATTTCAAAAGATGAGGGAAGCTTATTAGTGGAAAGAAGCTCCGTCTCGTCCATAAAACGATTTAGTGGGCGCCGTTTTGGCGAGGCGCGGTGACATCCAGAGAAATTCATCATGTCATCTCACAAGGTACACTGTTCTTGCAATAAACACATTATCCTGGGGCCAGCTCGACGCTGCTTTACCAGGATTCGCACACAGGATAAGGAGCCCAGACTCCCACACTGCGTCCACTTGCAAATAAAGCGATTAGGCTGATGCCAGGATGCCCGGCGCCGCCAGTTTCTAAAGAAGTGTCATTTCGCATTCATCCACAGCGTTCCCACCCTCTTGCTTCGGCCGCTAGTGGAACAAAGCCTGCTGCCAGAATGGTCTACCCTGCAGGGCCCACGGCCAGTTTCCATGACTACAAAGGAAGGCGGGCAATGAGAACGTTCCGCGAACTCTCTTGCTGCCCCTAATGCTATGGTCACCTCTAGCATCCAAAAATCTATTTCTATAGCAGATTTTAAATCTACTACTACTACTCACCCCCCCCCCCCCCCCCATGAACCATGGACCTTGCCGTTGGTGGGGAGGCTTGCGAGCCTCAGCGATATAGATAGCCGTACCGTAGGTACAACCACAACGGAGGGGTATCTGTTGAGAGGCCAGACAAACGTGTGGTTCCTGAAGAGGGGCAGCAGCCTTTTCAGTAGTTGCAAGGGCAACAGTCTGGATGATTGGCTGATCTGGCCTTGTAACAATAACCAAAACGACCTTGCTGTGCTGGTACTGCGACGGCTGAAAGCAAGGGGAAACTACGGCCGTAATTTTTCCCGAGGGCATGAAGCTTTATGAAATAAAAGAAATTATTCAGATAATGAAGGGAGATGAAAATTTAATAGTCATGGGTGACTGGAATTCGAGTGTAGGAAAAGGGAGAGAAGGAAACGTAGTAGGTGGATATGTATTGGGGATAAGAAATGAAAGAGGAAGCCGCCTGGTGGAATTTTGCACAGAGCACAACTTCATCATAGCTAAAACTTGGTTTAAGAATCATGAAAGAAGGTTGTATACATGGAAGAATCCTGGAGATACTAAAAGGTATCAGATAGATTATACACTCCTGGAAATTGAAATAAGATCACCGTGAATTCATTGTCCCAGGAAGGGGAAACTTTATTGACACATTCCTGGGGTCAGATACATCACATGATCACACTGACAGAACCACAGGCACATAGACACAGGCAACAGAGCATGCACAATGTCGGCACTAGTACAGTGTATATCCACCTTTCGCAGCAATGCAGGCTGATATTCTCCCATGGAGACGATCGTAGAGATGCTGGATGTAGTCCTGTGGCAATCATGTTTTCTAGTAAGAAGACCCGATCTTCGTCAACCAATCACTGTAGTGCAGTACACATTCTGTTCTCCGAAAAAACAGCACATAGTGTAACCAAACCCCCGGCGCATTTCACAAGATGAGGGAAGCTTCATAGTGAAAACAAGCTGCGTCTCATCCATAAAACGATTTAGTGGGTGCCGTTTTGGCGAGGCGCGGTGGCATCTAAGAAACTCGACATCCAGAGAAATTTATCGTCCCATCTCACAAGGTACACTGTTCGCATTCAGCCACTGCGTTCCCACTCTCTTGCTTCGGCTGCTAACAGCGCAAGGCCGACAGCCAGAATGGCGACCCATAAACCACTGCCCTACAGGGCCCATGACCAGTTTTGGTGACTACAAAGGAAGGCTGGCTATGAGAAGGTTCCGCAAACTCGCTTGCTGCTCGCGAAAAGTTCTAAAGCTGCCCCTAACTGAATGGCCACCTCCAGCGTTCAAAAGTGTCTGTAGTCAGGTTTAATTCTACTATTTGTTCAAGTGGCTCTAAGCGCTATGGGACTTAACATCTGAGGTCATCAGTCTCCTAGACTTAGAACCACTTAAACCTAACTAACCTAAAGACATCACATACATCCATGCCTGAGGCAGGATTCGAATCTGCGACTGTAGCAGCAGCGCAGTTCCGGATTGAAGAACCTAGAACCGCTCGGCCACAGCGGCCGGGAATTCTACTACTGCTACTTAAGTCATGCAAGTACTCTGAGATCAATCAGTGGTTTAACCTAACCCTAATGGTCCATCAGATGAAAGTCAATCAGGGAAAGTTTATATGCACCAAAGGCGAATGGAATTGGATGATAATCACCGAAACAAAATGAAAGGGGATGTGCCTGACGGGTATTACCACGGCAGTGGCCTGCACGGAAGGCATCGCCATCTTTCAGTATCACTAAAACTGCACACGCCCCACACCATTACAGAGCCTCCACCAGCTTGAACAGTCCCCTGTTGACATGCAGGGTCCAGGGGTCCATGAGGTTGTCTCCATACCCGTACACGTCCATCCGCTCGATACAATTTGAAACGAGACTCATCCGATCAGGCAAGAAGTTTCCAGTCATGAACAGTCCAATGCCGGTGTTGACGGGCCCAGGCGAGGTGTAAAGCTTTGTGTCATGCAGTCACCAAAGGTACACGAGTCGGTCTTCGGCTCCGAAAGTCCATACAGATGATTTTTCGTTGAATGGTTCGCACGCTGACACTTGGCTCAGCATTCAAATCTGCAGCAATTAGCTGGAGGGTCGCACTTGTGTCACGTTGAACGATTCTCTTCATTGCTGTTGGTCCCGTTCTTGCAGGATCTTTTTCCGGTCACAGCGGCGTCGGAGATTTAATGTTTAAAGGATTCCTGATATTCACGGTACACTCGTAAAATGGTCATACGGGATAATGTCCTGATGGTGAATACCTCGTAGATACTGTGTCCCATCACTCGTGCGCCGATTACAACATCACGCTCAAACTCACATGATAACCTGCAATTGTAACAGCAGTAACCGATCTAACAATTGCGCCAGATTCTTGTTGTCTTATATTTGCATTGCTGGCCGGAGCGCAATATTCCGCTAGTTTACAGATTTCTGTATCTGAATACGCATGCCTATACCAGTTTCTTTGACGCTTCGGTATGTATATATTGCGTGCATGAATATTGAACGACGACTCGTCGTACAAGGACTGGAAAACCAAAGACATTCTAAAAGCAATAAACTTTGACTATTACGAGAATCAACCAAAACGAACTGTATTTGTATAAACAGATGTAATAGTTCCCAGAATGAGATTTTCACTCTGCAGCGGAGTGTGCGCTGATATGAAACTTCCTGGCAGATTAAAACTGTGTGCCCGACCGAGACTCGAACTCGGGACCTTTGCCTTTCGCGGGCAAATGCTCTATGGTAGGCAAAGGTCCCGAGTTCGAGTCTCGGTCGGGTACACTGTTTTAATCTGCCAGGAAGTTTCAGATGTAATAGTATTAAGATTAATTTACCTGTTGTAGATGTAAGTGTATATTTTCTTCTGAATACTCGCTGCGATGATTTCCGCACACGCACTAACGGAACTGCTAATAAACTGTCAACAGTGTGGTGCGAGACAGTCTGAAGTAAAGACTCTTAGCCGCACTTGAGAGTACACGACTGTCTATGCGCGCGGCAGCCGCTGCGACCATAGGACTGTATCTCGTGCACCTGCTACATTCAGATTTGTGTACCTTGCATTGTATCCGAACATGATTTGTAAATGTAGAATAAAATATGCTTTAGGGTGAAGGTGCGTCCTTTCGCCTCACAATTCAGGGGACAATTTAAAGGCACATCTGCGGAAAGAGCGGATGTTACGAGCAAAATATTTGAAACGTCATAAATAAATTAATAAAGTAGCAATTAAAAATTAAGTACTATGAACGGTTGTATCGGCTGTAGGATACAACCGCAGAAACAAAGGTAGAATTACGTCATTCAATTATTTTTGTGAAGGGGACGGCAACTTTTTATTTAAGAAATGAGCCAAGGCGACGGTTTTCTGTGATTACGGCAGATTTATACGGCACACCGTCATCATCATTTATATTTTGCTTAATGTAACTCTCGCTGTAAATTTATTGTGTATGTGTTAGAATTGAGTACAGTGATATTACTTAATATTTGTATCATTTTATGTTAAAAGCCATCCTCAGCTATACTGCGTCTTGAAATGGCGAAAAGCTCCGTGATCTTTAAATGTACATAAATAGTCCTGCACGAACCATTTCTTTGGTACGCAAATGTTTTCAAAGTCCGATGAAAGAAGTTTTCGTTTAAAGAGATATCCACGGTCGAGTTATAGAATCAGAACGGAGCTTGCACACAAAGCCATTGTCAATCGCGCTATATAAGAAAAATGAATTAACAAAAATTATTTATTTAAGAAGTTACTTGATTACTTTAATATGTGTGGCTCACTCCCTAGCATTTATCCATGCACGATCCCGTCAAAATTAATAAAAAGAAAATTTAAACTACTCTAAGCTTGTCCATCCTGATTTGGAGTACTGCTGCACAGTGTGGGATCTTTACCAGATTTGAGTAATGGAGTGCATCGAGAAACTTCAAAGGAGAGCAGCACGTTTTGTATTATCAAGAAATGGAGGAGAGAGTGCCGTGGACACGATATAGGATTTGGGGTGGACAAAATTAAAACAAAAGTATTTCTCGTTGCGCTGGGATCTTCTCACAAAACTTTCAATCACCATCCTTCTCCTCCGAATGCGAAAATGTTTTGTCGGTTACGAAGAGCATAGGGAGAAACGCTATTCATAATAAAATAAGCGAAATCAGAGTTCGCACGGAAAATATAGGTAGTGATCGATGCAGACGAAATACATTTCTGCCCAGCAAGCAAGAATACCCGGGATCGAGTCCCGTCCTTAGCGCAAATTTTACTTCGTTTCGTCTGCTTCGATCATAATCGTAGATAACAAAAAAAGACTTAAATGTCTCAGGGAAAGATTTAATTATAAGAAAATATAGGTGTTCGTTTTTACGCGAGCTGTTCGAACTTGAATAATAACAAATTATTGTGAAGCCATTTGCAGAATATCCATGTAGATGTAGATTTAGATTCCTATGATGATCTTTTCGTCGACAGGACATTGAGCACTGATCTTCCTTCGTGCTTCGGGAATATCCTCAGATCGCGTTGTGTCCGTGGGACGTCGTGACTAGCGGGCGGCGTCCAAAATAATCTTATTTTGCCATTTCAGTCTGTCCTACAGTGATGGCCGCAATGAATTAAGCGCATAATGTGGCATACTGTTTTGCTGAGCTTTATAGTGGCCAACCATCGGCAGTATGATTTGGGGCGCCGGGAATCCAGCACGTAACCTTGAGTCTACGTACTGACAAGGGAACCTCCCCATCGCACCCCCCTCAGATTTAGTTATAAGTTAGCACAGTGGATAAGCCTTGAAAAACTGAACACAGATCAATCGAGAAAACAGGAAGAAGTTGTATGGAGCTATGAAAAAAATAAGCAAAATATACAAACTGAGTAGTCCATGCGGAAGATAGACAACATAAGGTGAGTCTAAGCTCAGGAGCGCCGTGGTCCCGTTGTTAGCGTGAGTAGCTGCGGAAGGAAAGCTCCTTAGTTCAAATTTTTCCTCGAGTGACAAGTTAAATTTTTTATTTTCAGACAATTATTTTCTGTCCGTCATCACTTTTTTGGGAGTGATTATCACATCCACAAGAAAACCTAAATCGGGCAAGGTAGAAGAATCTTTTTACCCATTCGCCAAGTGTACAAGTTAGGTGGGTCGACAGCGTATTCCTGTCATGTGACGCACATGCCTTCACTAGTGTCGTATAGAATATATCAGACGTGTTTTCCTGTGGAGGAATCGGTTGACCTATGACCTTGCGATCAAATGTTTTCGGTTCCCATTGGAGAGGCACGTCCTTTCGACAACTAATCGCGTAGTTTTGCGGTGCGATAGCAAAACACATACACTAAACTTATTCCAGTGAACAGAGACGTCAATGAACGAACGGACAGATCATAGCTTTGCGGAACTAAAAAAAGGAAACTTTCCACTCCAGGGAAGACTTCTACATCTACATCTACATCTACATCCGTACTCCGCAAGCCACCTGACGGTGTGTGGCGGAGGGTACCCTGAGTACCTCTATCGGTTCTCCCTTCTATTCCAGTCTCGTATTGTACGTGGAAAGAAGGATTGTCGGTATGCTTCTGTGTGGGCTCTAATCTCTCTGATTTTATCCTCATGGTCTCTTCGCGAGATATACGTAGGAGGGAGCAACATACTGCTTGACTCTTCGGTGAAGGTATGTTCTCGAAACTTCAACAAAAGCCCGTACCGAGCTACTGAGCGTCTCTCCTGCAGAGTCTTCCACTGGAGTTTATCTATCATCTCCGTAACGCTTTCGCAATTACTAAATGATCCTGTAACGAAGCGCGCTGCTCTCCGTTGGATCTTCTCTATCTCTTCTATCAACCCTACCTGGTGCGGATCCCACACTGCTGAGCAGTATTCAAGCATTGGGCGAACAAGCGTACTGTAACCTACTTCCTTTGTTGTCGGATTGCATTTCCTTAGGATTCTTCCAATGAATCTCAGTCTGGCATCTGCTTTACCGACGATCAACTTTATATGATCATTCCATTTTAAATCACTCCTAATGCGTACTCCCAGATAATTTATGGAATTAACTGCTTCCAGTTGCTGACCTGCTATTTTGTAGCTAAATGATAAGGGACCTATCTTTCTATGTATTCGCATCACATTACACTTCGCTACATTGAGATTCAATTGCCATTCCGTGCACCATGCGTCAATTCGCTGCAGATCCTCCTGCATTTCAGTACAATTTTCCATTGTTGCAACCTCTCGATACACCACAGCATCATCTGCAAAAAGCCTCAGTGAACTTCCGATGTCATCCACCAGGTCATTTATGTATATTGTGAATAGCAACGGTCCTATGACACTCCCCTGCGGCACACCTGAAATCACTCTTACTTCGGAAGACTTCTCTCCATTGAGAATGACGTGCTGCGTTCTGTTATCTAGGAACTCCTCAATCCAATCACACAATTGATCTGATAGTCCGTATGCTCTTACTTTGTTCATTAAACGACTATGGGGAACTGTGTCAAACGCCTTGCGGAAGTCAAGAAACACGGCATCTACCTGTGAACCCGTGTCTAATGCCCTCTGAGTCTCGTGGACGAATAGCGCGAGCTGGGTTTCACACGATCGTCTTTTTCGAAACCCATGCTGATTCCTACAGAGTAGATTTCTAGTCTCCAGAAAAGACATTATACTCGAACATAATACGTGTTCCAAAATTCTACAACTGATCGACGTTAGAGATATAGGTCTATAGTTCTGCACATCTGTTCGACGTCCCTTCTTGAGAACGGGGATGACCTGTGCCCTTTTCCAATCCTTTGGAACGCTTCGCTCTTCTAGAGACCTACGGTACACCGCTGCAAGAAGGGGGGCAAGTTCCTTCGCGTACTCTGTGTAAAATCGAACTGGTATCCCATCAGGACCAGCGGCCTTTCCTCTTTTGAGCGATTTTAATTGTTTCTCTATCCCTCTGTCGTCTACTTCGATATCTACCATTTTGTCAACTGTGCGACAATCTAGAGAAGGATTTTGCTACTAACACTTGAACCAAGGACCGCAGCTGCTCACGCTAACCACGGCACCACGGCGCTCTTGATCCTACGTTATCCTTGATGTTGCCTATCATGCGCATGGACTACTCAGTTTGTATATTTTGCTTATTTTTTTCATAGTTCCACACAGCTTCTTCCTGTTTTCTCGATTGGTCTGTGTTCAGTTTTTCAAGGCCGATCCAATGTGCTAACTTATAACTAAATCTGAGGGGGGTGCGATGGGTAGGTTCCCTTTTGAGTGCAATCTGGGCTATAGTCACTTCAGCAGGGAGATTTTAGAGCAATGGTAGTCAGCGTGGACCCTACCGCCCCCTAACGATCGTTCCAGCTTCCTGGTGAGCAATAGGTGGTAGAGGTTATAAAACACTTTCACTACATTTTCATTAAATTTTGACATGAAATGTCTAGTAAGTAATTATTACTGCACACTTTAATTGGTTGTAACTCTGCTTTATAAATTTTATAAAGTTACTTCCCTACTTTATAAATCACCAGTAGTGTGGAACCGGTGGCTGGTTAGAAAATTTTGCTACTAACACATACAGAGGTGGCCGGTGGGTAAGAAAGGTTGACTGCTGCAGTTTTAGAGCCTCTTCTTCAAACAATTACACATGCCATACTTCAAAAGGACAGTTCCCGACCACATCTCGCAAGAAATGATCAGGACTTCTTCGAAAGTACGACGGGTAACACTGCCTCCATGGACAGATTCCATATCTCTCACTTCGCGTGCAATATATATGTTTGGGCTACTGTTGGTTGGCAACTCCTTTGTAACGATCCTTTCTGAGCCACAACAGATGTCCTGTGCACTTCATACAAACCAAGAACCATATCCAAGTCCTCTTTGATTGTCTTCTATGCCACGGCGTTAAGCAACTCTAATTGCAGCACATGTAGACACTATACCAGAATGAATTCTCATAGACATCATATGCAGTTGCGTAATTCTAATCATTTACGTGTCATTACCGGAACTTAACCTGTATCTTGAAGCGCTTTTCTGTCGCATGTATATTTCTAGGTGCTGTCGTTTCTTCGAAAGTAAGTGTATTACAATCTACATTTACATCTATTCTCTGCAAGATATCTTACGATATGTGTCTCAGGGCATTTCTGGTAACATTCCTCTGATTTTCTCGTCATGTTCATTTTGCGACAGTATGTTGCCCGTCTCTTCTTCGAAAGTAGGCGCTCAGACTTTTAACAATAAACCTCTTCCTGACACGTGACGGTTCTCCTCTATAGTCTACCAATCTATCACCATAGACGGAGCACAAACTCTGATTCGGAAAGACATGTGGGGATCGGCGGAGACGTCCTCAAAGGAACATTCCAGGAATTTCTTCTAAGCTGTTTAATGAAATCGATGAGAGCCTAAGTCTGACTGCTGCACGGGGATTTGAACCATCGTTTTCCTGCGCACTGGAAGGCTACATAATTAAATGCGATCATCAGAACGGCTTCATGTTTAACCTTCGATGCAAACAAGTGAACATCCATATCAATGCTCCAGTGTCTAGTCATCACTATGGACGAAGCTGTATTGGATGGTAAGACCATGCAAACCAAATGGGGGCATGCAGTTTGTGGGAACATTACGTGGTGCGGCAACTGGTTGTTGCGCATGTCCCTTTTGTGTTAAAGCCTCCCACATTCACTCATACCACTATCGTAGCAGCATATGGCGCACTAGTTGAGCACCGCCGTAACGTTTCAATAAAATTCTCCTGGATGTGCGTCGACGTAATACGTCGTAAAACCATCAACGTTTCGCCCATTTTTTCAGACGCTCTTATCAGTGTGAAGAATGGTGAAGGCTGCCAGCAGTAGCAACCATAAGGTTAGTAGTATTATCACTCATAACGCGGTTACACACCCTGAAGGAATTTATCGAAACGGATTCTGGCCACGAAAATCCACATCCTTATATCTCTGTAACACTCTCGTGTTCACTAAACGAACCAGTGACGAAAAACACAGTTCATCTCTATAAACTCTACCTGGTAATGTACACAGAGTACCGACAATATTCAGTAATCGGTCTAGCAAGCGTTTTGTAAGTCGCATCTTTCATGCAGGAAATACATTTCCTTAAGATTCTTCCTCAGCCTCACTTCTTCTTTCCAGAAAAGTTAGTTTTATATCGTTATTCTACTCCAGGTCGCTCTGGACTGTTACGTATCAATATTTTATAGTTTGAAACGTTCCCTTAGAAAAATTTATGAATTACTGTGCTGATAAAACCTCTTACATTATTTGATTTTCAAACAGCACAGCAGAACTGAACGTACTCAGACATTTCTGTCTTTACTCATTCTGATCAACACTAAACTGACACACAATATTTTTAGCGCAACGCAATCTGGCGCTGGCGACGCAACTGTGCCGTCGCATTTTGCTGTTTCATTTGTCGCAACTCTATACGTCCAGATATTAGCAGTAGGATGGATAGGGTGTGTGCATGCTCTGTGCGGGCGCAGGAGGAAATGGCCGCGGTTCGCGAGCAGCTGAGCGTGCTGTTGGCCACGGTCAGCCGCCTTCAGGCTGCTGCCTCGAGGTGCAGCAACGGCGGAGGGTCTGGCGCATCGCTTGAGACACCCCAGGTGTCGCTTGATGCGTCCGCTGTCTCATCCGCCGAGGCACCTAGTGTACCCGGAGCGTTGGGGCCGCCCTCACCTCAGGGTGAGTGGCGGACTGCAACGCGTTCCCGTCGCTCGAGGCGGTGGCTCAATGTGGAGGCTGGCCGGCTGGCCCCGCCCGTTCATCCTGTTAGTGGGCAGGTGGCCGCTCCTTCAGCAGGGCCCGAGCAGGTACACGGGGGCAAAGGATTGCTGGTTACTGGGAGCTCCAACGTTAGACGGGTGATGGAGCCCTGTAGGGAAATAGCGCACAGGACTCGAAAGAATTCCAACGTGCACTCGGTTTGTCTGCCGGGGGGCCTCATCCGAGATGTGGAGGCGGCCTTGCGTGCGGCTATCGACCGTCGAGCGTACAGGGTGCAGTCGTCTGCAAGTAGCTGTTCACGTCGGCACCAATGATGCCTGTCGCTTGGGTTCTGAGGCGATCCTCAATTCGTACAGGCGCTGTGGGATTTGGTGAAGACCGCTGGCCTCACACGCGGGGTGCAAGCAGAGCCCTATATTTGCAACATCGCTCCCAGAGTGGATCGGGACCCTTTGGTTTGGAGCCGAGTGGAAGATCTCAACCAGAGGCTTCGTCGATTCTGTGACGGTCTTGGCTGCATATTTTTAGACTTGCGCTGTTGGGTGGGGAATTGTAGGACGCCCCTAGATAGGTCAAGGGTGCACTACACAAAGGAAGCGGCTACTCTGGTAGCAGAGTACTTGTGGCGTGCACATGGTTTTTTTTTTAAGCTAGGCAGTAGTGCGAGGTGTCCTGATGAACACTCACCAGTCAACGTGCAGGCAGGGAAATCAAATGGTTCAAATGGCTCTGAGCACTATGGGACTTAACATCTGAGGTCATCAGTCCCCTAGAACTTAGAACTACTTAATCTAAGGACATCACACACATCCATGCCCGAGGCAGTAGCGGTCGCGCGGTTCCATACTGTAGCGCCTAGAACCGCTCGGCCACACCGGCCGGCCCCAGGGAAATCAGGACGCGCTCAGTGTAAAGACATTTCAACTATCAAGATATTAGCAGTAAATTTTCAGAGTGTTCGGAATAAAGTTCCTGAATTTACTGCCCCCAGGAAGAGTGTGCGCGCAAATTATCTCGGGACTGAGACCTCGCTGAACCCTGAGATAGGAAGTTCTGAAATATTTTGTGAGGGTTGGAACGTGTATCGGAAAGACAGATTAGACACCATAGGAGGTCGTGTCTTCATTGCGGTTGACAAAAATATTGTGTCTACTGAGGTCGAAGTAGATTGTGATTGTGAAGTTATCTGGACACGTTTAACAGGGCTAGGAGAAATAAAGTTAATTGTTGGGTGTTATTACCGGCCACCAGGTTCCACCGTGACAGTTCTAGAATCATTCAAAGGGAGTCTACACTCTGTATCGCAGAAGTACCCGGATCATGCTATATTAGTCGGAGGCGACTTCAACCTACCTAGTATAGACTGGGATGACTATTGATTCATTACAGGTGGTACAGACAAGACATCGTGTGAATTACTTTTGAACACATTATCCGAAAACTGTCTTGAGCAGCTAAACCGAGAGCCAATGCGTAATGGAAATATTTTAGATCTGGCAGCCACGTACAGGGCACACCTCATCGACGGTGTCAGTGTTGAGACAGGGATTAGTGATCATGATGTCAGTACGACTATGGTTACGAAAGTTAAAAAGTCGGTCAAGAAAGCTAGGAGAGTATTCTTACTAGAAAGAGCAGATAAGCAGTTGTTAGCATCCCACTTAGTAAATGGATCGACCTCATTTACTTCCGGTACGATGGACGTGGAAGAATTATGGGCAAATTATAAACACATTGTAAATCACGCATTGGAGAAGTATGTGCCGAAAAAGTGGGTTACGGACGAAAACGACCCACCGTGGTTTAACAGCGCAGTTCGGAGAATCCTCAGGAAGCAAAGACAGTTGCACTCGCGGTACAAGAAAGATCGGGAGAATGAGGAGAGGCAAAAGTTAGTAGAGATTCGTGCTGCTGTAAAAAGAGCGATGCGCGAAGCATACAGCCACTACCACCGTCATACCTTAGCAAAATACACTCCTGGAAATGGAAAAAAGAACACATGGACACCGGTGTGTCAGACCCACCATACTTGCTCCGGACACTGCGAGAGGGCTGTACAAGCAATGATCACACGCACTGCACAGCGGACACACCAGGAACCGCGGTGTTGGCCGTCGAATGACGCTAGCTGCGCAGCATTTATGCACCGCCGCCGTCAGTGTCAGCCAGTTTGCCGTGGCATACGGAGCTCCATCGCAGTCTTTAACACTGGTAGCATGCCGCGACAGCGTGGACGTGAACCGTATGTGCAGTTGACGGACTTTGAGCGAGGGCGTATAGTGGGCATGCGGGAGGCCGCGTGGACGTACCGCCGAATTGCTCAACAAGTGGGGCGTGAGGTCTCCACAGTACATCGATGTTGTCGCCAGTGGTCGGCGGAAGGTGCACGTGCCCGTCGACCTGGGACCGGACCGCAGCGACGCACGGATGCACGCCAAGACCGTAGGATCCTACGCAGTGCCGTAGGGGACCGCACCGCCACTTCCCAGCAAATTAGGGACACTGTTGCTCCTGGGGTATCGGCGAGGACCATTCACAACCGTCTCCATGAAGCTGGGCTACGGTCCCGCACACCGTTAGGCCGTCTTCCGCTCACGCCCCAACATCGTGCAGCCCGCCTCCAGTGGTGTCGCGACAGGCGTGAATGGAGGGACGAATGGAGACGTGTCGTCTTCAGCGATGAGAGTCGCTTCTGCCTTGGTGCCAATGATGGTCGTATGCGTGTTTGGCTCCGTGCAGATGAGCGCCACAAGCAGCACTGCATACGACCGAGGCACACAGGGCCAACACCCGGCATCATGGTGTGAGGAGCGATCTCCTACACTGGCCGTACACCTCTGGTGATCGTCGAGGGGACACTGAATAGTGCACGGTACATCCAAACCGTCATCGAACCCATCGTTCTACCATTCCTAGACCGGCAAGGGAACTTGCTGTTCCAACAGGACAATGCACGTCCGCATGTATCCCGTGCCACCCAAGGTGCTCTAGAAGGTGTAGGTCAACTACCCTGGCCAGCAAGATCTCCGGATCTGTCCCCCATTGAGCATGTTTGGGACTGGATGAAGCGTCGTCTCACGCGGTCTGCACGTCCAGCACGAACGCTGGTCCAACTGAGGCGCCAGGTGGAAATGGCATGGCAAGCCGTTCCACAGGACTACATCCAGCATCTCTACGATAGTCTCCATGGGAGAATATCAGCCTGCATTGCTGCGAAAGGTGGATATACACTGTACTAGTGCCGACATTGTGCATGCTCTGTTGCCTGTGTCTATGTGCCTGTGGTTCTGTCAATGTGATCATGTGATGTATCTGACCCCAGGAATGTGTCAATAAAGTTTCCCCTTCCTGGGACAATGAATTCACGGTGTTCTTATTTCAATTTCCAGGAGTGTATCTTGCTGAAAACCCAAGGAAATTCTGGTCTTACGTAAAATCGGTAAGCGGATCGAAGGCTTCCAGCCAGTCACTCACTGATCAGTCTGGCCTAGCAACGGAAGACAGCAAAAGGAAAGCTGAAATTTTAAATTTAGCATTTGAGAAATCTTTCACGCAGGAGGATCGTGCAAACATACCGCCGTTTGAGTCTCGCACAGATTCCCGTATGGAGAACATAGTGATAGGCATCCCTGGGGTTGTGAAGCAGCTGAATGGGTTGAAATTAAATAAATCGCCAGGTCCTGATGGGATTCCAATTCGGTTTTACAGAGAGAACACTACTGCAATGGTTCTTTACTTAGCTTGCATTTATCGCGAATCTCTTGCACAACGTAAAGTCCCGAGCGACTGAAAAAAAGGGCAGGTGACGCCTGTATATAAGAAGGGTAGAAGGACGGATCTTCAAAATTACAGACCAATATCCTTAACATCGGTTTGTTGCAGAATTCTGGAACATATTCTCAGTTCGAATATAATGAATTTCCTTGAGACAGAGAAGTTGCTGTCCATTGTAAGAGGTCCATGATTAAAGAATTTGTTGCTAGCGCACTCGAGCTGATGTAATTTCGATGGATTGCTCACGTGCTGCCTGCGATATGTAAGCTGTAAGAGAATCTGAGACCAAAGAGCAGTGTTGACTGCAGTAGGAACTGTGTGGCAGTAGCAGTAAGTAGTTGCTTGCAGTCTGGTGTATCGAGCTGGCTGGGCCGGTCGTGGTGGAGCGATGGCGGAGCCTGAGCGTTGTAGTATAAGGTAAAAAGCAGCCTCGCGCATATGTAGTATGGTTATATCAAGTCCCATGTAAATGTTTTTAAAAAAATCTCTTAATAATAATCCTTCTCATAAAAAGTAACTTTTGACAATCATTCATTTTAATTTAAAGAATTTACTAATTTCTCCAATCCTTGGTCATCCCGATTATTGAAAAGAAAAATCAGTTGTTTCTTTTTATACATGACAAATCTATCTGCCAGCATTGCACTGAGCTGCGCCAGAAAAATTTCTTATAGGAGCAGATATATACGCGTTATCCGGCGACATAATTGAGGTAAGATTTTTTCAGTTTATTCAGAATGAATTTTCAGGGCCATGACGGAGCATTGCTGACGTCCAAAATTTACCAGGTTAAATTGACAGTCAATTATTGAAAGGTTATAAGTGAGTCGCAATTTAATTGAGAGGTTACTCATATTTTATTATTGGTAGGTTACGGTATTTATCTGTTCGTAGGTTACGCTAAATGTCAATGTTATGGTTATATATTTTACTGTTGGGAGGTTTCGGAACTTTTACTGTTGAGAGGTTACACTAAATGTGAATATTATTTATATTATTTTTTTGTTCTGGGGAGGTTACACTTGGCGACAACCGACCAGGATCGTATTTTTGTGAATTTCTGAGAAGTAGTCATTTATATATCTGCTCTTATTTACACTATTGTTAAAGGTAGTTTGCATCTGGCGCAACGCATTTACTAACTTGTCATTCTTTCTTTCACAGATCATCGGCAATTTATTGCTCTTTGTTGTAATTGTGTTTGTTCCATTTTGCTTTGTCTTTGTTTGATTTTGTGCTTAGCTTTAATCTGTGAAAATGCCGCGAAAAACTGCTAACAGTTCATCGCGATGTGCAATGAGTGAAAAAGCCGATTCGAATAATTTGACCGATTATACTAGCGACACTTAGTGTAATAGTGATAATCCTCTAATTACAGGTAATCAGTGCGCGCCGATCACTAGTAATGATTCTAATCTAAATGATGAGCAAACAAATTCAATTGTGTCCACTGTAAATTTAACAACAATTGATGACGCGACACTTTCCGTTACAATGAACGCTGTCAAGTTTGACACGCCTGATTTGCAAAATTTACGTAGCGAACAGACAATTGTTTCTAACGAAGGTGACCAATATACACAAAGCACGTCAGATTTACTTGATTCCGCTGTAGTGAGCAACAGAGCACATCCGATTAGCAAACCTTTTTGTGAATCAGACAATGACCAAATGGTTATACAAAACGTGACACATGCAGATACACCATCACACAGCACAGAGAATACAGCAGCTAATTTTGGCATGGATCGAGTTATGGCATTATTGCTACAACTTAATGAAAATCTCAAACAACAAATTAATGAATCGAACAAACAACTTAATGAAAAACTAGAAAACAATTCCAAACCGTCGAATGAAAAACAAGACAACAATTTCAAACAACTTAATAAAGTTTCAAACAGTCGAATGAAAAACACGACAAGTCGATCAAACAAAGTAATGAGAACTTTAAACAGATTAATGAACAGATTGCAGCCGTTGCCGTGCAATGTCATGATACTAAAGAACAATTACGTGAGGAAATTAAGGCTTGTGCTAGGAATAGTAGCGAAGAAATTAGATCCGTTGCACAAGAATTAAGTAATACACATGCAGCCACAACTAAATTACTTAGAGATGAAATTAGTGTAGTCGCTAAACAATGTTCTGAAAACGCAACACAGTTACGCGACGAGTTTAAATTAATGTCATCAGAACTTTCACGCACACTGGATGCGGAAGTAGACACGAAATTGGAACAACAAAACAGTGAAATTGACGAACGTTTTAACCACCACCCACAAAACAGTGAAACGCGTTACCGCGTACACGTACAGGAACAGAACAAAGCAAAGAAACAAGTCATGGAAACAATTACTGCACAGAGACAGGAAGATAAGCGTAAATTGTTTACGAAGGCGAAAACATACGTAGACAACAATATTGCAACAGTATCAGACGAAATCAAACAGTAGAACACCGAATTGCATGATGAAATCTCCGATCTTAAAACAAAAACAGACACACACACAGTAGACTTTCGGACAATGACCAACAGACTTGAACAGTTAGAATTAATACAGGATCCTGATGTCATTAAAGCAGACGTTAAGAAATTAAACAAAACCACACGTAAAATGCAGAAACAAATTAATGCTTATGACACTAAAAATGATGCTCAGGTTAAAGCATTGACTGAAAAATTTGATGATTTGGCCAGTCGTATTGAGGTTATCGAAAATAACAATCACACTAAATCAGTCGATACGTCACCGATTTCGTTCAATCAGACACCCGAATTCGAAAATTTACAGCAGACAATCAGTGAGATAGGTTCGTCCAATAATACATTACGTAGAAAACTGTCATCTTTACAGCAAGAAGTGACAGAGATGAAAAATGTTTCAGCCTCTAACACGGCACAACATAGGCCACATTCCGAACATTTCTCACACTCACACAGCCAGTATAATTTAGGTAATTTACAGAGAGCACGTGACTTAGATTCCGGGCAGACACAGACAAACGGATTATCATACAATCCTGAACCAGTTCACACATTCAGAGACGATAACGTTGACTATAAGCAATTTTTATCCGTAAAAAAATCTAAGGTATTTAAAAATGACATAACACAAATACATCCTTTGGACTGGATACGACAACTTGCTTTTGTATTTTCATCAGCTTGGCCTGTAATGCAGAAACTAGAATTGGCCTGGATATAACAATTTGTTTTTGAATTTTCATTGGCATTGCCTGTAACGCAGAACCTAAAATTTATTTGACCTCAGGGGATTCATTACGCTTCGATGAATATGTGCCGTAGCGTGCACAGGGCCCCGAGCCGTAGTAGTGCTATTTCATCTTTAGTTTTCTGCACTGCTGCCTTCTCTTCTACTATCCTTTATATCTATCAAAACAGCTCTTCAACTATCGATCTATGTAAGATTAAGAATGAGTAAAGAAATCCTGATATGGCAAGTGTTACCTAAAAGTGACAGTTATCATTATACGCTCCAGAAATGACAACCAGCAGACCAAATTTTAATTATCAGTATCGTCAAAATTATCAGCAACAGGAAACACATTTTGGTAACAATAGTGGTTTTTCCCCACAACAGCAACAAAACCAGCCGGTTAGCATACCTAACCAACAATGTAGTCTGCAAGGTCAACCAAGCTTTAATGTTTCGCCGCCTACACATATAGCGTCGGCTGCACCAAATATCAACACACAGCAACAAGGAAATCACTACGTACAGAAGACACATCATTTCAACTCTTATCGCAATGCGCCGTATAGAAATGATTATTATGAAAGACGTAAAAGTAATAAGCACAGTTTTCAGCGTACGATTAATAACAGTAGGTCTTAGCAGCAGCAGAATCATCCGCAACAACAGATGATCGTGAATGAACCTGACAGTCGGTATCATTCCGAACCTAATACGTCAGGAAGAAATAACCGAACAGTACAAATAGTCGAGATGCCACAGCATCCTCCCGCAAATAATAGCACGTCAGAAAGAATTTGACTAGATACAGTACAGGTTGCATCTTCCAACAACGTAAGCACTACTTTTGACACGCAGAATGCTATTAACGAGAATGTTATTACTTTTGACGACATCCGAGACACTCTTTTGCAGGAAAAACCAGTTATTCAAAAAACCATTTCCCACCCTGTCATTGAAGTAAAGATTGGATCATCCACATTTTCAGCAGTAATCGACTCTGGATCACGTATGTCAGTTATAAATGAGGAAACTTTCAACGAATGTAACGAAGAGAATACTTATCCTACATTACCATTAGGCAAAACTAAAGTAAAAGGAGCAGTATCTGGTAAAGGAGTAGATGTAAAATTAGAGACACACTTATCATTTTGTATTGCAGGTCATACGTTCCACTCAAATTTTTGGATTGTTCCCTTATTGACAACAGACGTTATTTTAGGTACGAATTTTTTGGTACAACACGACGCAATTATTGACTTTCAAAATTGCTATTTAATGTTAAAGGATGAAAATGTACAACTGGCATTAGAATTTCAGCACTCTTTATCTGCAGAAGAACAAACAATTAATCGGACAGAGGTCATTTCTGCATCACGTAACATAGACTGTCATTCCACATTGTTCACAGATACGTTCGTACACAACTACAATACACCAGACGAAGCCGACTACGACATTATGCAAATGATTTCTGAGAAAGTAAAACAAAGCAGTGCAAATACAGACGTTGAACGTACTCAACTATGCAATATCCTTTTACAGCAAGCTCCAGTTCTTGACAACATCCCTGGTACTATGTCCGGTTTCATGTATGAATTTAAAGTTAAACAGCTCGACACGTTTAAAGCCAAACATTATCCTATTCCGTATATTCACAGAGAACAAGTTAAGAAAGAATTGCAAGCTATGCTTGACCAAGGTATTATTGAACCGGAGTTAGTCCATACATAAACCCTCTCCATATTGTTAAGAAAAAGGATGGATCACTTCGACTCGTACTTGATTCGCGTCACATCAATGACATTATTATTAATGAAACAGATCACCCTCAAACACTAGAAGAACTTCTACAGAAATTTCATGGTACTGCTGTTTATTCCACATTAGATTTGAGATTGGGATTTTGGCAAATTCAGCTCCATCCGAACTGCAGAAAGTACACAGCATTTCTCGGTTTTGGTGACTGTTATCAATTTTGCAAATTACCGTTCGGTTTAACAATTTCTTCAGCAGCATTTATTCGCTGTTTGAATAGTATACTTCCGATAGAATCACAGACAGAATCACAACATATGTAGACGAAATTCTTATTGCAGAAGCTAACGGGTGTGAACATAATCTGATTCTGGAACAACTGTTGCAAACTTTTCGTGCACAAGGACTCACAGTTAATCTTAACAAATCGCACTTTGGCAGAACTTCCATAAAATTTCTTGGACATGTAATTTCAGCAGAAGGCATTGCGCCTGACCTGGAAAAACTTCAAGCTTTACGAGACATTACTGTTCCAACGACGAAGAAACAACTACGCAGCTTTCTGGGTTTAATTAACTTTTTCCGTAAATTTATTCATTATTCTGCTTTAGACACCCCTAGATTATGCCAACTGACGGGTAAAAACACTATTTGGTCCTGGGATAGCCGAGCACAGTCTGAATTTGTCAATCTGAAACAAGCTTTGTTGAACGAACCACTTTTATCACACCCAGATCCTACCAGAAATATTTCCATTGCCACCGACAGTTCTAACACCGCTTTAGGGGTACACATTTTTCAGGAAATTGAAGACGGTACTACAGTAATTAAAAACATCGTCTTTGCAAGTCGCATTCTGTCACCTGCTGAACGCAATTATTCTGTCACAGAACTTGAAACATTATCTGTTGTATGGGCATTTACCCGATTTAGGCATTTTCTTTATGGAAGACATACTACCGTTTACACAGACCATAGAGCTATCCAGTTTTTACTTTCCGCTAAATTTACACATGACAGATTAAGCAGATGGAAACTTTATTTACAGGAATTTAATTTTACAATTGTTCACATTCCCGGTACACAAAATATTGTAGCAGACGCACTATCCCGTTCTCTCTGCAACAATCAGCAAGACATCGCAACCAACTTCTGCCAAGCAAATTCTAGCGTCATGTATATTCAACATGTCGCGTTTGAAAATTTCATTTCATCGTCATTACGAGACATAGCACAAGAGCAGAGTAAAGACAACGTATGGAAAGAAATTAAACACCTTTGGAAAGATAAGAATAACGTTACCATTAGAAACCATTAGACGGTACGCAATAACATTCTGTTCCGCCGCTCTCACCCTGATGGCAACAACTGGTTATCATAATGCATTCCTGACGAACTTGTTAACAAATTAACTTGGTATAATCATTTGAGTTACGCACATTATGGAGCCAGAAAATGTTTTCTTATACTGAGACAGAACTGTTATTTTGCCAACATGGAGAAACGTATTCGACGAGTTTTAGCGTCATGTAAAATCTGCCAGAAAGCTGAATCAGACACGACTTCACATATTCCTCCGTTACATCCCATTGTACCTGTTAAATTGAGACACATGGCCGCTGTAGACATTTTTGGACCGATTCCCAGAACTAATAGAGGTTTTTGCTACATCTTTGTCGCTGTTGAACTCACTTCGAAATTTGTTACCTTCAATCCGTTGCGCAAAGCTACTGCTAAATCTATTTCGAATGCATTTGTAAAACATTTTTTATTTCATGTAGGGCATGTATTGAAAGTAATTTCCGACAATGGACCACAATTTCGATCTGCGATATGGACACGTATGTTACGAGCTAGAAACATTTCTCCGATCTATATATTCAAGTATCACGCTTCTTCGAATCCTTGTGAACGACTGATGAAAGAAATTGGTAAACTGTGTAGAATGTACTGCCATAAAAGACATATTGATTGGGATACACACATACTCTCATTCCAAGATGTAATTAACTCCATACCAAATGAATCTACTATGCTATCTCCGACTGTTATATTGAAAAATGTTGAACCACCTAACAAAATTAAAGAATTAGTATCCTTTCCTACATCTCGTCGACCACGCCACCATGAAATAATTGAGATCAACAACATCAAACGTGCCGCAGAGCGCCGGAGAAGATAGCAAAAACAGGTTTGTACACGCCGTGACTTTCACATTGGACAGAAGATATTAGTACGCACACACTATTTATCCAAAAGAGGAAAGAGTAGATGCAGTAAATTTGAACTTCTATACGCAGGTCCATACAGAATTCGCAGCATTCCTCATCCCAATGTGGTACATGTTGAAACTTTGAGAACCAGAAAAAGCAAAGGCAATCACCATGTCTCCAATATTAAACCCTTTATTGAATGAACATACTTTATGATTTATCACATTGTAATGCCTTTCCCGGTTATTGATATGAACACTTACTGATGATTATCATATTTTTTCCTGGCAAGTGCCCGGCAAGGTAAGGTTAGCAGGTCGCTTTTCTTGTCGTTATATATCAGACTGTGCACATTTTCGATTTTTTTGTGTATGTATGATTGTTTTCCTATCGAAAGTAGAATTTTTGTCTGTATGCACTATGGATGGTTTAAGATGTAACAAACACCAGTTGACATTGACATTTTGCATTATGATATCTCAACATCTTGACTATTCTACATTCTTTGCTACTACATTATGATACTGTGTGTATATTTTATGCACTTAAAAACTGTCTATGTTTTTGACCTAATATGTTTTCTGTCATGCTATGCTGTATGCTTAATTATATCACTAGAAACAAGTTTTCATTTAATGAGTATGAGATTAAATGCAAGATATTAATCCTTATTCATCATTTTTCAGAAAGCAATACTGTGTAAAAGAAATGAATTAAACAACCACAGTGTTTTACTATGAAATGGAAATTTTACCATCAGAATGAAGGAAAGAAAATGCAATATCTTGTCATGAAGAGTAAATGGATCAGAATTAACAAGCATTAACCAGAATATACTATACACATTGTATGATAGCAGTCTTGACTAATTATTTTTCTTTCAGAATACGAGGCGATTGATGCAGACTGTCAGACAGAACTACAGATGTTAATTTTAGTGTTGAAATATGCTAGAAGTAAGAAACTCTATACTATATGAAGTAATGAACGATAATGAATAGTTGTATGAAGTAAATGGTAATATGAATATGCATAATGAAGTGTCTATTTTTTGCAGATTATAATAAATGATGATGAATAGTTATATGAAGAATATGCTAATACAAATAATGAAGTTTTTCTTTGGAGGTGATGATAGTGATGAAGTTATGGTAATGTGAATAATGAAGTTTTTCTTTGCAGATGATGATAATGATGAAGTTATTATAATATGAATAATGAAGTTTTTCCTTGCAGATGAGAATAATGATGAAGTTTATATATTTACTATTAGTTAAGAAATGCTATGTAGTTATTTAAGTATTTGTTGCAGTTCTTTTTGACAGTATGTCTTATGTTGCATAGTATAATGACTGAATGTTTTGGGAAAGCCAGCTAGAGTATACACATATTAAGTACACGTTTCATTACCTGTTAATTCGAAGTTTACTACTTTTCAGCATAATACACATTTTGTCTTTCAGGTCAATAATCCATTTTGTATATTTTCCAGGAGAGGCTTTTCATGATATTAATACGCTATAAGCACTTAGTTATGAAACCTATTCTAATACTTGCATTTTTTTTACCCATTTGTGTGTATCATTTATGAATGTGATCACATATACTCTACTTGTTTCATAGCCTTGCTACAGCTGACTCATGACAAATGACGTTATTAATCCTTATTTCCAGCAACAAGTCTAAAGCAAATATTTTCATGCCCCAGCAATTAATTATCGATCCCAGCGCAATGCATTGCTAGCAAAAAAAAAAATATTACGAGTGCCAACTATTATCAGTATACAACTAAATAATGCTACCAGTTTAAGACAGATTTTTAGTCTTAAATAAAATTCAAATTTTTCTGTGTATTGATTTCATTATGTCTATGTATTATTGGACTACCAACCTTGAGTAATAGTTCCAATGTCTTACATTTTAAATATGTCTTATGTCACTTACATATATAAAAACATATATATAAAAACCAGTAGCTTGATGCTACGCTCAATAGCTCCTGTTTTAAATGACTTGTGAATAACACTGAATAATGTTTTGTAACACTATGTGAATACTTTGTAACTAGCCAATGAATGTCAATAATTACTGTAATGAGATGATTTATGATGCCAATGATTAATGTAATGAGATGACTTATTGATAAATGCTATGCCAATAATTACTGTAATTAGATGGCTTATGAATAATGTTCTGTAATACTCCATACATAGTACAGAAATGTTCAGTAACTAACCAATGAGTGCCAATAATTATTCAAATCGGTTGATACACTAATGTAATTCTCAATAATGACTAGTATAAGACTTAATGTCCTTCACCTTCTGACCTAATTACAAGCAGTTACTGCAATATCCGTGTGTCCTGTCCATCCTCATGGTCATGGAGCACTATATTTGGTTTTTGCACTAATTCTATGTTGATGTAAGGGTACGGTTTCTGCAAGAATGTGGTGTTGACATATCAAGCTGTCCACCACCTTGAACGATGGAGATGTCAGTATGGTCCTACTGTTTGGTGTACCTAATGTACTACCAAAATGATAACATTGAATATTAATACAACATTTCAGTGTCTTGGCTACACTGATAAATACTTCAGGGAAGAGAGCTTCAGAGTGTCTCACTTGGAGTTGTGCTTCTGCAGAAAGATATGGACTTTCAGTGCAGCTAAGTGCAACCTACTGTGCTACAACCATGATGCAATCCTTCCCATTCCTTTCCTAGTTCTTATAAAATGGTAAAGACTTATACAGTGCGTTTAAATTCTTGTAAAACGATAGAGACATATACAGTGCGTGTGCACTTCATTTCATTTGTTAACAAGATCAGTTGTCCTAAATATGCTAAAGACTTCTACAGAGCGTGTGCACTTTATTTCACTCCTTGATATGTTTATTTGTTGTAAAAATGCTAAAGACTTATACAGTGCGTGTGCACTTTATTTCATTTCTCAAACTGTTTAAATTTTTGTGAAATGTAAGGAATTATACAGTACGTTTGCACTTTATTTCATTTCTCAATTTGTTTAAAATCTCGTAAAATGGTAAACACGTATACAGTGTGTGTGCACTTTATGTCATTTGTTAATATATTTTGTACTCATTGCGTATATACTTTGTCATTTCTGAATACGTTTTGTACTCAGTGCATGTGCACTCTATTTAATTTCTTAATATGTTCTGCACTTATCAATGATGTATACACTCTGTGACTGTAGACATAGTAACTAAATAGATTATAGAAAAATTTGTTGCTCATGGCAAGTCCAATTGACTCACCATCGCTGCCAAATTTTTGCCCCCCAGTGGAGGGTTATGTAAGAGGTCTATGATTAAAGAATTTGTTGCTAGCGCACTCGAGCTGATGTAATTTCGATGGATTGCTCACGCGCTGCCTGCGATATGTAAGCTGTAAGAGAATCTGAGACCAAAGAGCAGTGTTGACTGCAGTAGGAACTGTGTGGCAGTAGCAGTAAGTAGTTGCTTGCAGTCTGGTGTATCGAGCTGGCTGGGCCGGTCGAGGTGGAGCGATGGCGGAGCCTGAGCGTTGTAGTATAAGGTAAAAAGCAGCCTCGCGCATATGTAGTACTGGTATATCAAGTCCCATGTAAATGTTTTTAAAAAAATCACTTAATAATAATCTTTCTCATAAAAAGTAACTTTTGACAATCATTCATTTTAATTTAAAGAATTTACTAATTTCTCCAATCCTTGGTCATCCCGATTATTGAAAAGAAAAATCAGTTGTTTCTTTTTATACATGACAAACCTATCTGCCAGCATTGCACTGAGCTGCACCAGAAAAATTTCTTATAGGAGCAGATATATACGCGTTATCTGGCGACCTAATTGAGGTAAGATTTTTTCAGTTTATTCAGAATGAATTTTCAGGGCCATGACGGAGCACTGCTGACGTCCAAAATTTACCAGGTTAAATTAACAGTCAATTATTGAAAGATTATAAGTGAGTCGCAATTTAATTGAGAGGTTACTCACATTGTATTATTGGTAGGTTACGGAATTTATCTGTTCGTAGGTTACGCTAAATGTCAATGTTATGGTTATATATTTTACTGTTGGGAGGTTTCGGAACTTTTACTGTTGAGAGGTTACACTAAATGTGAATATTATTTATATTATCTTTTTTTATTGTGGGGAGGTTACACCATGCTTCAGCATGGCTTTAGAAAGTATTGCTCCTGCGATACGCAACTCGCCCTTTTTTCACATGATATCTTGCGAACCATGGATGAAAGGTATCAGACGGATGCCATTTTCCTTTACTTCCGGAAATCGTCTGACTCGGTGCCCCACTGCAGACTCCTAACTAAGGTACGAGCATATGGGATTGGCTCGAAGTCTTCTGAAGTAATAGAACCCAATACGTTGTCCTCGATGGTGAGTGTTCATCGGGGGTGAGGGTATCATCTGGAGTGCCCCAGGTAAGTGTGGTACGTCTGCTGTTGTTTTCTATCTACATAAATGATCTTTTGGATAGAGTAGATAGCAATGTGCGGCTGTTTGCTGATGATGCTGTGGTGTACGGAAAGGTGTCGTCGTTGAGTGACTGTAGGAGAATACAAGATGACTTGGACAGGATTTGCCATTGGTGTAAAGAATGGCAGCTAACTCTAAATATAGATAAATGTAAATTAATGCACATGAATAGGAAAAAGAATCCCGCAATGTTTGAATATTCCATTAGCAGTGTAGCGCTTGACACAGTCACGTCGATTAAATATTTGGACGTAATATTGCAGAGCGATATGAAGTGGGACAAGCATGTAATGGCAGTTGTGGGGAAGGCGGATAGTCGTCTTCGGTTGATTGGTAGAATTTTGGGAAGATGTGGTTCACCTGTAAAGGAGACTGCTTATAAAACACTAATACGACCTATTCTAGAGTACTGCTCCAGCGTTTGGCATCCCTATCAGGTAGGATTGAGGGAGGACATAGAAGCAATTCAGAGGCGGGCTGTTAGATTTGTTACTGGTAGGCTTGATCATCACGCGAGTGATACAGAAATACTTCAGGAACTCGGGTGGGAGTCTCTGGAGGGAAGGAGGCGTTCGTTACGTGAACCGCTCCTGAGGAAATTTATAGAACCAGCATTTAAGGCTGACTGCAGTACAGTTTTACTGTCGCCAACTTACATTTCGCGGAAAGACCACAAAGATAAGAGAGATTAGGTCTCGTACAGAGGCATATAGGCAGTCATTTTCCGCTCGTTCTGTTTGGGAGTGGAGCAGGGAGAAAAGATGCTAGTAGTGGTACGATGTACCCTCCGCCACGCACTGTATGGTGGATTGTGGAGTATGCATGTAGATGTAGATGTAGACTTTCAATAATCCCTACAAAAGAATGGCCGTGACCAACAATAACCTATACTTTTCATGAATCACTTACCTCACAAAAATCTTCGTTACTCGAACTACTGAATTACAGCGAGCGCCAATACTGCCAGCGAAATAAAATATTCTAACTACTGAAGGCACTAACTACTGATAGGCATAGTTAGCAAATGAAAGATTTTGGCAAAGAACAAACAATGTATTTACCTTAATAATATTCAAAAGTCATCATGTATATACGTCCAGATAGTCCGCTCTCAAAATTCTGCCATCTCCCCCCCCCTCCTCCCCCCCCCCCCCCCCCCCACATCCAACACTGCTGGCGGCTCACCTCCAATTGCTCAACGCTATGCGCTGTTCACATCCGACTGCCCAACACTACAATAGCAAATATTCCAACAATGCAAACCAGCCACAGACTTAACACTGCACAGTCAGTGATTTTCATATAGAGTGTTACGTGGCGTTACCAACATAAAAACCTATTCAGCCTACTTACAAGTTTCCATTGTTTCCAGGGATTTATCGATAACAGCACAATCGAAAAATAATGAAGCTGTTCGCCTATTTATGCACAGTACTTCACATTTATTTACGGCCAAGATTAAATGCCAGTCCCTGAAACAACTGTCGATCCTCTGCATTTCGCCACAGTTTTCTTGCGTTGCGACCTTCCTATAGACAAAATCGTCGTCCGCGGACAGATATACGGAGTTTTCGACGTCATATACGAGATGATATATAAAAAGTGTATGCAGTAACGGCACTAGACGAAGACTTTTTCATTCCTGTTAATCCCGCCCGTCTCGAAATTGAGCTACCGTATCGACTCATAAGGCACAAAGGTATTTTCACTTAGTTTATTCCCATAGTCGTATTGAAATTATGAAATGACACTTTCGTCAGACAATAAACAAAATCCTCTTTTATTTTAGACTCAGTTTTCGGATAAAAGCCATTTTTAAGGCGTTTTGAAGGGTCTTAGCACGTATCACAATCTTAAAGTGTATATCTGACAAGGGTATCAAGGGGAGGCCACAACGCTGGGATCACAGATTTACTTCAAACTTAGTACACGTTTAGTAAGCCATTATAACAACATAATGTGCACATAGTAAGGTGCCCTACTCTTGCAGTTCCGAGAAAACTGCAACAGAAGTTTCACGCATTTATTACGTAACTGATCTGTGCGAAGGAGCCGGTGCTGGTCAAGTAGTTAGCGTTTGAGCTTCATTAGACGACCGTGTATAAGGTGATGGTTCGACTCCCGCTCAGACATTAATATTTGTAGTACAAGTGTAAATTCTACGATACTCAAACATTTACGCCGACACTATTCGTTATTGCCACATTAGCAACGCTTCACCGCTACGCAGGTTAACTACCAGCAGCTCAAAGTGTCGAGAGGCGCCGGCCTCGGTGGCCGTGCGGTTCTAGGCGCTGCAGTACGGAACCGCGAGACTGCCACCGTCGCAGGTTCGAATCCTGCCCCGGGCATGGTTGTGTGTGATGTCCTTAGGTTAGTTAGGTTTAAGTAGTTGTAAGTTCTAGGGGACTGATGGCCTAAGATGTTACGTCCCATAGTGCTCAGAGCCATTTGAACCATTTTTTTTTTTTTTTTGTCGAGGTGCAAAGTAGTTCTGGGTACCTTACCAGATTGCATGTATGAGTGATTTCGCAAATTACGATATTTGGCATATATTTTTATGAAAATTCTATGCGCTCCTTTATTTACTTATCTATAGTTATAAATATGTTTGTTCTAACAATTAAATTTGATTAAAAATAGTAAGTAGTCCAAAACATTAAAATCACTAAATCTTCATGGAAATACATGTGATGTTTTAAAGTTATATTACCCCTCAAATGTCACCAAAATAAAATAATATGGTCAGTGGTGAAAAAATATAGATTACAAATTAAGTTTGCGCGGCAGTGGAGCCGCCACCTCACACACATTTGTCTGGAGTAGCTGCAAAGCTAACCACCTTTTGTTTTTCATTTTATTCGCTGCATTTGACATCCGTTGAAGTTCGTTTTTGACCCCTTCACTCAGTTATGTTGTTTTAATGGCCCACTAAAGGTTGTCAAAGTTTGAAGCAAATCTGTGATCCCACCGTCGTGGCCTCCGCTTCTGAGATAGTGATGTTCCACGTCTGTGCACAAAGACGTCAAATACAGCATGTGATTCTCAGAAACTTCTACAGCCTTTCGATTGAAGACGTATCACGTACTACGGTCGATGATTATGTGCACACATGTCGAAGACGTGGGTGACAAATATTATGCCACTTTCGGTATGGTTTATAAAGGTAACGAAATTTGAAACTTCCTGGCAGATTAAAACTGTATGCCCGACCGAGACTCGAACTCGAGACCTTTGCCTTTCGCGGGCAAGTGCTCTACCATCTGAGCTACCGAAGCACGACTCACGCCCCGTCCTCACAGCTTTACTGCCGCCAGTATCTCGTCTCCTACCTTCCAACCGGGGCGTGAGTCGTGCTTCGGTAGCTCAGATGGTAGAGCACTTGCCCGCGAAAGGCAAAGGTCTCGAGTTCGAGTCTCGGTCGGGCACACAGTTTTAATCTGCCAGGAAGTTTCATATCAGCGCACACTCCGCTGCAGAATGAAAATCTCATTCTGGTAACGAAATTTGTTAAAGCACAAATTAAAATGATATATTGTGAAGTAAAACTAGACTTTTTATCTTGCGGAAATGTTATTTCATAGGGACAAAGGAGGCAGGTCTAGTAAACCAAGATAGGTTTGGAAAACAAGTCTTTTCAGTCTGGCGATCCCAAGTAATTGCTTGTTTTAAAAATAATTTATTTCCTGTTGTAATCACAATAATTTCGTTACAAATTTACTGGATTCGACCGTCACTAATAATCCTCGTATCTACAAGGCAAGTAACTTTAACAGTTAAAAGGGAAGTTATGTAGATTACGTCAAAATTAAAGTATAGTACAATTAACTGATGTCATGCCATAAGACAGGTGATGTGGTTCATTACCACCAGTACGGAAACGAGATTTTCATTGAAGAAACATGAGGAGGGAAGCTAATCCATAATAGTGTGCAGATAACTACCTATTCAGTACAACGGGAAACCAGCCGAAGTTGCAAATTTCACTTTTTTTATTTACATGATGACTGGTTTCGGGTCGGGACCCATTTTCAGATCATCCAGATAGTTAAAATGGTATTTACAAAAATACAAGAAACATGTCAAGATAAATACATACGTATTATGAAGTGTTACAGCGCATGCAGGACGCTGGAAATACGTAAACTAACAGTTTAGTTGTCATTGAGGTATTTCAACAAAAATGAAAAGGAACTTACTTGAGTACGGTACTTGAGCCAATGACATGTATAAAACTGCTTTATAAAGTGTATAATAAACGTATTAGCAAATGTAACAAGCAGGTACGTTAGGTGAAATGACACTACAGTACAGTAACCATTTTACACGTCTTAAATTTTAGTTTTTTAAATGCTTAAAACTTTCACATTGGATAAGAAATACGTCATAAATAAATACACGCTGTACATAAAGGCCCGCTATTATTTCAAAAAATCACAATTTTACAACTATTGGAGATGGAGTATCGTTGTTTGTAGTAGACTGTGGTATTATCGACGCCGGTATGGAAGGACACCATTGACAAAAACATTCATAACCAAGTGGTTCAAAAACTTCAAAAAGACAAGGGGTGTGAACACTTCCTGGAGCCACAAATTGAAGACCTGCAGTCGTTCATCATCTTCCAGCCTGATGGTACACCCCCACATTGGAGTTTGTACCTGAGGGATGAGCTGAATGACACATTTCCTGACATGTGGATGGGTCGTGATGGTCCCATAGCATGGACCCTGCGTTTTCCCGATGTCATGGCATTATACTTCTTTTTGTGTGGTTACGTCAAGTACACAATACCAGTCAGTGACATTGCTACAGTTCGTACATGAATCAATGAAACGAAGAGATCAGAGATGTTGATGCCGCATTGCTGACCTGTACATGGGCAGAACTCGTATATCGCCTACGAAGGGCGACTGGGCACACAATGAAATTCTGGCACAACAGGAAAAAAGAGCTGCTGCACGTTTTACAGCAGACCACTGTAATGACACATTCCGACGCAGAGACATACAATACCTTAAAGGCTGCGCCAAAGATTAAATTGAGAGGCATGTAGATTATAGTCTTTGTAATATTCACATTGGATTCTCTTTTGTTTCATACTCCAACAAGGAGCTAACAGACACTTTTCGATTGTTGCCTTGTGGAGGACGGACGTAATTTTGGAGGGTGCGGAAAGGCAGCCATGTTGTTAGCAATTATGGTTTGTGCGACGAGCAGAGCAATTCTTATTGTCTTGTGAATAAAAAATAGTGAGAAGTATCGAAGTGTTACGAAAATTATTCAAAGTGATGTAGCATTGTATTTCCTTGGTTTCCACCGTCTTCGTGAAGTGAACCGATGCCGACTTAGGAAGATACACACAGTCAACAAAGAGAAGAACATCGATGGCGACTAATGACTTAAAATTGTGGCAGAAGGACTAATTCTACTTCTAAGGTGAGAACTCTGATTAAATCAACAGTGACGTAGAATTCAAAAATGCAATTAATCGGAATGGTAAATTATATTACAGGCATATTTCACGCAGCACTGAATTTGTCCGCATTCAATACGGTCAATACAGTCCGTTAAAAAGCCTTTCAAAAATTCTAAAGTTGCAGTTCCATGTCCGTAATTTTTCCTCTTTTACAAAGTACAACATTAGCGATGCTTCACTCATGTATGCAGAAGGAAGGTATGAATTAGTTTACACATTTGAAACATGAAATGATAAATCATGTCAAAATTACATCTTTCATACATATCACGATTTATAGTCACAAAGAATGAAAAGGATATCGCCGCTAAACGAGATACAGGTAAGTAGTGTGATCGACGACCTGTAAGCAAAGGAATCGTCTATAAAATGAATTATGAACAAAAACGTCATACAGAATTCTATCCTGCACTGAAGCTATGAAAGTCGGATTATTCGTGTACATAGATTTTCATGACAACCGATGCATTAAAATGTCTGTATTTTTTCTCCCATGACAACATAAGACGCCTATAAGCGCACCTTAATTGAAAATGATACACGCACACAAGGGCGTGCTGCTATTATGAAACACTGTACATAGTAATAGTAGCTACACCCTGAACTTCAAGATTTTATGTTTATATGTCCATGTTAATGTAGGAAGTTTTATTAGAGGTACTGATTTACAAGCACACCAGAACGTGCTTAAACACAAAACACAGTACATATTAGGGTTATGCTGCATATAAATGATTACTTCGTGCATTTTCAGATTTTATACGTAAAAACCGTAGCATACACATAGTCGTTGCCACTACCCTAAGTAGAAGGTAGAAAATTCCCTTCCCAAGCTTCAGTGGAGCGGCTACATGTGTGTTCTCTGTATGTTGATGCATGTCGTTGGGTATGAAGAATACGTAACGAAGGTAAACCTTAACTTATACTCGAGTTCGAGAAGGAAAACAAAGGACTTGTTCCTTCTAGCAGATTAATGGAAAAAGGTGTGTGTGTCAGTAAAATCCAAGGCGAAGAAGCCACTATGAGTGGTCAAAAATTTCTTCCTGTAATTAATGTAACCAATGTATTGTATGTGTAATATGTTATTCCATTGTATGTGATGTATTTTGTATTTCATGCAAAGTCCCGTGACTTACAAATTTGTGAATACTTATGTACATTGACCAGAAGTATTGAGGGGAATGAATCTCGGTATAACAGGTAAAATGGGTTAATGCGAAGAATAAAGTGTAGTAATAAAGAAAGTTTCGATCGCAATACTCCTAGTTAAAGTGGTGTGTGTAGAAATTAAAATTGTGCAAAGTAGTGCTACGTTGCAAGTGTCAGCGAGCCTAAACAAGTGACATCGTAAATTAAAGCTTGTATCGTCAAACGACCCATGGCGTCACAATAGGAAAGGACAATGCCAAACAAGTTTGACATGGTACGCTTCTTACCTAGAGTTGCATCGCCGGGATCGTCCTCCGCCTCGCACATAGTGTAGTGTGTTCTTCGGGGCACATATTTCAATGTACCTCGTCGTCTCCAGTCTAAGTACTGGAAGGAACTACAAAAAGCACACGCCTACTGAGGTTCGGAAGCCTAGACGGTACCCGCACGTCGGTGTATATTCACTGCACTGGCGCGCGCATTCAACCAATGTCGCCCGCTAACGGACGACCAAACAACCAGGCGCGCGTATCACACGCCCATATTCAACACTGGGACTAGCGAACAAAGCTCGTCGCCCCAGAATAAATACAGAAAGCAATACAAGGACTTAATTTTCACCTCTGATGAGGAAGGAAACATTTGTAAATAACGTTGTATTCATTATATATTTTATTGTACAAACTTTACTACATGATGTCGTTTTCTCAGTATTAACCAGAACTTTGTATATTAGGATTAAGGTTTGTAAATGTTAGCATAAGTATAAAAACGTACTGACACATACTCAGTAATAGCACATAATTCAAAGTGCCATGAAACTGAGACAATAAGAATGAAGTTTGTAAATAAAAGACCCCCAAACCTATCAATTGCAAGGTCGACTATTGTATCGTGTCAACCAAATAAAATTTTCTAGTGACAGTATACAGTAGGGGGGCAGTTGTAATGACACATTCCGACGCAGAGACATACAATACCTTAAAGGCTGCGCCAAAGATTAAATTGAGAGGCATGTAGATTATAGTCTTTGTAATGTTCACATTGGATTCTCTTTTGTTTCATACTCCAACAAGGAGCTAAGAGACACTTTTCGATTGTTGCCTTGTGGAGGACGGACGTAATTTTGGAGGGTGCGGAAAGGCAGCCATGTTGTTAGCAATTATGGTTTGTGCGACGAGCAGAGCAAGTCTTATTGTCTTGTGAATAAAAAATAGTGAGAAGTATCGAAGTGTTACGAAAATTATTCAAAGTGATGTAGCATTGTATTTCCTTGGTTTCCACCGTCTTCGTGAAGTGAACCGATGCCGACTTAGGAAGATACACACGGTCAACAAAGAGAAGAACATCGATGGCGACTAATGACTTAAAATTGTGGCAGAAGGACTAATTCTACGTCTAAGGTGACAACTCTGATTAAATCAACAGTGACGTAGAATTCAAAAATGCAATTAATCGGAATGGTAAATTATATTACAGGCATATTTCACGCAGCACTGAATTTGTCCGCATTCAATACGGTCAATACAGTCCGTTAAAAAGCCTTTCAAAAATTCTAAAGTTGCAGTTCCATGTCCGTAATTATTCCTCTTTTTAAAAAAAACCAATAAATTTAATTTTTTTATTTATTTCGCCACACCACAATGCTTAAACTCTAACAGCTTCCAAATTATATACTTTTTTGGAAATGGCAGTGGGACTTTATGGACACCCATTATTATTGTTAAAATAAAACATTCAACGTACCCAGAGACTTCTGCTAAAATATGTCAATGGCAAGTGAAAAGTTAGTTATCAGCCCACCAGGGGACCAGCTATTAACACATTACCCTCTTCATCTTTATTCATTGACGATGTGGCTTCCCCAGTGGTTTAATTGAACCACTGTATCTGTCTTTAGGCTTGACATCATTTTATTTTCCTGTATTTTAACTATGGTGTAATCCTTCGTAACACCTTATTTTTCTCGTAGATCTGGACATGGTCATTAACGGCCGAAACCAATCATTTCGCAATTAAATTATTGTGATTGTACCAGCAGATACATTATTTCAATCCCTCGCGTCTATTTTAACGAAAATATCACGGTCTTGGTTTTCAGCTCTGGCAGAGTTTCCCTTTTGTTCGTAAAGTACCTCTGAGCCCCCCCCCCCCTTTTTTTTCTCGGAACTGCACCTGAAATCCCCCTCGAAACGACTGACTGGACACAACCTAACAACAGGTGGAATGAGAGATATGCCAGAACAGTACAGGTGTGCACTTGCTTAGACTTCGTCAAATAAGTCTCTTTGCAAGAGGTAAATAACGCCCTGTAACTTAGCATGGCACTATTGTTACTGGAGAAAGCGAGAACAGTGAGAGGCAGAAGGAAGGAAGTAAAGACGTCATACCGAACTTCTGCCAGACGCTTTGGCTGCCGATGGCGCGCCACTCCCTTGAGTTGTGCCACACGCGCACAACAGAGCGGCGGCAGGGATCGATAGCTTGACCTTCCGGGTACCCATGGCAACGGAGTGGGCGTGACCCTGTTACTAGCTGTGCATCCAAAACGCAGCGACGCCCCATTTCCTCATGAAATCTGGAGTTTCTGTTCCTACAAAGATTATCTTCACATCAGCAAAGAAACTATTACGCAATTTATCTACGCATGCCACAGAAGTAAGTTCCGTCGGGCAAAACAGTTTCGTTATCAAACAGAGAAATAATTGCAGTAGCGTTAAATAGTTCAAATTCCATCGAAATCTGAACAATTAGAGATGAAACAGTACTACTTGGAGACAAAAAATAATGTTGCAAAAAATTGAACCTGACATCTACACCTATTCTCTGCGAATCCCTAAGAAATGTGGCAATCCATTTTCAGATCATCTAGATAATTAAAATGGTATTTCCAAAAATACAAGAAACATGTCAAGATAAATACATACGTATTACAGTGTTACAGCGCATGCAGCACCCTGGAATTACGTAACCTAACAGTTTAGTTGTCATTGAGGTATTCCAACAAAACTGAAAAGGAACATGCTTGAGTACGGTACTTTAGCCAATGATATGTATAAAACTGCTTTATAAAGTGTATAATTACCGTATTAGCAAGAGTAACAAGCAGGTACGTTACGTGAAATGACGCTACAGCACGGTAATCAATTTACAAGTCTTATATTTTAATTTTTAAAGTGCTTTAAAATTTTACATTGAATAAGAAATATGTTATAAATAAATACAGGCTGCGCATAAAGGCCCACTATTTTATGGTTTCTTCGTGTTTCATTCACTGATGGAGCGGGGAGAAGAGCTGTTGCTCGAAAGCCGGCCCCAGTGGCCGAACGGTTCTAGGCGCTACAGTCAGGAACCGCGCGACTGCTACCGTCGCAGATTCGAATCCTGCCTCGGGCATGGATGTGTGTGATGCCCTTAGATTAGTTAGGTTTAAGTAATTCTAAGTTCTAGGGGACTGATGACGTCAGATGTTAAGTCCCATAGTGCTCAGAGCCATTTGAACCCTTTTTTTTTTGTGTGTCGAAGACTGAGAGTTATTCGTACTTTCTACCCTAGCAACATATTTTCTGATTTTTCTAAGCCGGTTCTTGTGATACATTCACGTCTAAATCTACATCTACATGCATACTCCGCAACCTACCGTACAGTGCGTGGCGGAGGATGCATTGAACCACTGCTAATCCTTACCTTTCCTGTTCCAGCCGCAAATAGAGCGAGAAAAAAACGACTATTTATATGCCTTCTTAAGGGCCCTAATCTCTCTTCACTTGTCTTCACAGTCAGTTGGCGGTAGTAGAATCGATCTCCAATGACAGTTTTCTAAATTTTCGCAATACTGTTTCGAGAAAGAACGTGGTCTCCCCTCCAGGGATTTCCATTTGAGTTCATAAAGCACTTCCGTAACACCTGCATGTAGATTGAACCTGCAGCTGACAGATCTATCGGCACGTCCCTGAATTGTTTGGTTGTCTTCTTTTAATCCGACCTGGTTGGGATCACCAGAACAGGACTCCAGGACGGGTCTCACTAGTGTTGTATTATACAGAGTGAGTCACATAAGACATAACACCCATTTTACCTCGTGAATGGTTAGACATATCGAAACATGGTTTTTGGCAAATGTTAGAGGTCGACGAGCACGTACTGTTTTATTAGGTTTATTTTTTTAGCGCTGGTATCAACGGAGATATTGAAGCAAGTACGTTGTTTTAAAAATGGAACTGCCTTTGGTAGCTCTTGAGTAGACAATGACAATGATACAGCGTTCGTTAATGGTAACGTTGAAACCTGTCGTAAAAAATTAGAGAAATGTTCTACTGTCTGAGAACATGGTGGCCCTAATCGGCATTAGCGGTGCAAAAAATCGCCAAGCGGAGCTCTCGTGGTACACTGTGTCAGAATGTCAACACATTTGCCTGTTTACTCGTCTGCGCAGTAGGCCGCTCATTTCTCCTTCAACATTCGTTGCAGACATGTACACCAATGAGGAGAAGTTGGATATACTACTTTTATATGGTGAATGTAAAAGATATGCCATGGAAACAGTACAGCGGTATAGGGCTATCTAGCCCGATCGCCAATGTCCGACGTCCCAGGCAACTGCACGAATTATTAAGACGCTAGCGCTGACAGGCTGCTTGAACGCCAAAAAGAAGCAAAGACAGAAGACGGCCACTGAAGAGAACATTGAGAAGCTGTTCTGGCTACGACGCTAATGAATTTACACAGTGGTACGAGACGTATTTCCAAGGAATGTGGACTCAGCCAGACGAATGTCATTCGCATCCTGAATCGACAGTATTTCCATTCCTATCATCTGTTCATCTGTCACTACATCAGGCACTCGACGACCGTGATTCCGAACGTCGTACAGAATGTTGTCGGTTTGCACTTCAGTAACTGAGAGACGACTCTTCGTTTTCCAACATGTGCTCTTAACGGTGAAGCAACGTTTACTAACCACGCTAATGTAAATTTGCATAAAATGTTCTACTGGGCATCCGAAAATCCACACTGCCTTCGCCAGGTGCAACATCAACGGCCGTGGAGCGCAAACGTATGGTGCGGCATCGTAGGAAATTATATTGTGAGATCTTGCTTCATCTCCGGCATTGGAAATGGACATTCGTAAGCACACTTTATGAGAAACATTGTGCCGGTTCGTCTAGAACAGGTACCACTGGATATTCGACAGTGTATATGGCTACAACACGACAGGTAGTCCACCTCACTCGTGCCGTGTCGCAACGCAAATACTGAATGAGAACTTTCCTGGACATTGGATAGCACGAAATTCTGTTGTTAAAAGGCGTGCGAGGTCCCCCGATTTGACTCCTCTTGATTTCTTTCTTTAGGGAGCACTCAAAAATGTAGTCTATGACGAAGCCCCAATTATGCCAGACGACACGTGTCGTCGAATCGCCAATGCAAGCTGTACCACATCATCCACTATAGTTATATCGGTTCGTTTTTATCTCTAACGGCGATTGCAAATGTGTCTTTCAGACCATGGTCAACAGTTTGAACGAATGCTTAAATGAAGAATAAAATTATTTGTTTGGAAGAAAAAAATTTATATTATGTGATTTGGGTGATTACCAAATCATTATTCGTAAATTGTTTATTTCATCTATGTATGTACGAATTTGCATTGTAATATCAAATAAGTCGACAGCGTGTATTGCACGAAGCTAGTAACAGTGTCATTATGCGCTTACGTTTTCACGGAGAATGATGTCAGATGTAAGAGATATAAATATAAACAAAGTAAGTATCTTAACACGTACTGTTAGACCAGCTTAAGTAAAAATGTCAGTTAGATTTCAGTTTTGACAGCACTTGGTCACAACAATCAAGATTAGGTACTTTGTGTATGATAAATTTATTAGAAGTGTGTAACTGTGTTTCATTCTGACAGTGTATTAATTCTGTAATTATAAGCAGTTCCAGTTTACTGTAATGTATTCACCTATTTCGACAATCTCCTGAGAAATGATCAGGGTAGTGAGTATTGCAATCAAATGTTTTATATTTTTTATGTTATACTTTCTGACTTGTTCCACACTCACGAGAATTATCTCGTTTTTGGGTCCATGGAACGAAAACTGATTCTAAACAAATCTAATTTAGCGAAACGACGTTTCGTTAAGAAGAATACTTATTTAGCGGTGTACAGGTAATCACCAAAGTATTTTTTTTAAAATATTAGGTCAATGAATGTATTCCAGTAATATGATTTAGAGCAGTGTAGGTAGACATAGTTATCTGACAGCATTTATTTTACCTCTAAAAAGCACACAGCCACGTACAGGAAAAGATAGGTCACATTTTCCTCTTAACATAAGAGCCCTTTGGCACAAATGGCTCTGAGCACTATGGGACTTAACATCTGAAGTCCTCAGATCCCTAGAACTTAGAACTAATTAAACCTAACTAACCTAAGGACATCATACACATCCATGCCCGAGGCAGGATTCGAACCTGTGACGGTAGCGGTCGCGTGGTTCCAGACTGAAGCGCCTAGAACCGCTCGGCCACACTGGCCGGCAAGACCTCTTTATTTTTTAAGAATGAACAGTTGATTTCTCTGTTTCAGCTCACCCAAATCTGGGAGGATTCGCAAATGTGAAATAGTTAGTTTTCCTAAGCCCTTTGTAATTCTCTAGATCCTAGCCTATTTCGTATTTCCACACACACCATTTGCAGGTGAAACTGCATCTAGGTCGTAAGTTGGCTCAAGAGGAAATAAAGGTTTATTCTCGTAACTCTGGCGTACCTTACGGAAGACTACTACGCAGCGTGGTCCGACACGTCTGCTTGGCAGTGTTTGCTCAGCAATGCTATCTCCAGGCATCCTGCTCTCACATTCTAGGAAATATCTCGAATTTTTTTACAACAGTTTTCATCGCCAACGGTAACAAACGCTATATCACTGTCATTGTACACTCCTGGAAATGGAAAAAAAGAACACATTGACACCGGTGTGTCAGACCCACCATACTTGCTACGGACACTGCGAGAGGGCTGTACAAGCAATGATCACACGCACGGCACAGCGGACACACCAGGAACCGCGGTGTTGGCCGTCGAATGGCGCTAGCTGCGCAGCATTTGTGCACCGCCGCCGTCAGTGTCAGCCAGTTTGCCGTGGCATACGGAGCTCCATCGCAGTCTTTAACACTGGCAGCATGCCGCGACAGCGTGGACGTGAACCGTATGTGCAGTTGACGGACTTTGAGCGAGGGCGTATAGTGGGCATGCGGGAGGCCGGGTGGACGTACCGCCGAATTGCTCAACACGTGGGGCGTGAGGTCTCCACAGTACATCGATGTTGTCGCCAGTGGTCGGCGGAAGGTGCACGTGCCCGTCGACCTGGGACCGGACCGCAGCGACGCACGGATGCACGCCAAGACCGTAGGATCCTACGCAGTTCCGTAGGGGACCGCACCGCCACTTCCCAGCAAATTAGGGACACTGTTGCTCCTGGGGTATCGGCGAGGACCATTCACAACCGTCTCCATGAAGCTGGGCTACGGTCCCGCACACCGTTAGGCCGTCTTCCGCTCACGCCCCAACATCGTGCAGCCCGCCTCCAGTGGTGTCGCGACAGGCGTGAATGGAGGGACGAATGGAGACGTGTCGTCTTCAGCGATGAGAGTCGCTTCTGCCTTGGTGCCAATGATGGTCGTATGCGTGTTTGGCGCCGTGCAGGTGAGCGCCACAATCAGGACTGCATACGACCGAGGCACACAGGGCCAACACCCGGCATCATGGTGTGGGGAGCGATCTCCTACACTGGCCGTACACCTCTGGTGATCGTCGAGGGGACACTGAATAGTGCACGGTACATCGAAACCGTCATCGAACCCATCGTTCTACCATTCCTAGACCGGCAAGGGAACTTGCTGTTCCAACAGGACAATGCACGTCCGCATGTATCCTGTGCCACCCAACGTGCTCTAAAGGTGTAAGTCAACTACCCTGGCCAGCAAGATCTCCGGATCTGTCCCCCATTAAGCATGTTTGGGACTGGATGAAGCGTCGTCTCACGCGGTGTGCACGTCCAGCACGAACGCTGGTCCAACTGAGGCGCCAGGAGGAAATGGCATGGCAAGCCGTTCCACAGGACTACATCCAGCATCTCTACGATCGTCTCCATGGGAGAATAGCAGCTTGCATTGCTGCGAAAGGTGGATATACACTGTACTAGTGCCGACATTGTGCATGCTCTGTTGCCTGTGTCTCTGTGCCTGTGGTTCTGTCAGTGTGTTCATGTGATGTATCTGACCCCAGGAATGTGTCAATAAAGTTTCCCCTTCCTGGGACAATGAATTCACGGTGTTCTTATTTCAATTTCCAGGAGTGTATATAGACCACAAGAGCAATCCTGTTGCACTTCCCTGGTGTATTCTAACGAAACGGTGTCTCTGATAAACATCGCCGTCCAAGACAACGTTATAGGTTCTGTTACGTAAAAGTCCTCGAGCTCAAACGTATCGCCGGCCGCGGTGGCCGAGAGGTTCTAGGCGCTTCAATCCGGAACCGCGCGGCTGCTACGGTCGCAGGTTCGAATCCTGCCTCGGGCATGGATGTGTGTTATGTCCTCAGCTTAGTTACGTTTAAGTAGTTCTAGGGGACTGATGACCTCCGATGTTGAATCCCATAGTGCTCAGAGCCATTTGAACCATTTTTATCACGTATCATAGTGTTATTCCGTATGCTATGACCTTCATAAATAGTTTGCAGTAACTATTATGAAGTAGGAGAAACAGAGAAGCTCAATTTTAGATAAAATAATAACAGTCTTGAAGCTATTGGTAGATTACTGGGAAACTACAGTTTTTCTACATGCAGATGCTCACAACTTGTTTGAAATATGAAGGAGTGTAAAAGAAACGTTGAAAAATCTGAACTGGAAAAAATTCGCACAACATCCTGCGTGCCATGCATGAAGAACAACAGGCAGATACATACTCCTATATTTCCTGAAAGCATACATAGTTGAATCCAGTACCGAGAAACTAAATGTTTCTTCGAGTGTTCACTAGTATAAGAGGCCTGAACATTTCCAGGAAAAGACGCTGTTGCAATAACCGACTTTTCGCAGATGTAGAGAAATGTAAAGGTATGCAGTTCACGAATTCTGCAGTTACAACTAGAGTCTGTCATGTCGCATAAATACTCGGGAGCAACGACATGTAGTGATATGAAGTAGGAGAAACAGAGAAACTCAATTTTAGATAAAATAAATAACAGTCTTGAAGCTTTAGTACTGCTACTATTACACTTCATTGGTGCTAACATACGCCGGCCGGAGTGGCCGAGTGGTTCTTGGCACTACAGTCTGGAACCGCGCGACCATTACGGTCACAGGTTTGAATCCTGCCTCGGGAATGGATGTGTGTGATGTCCTTAGGTTAGTTAGGTTTAAGTAGTTCTAAGTTCTAGGGGACTGATGACCTCAGAAGTTAAGTCCCATAGTGCTCAGAGCCATTTGAACCATTTGCTAAGATACTTCCGAGAGATAAACATGAATTACTTGTGAGGATGTCATGCGTCCAGGGTAAGATTCTCCGTCCTAAATGTCGAGAAAATTTCAGTTAATGTTCGAACATGCATCGTTTGTAGTTTTACAAAAACCTATAAAGACCGAATCCAGCTGGTTATATCTACTCTGGTTCTTCAAATTTAATATGAGAAGAGCGCGAGTTCCGCTTCAAATGACAAGTGTTTTCGATGGCCATGCTGTTTTTTCTGATTTTTATGGTGGTCATTTTGTTCCAGAAAGGTTGTTGTTCTTGGTCTCGAAGATGTTTTAGAATTCCGCTCGCAGCAAAAGTTAGCTCTGTAGGACAGTAATTCTGAGGATCAATTCTCCTCTACAGTTTTAGATACTTGTGACATGTGATCTCCACCAATCAGGGTGAACAGTTCAGGTGATCTATGGTAAATTATGGTGAACAGTTGTGGTATTTCACTTGCAAAGTGTGTATAGAGTGTATACAATCCGAAATGGGATCCATCAGCCCCTGGAGCTTATAACAATATACGGATTTTACTTGCTTCTCAGCAGCAACAACACTGTTATCTACAGGGTGATTATAATTAAAGTTAAACTTTCAAAACGCTGCAGAAATAACACCACTGGTCAGAATGACGTCAAATTGCAACAGAATATTATCGGAGAAGGGGAATATGTATGGTAGAAGAAACAAATAGTGTGAAAATTTATCAGTAGATGGCGCTGTATGTGTAAATGAAAACACCTGGCCGGCCGCTGTGACTGAGCGGCTCTAGGCGCTTCAGTCCGGAACCGCGCTGCTGCTACGGTCACAGGTTCGAATCCTGCCTCGGGCATGGATGTGTGAGATGTCCTTAGGTTAGTTAGGTTTAAGTAGTTCTAAATCTAGGGGACTGATGACCTCAAGTATTAAGTCCCATAGTGCTTAGAGCCATTTGAACCATTTGAAAACACCTGTCATGCGCACAACCCATTTTAGTTGGTATAAAACGCTGGGTACACGGCTTTTCCTCCTTTCGCGTCTGCGACGTTCGCCACGACTGTCTCAATGCAGGATCGCGCTCTGCTTGTAAAGCTGTATTACAAGAATGATGACTGTGCGCACGTCGCTCTGCAGAAGTTCCGGACACCTGGGTCTGGAGGAAATGATTCGGAAATTCGAAAAGACGTGTTCTTTTTGTGTGCAACCTGGTAGAGGGGGGAAACAAATTGATTCGACGTCATTGGGAAGCAGTGGCCACAGCAATGCAGGAGAAGACGAGTGGTGGTATGCAAACGTGTAGTGCACGGAGAATCGCCCGAACATTGGACTTACCCGTGAGCACGGTGCGTAAAATCCTACGAAACACCTTTGTTTGCTATCCATTCAAAATTACGTATGTGCACGAGTTGCTTCCTGTTGACCTGTCAACAAAAGAGACCTTTCCTTTAGAATTTCTTGCTCGCATGGCAGTGGACAGTGATTGGCCATGGAAGATTTTGTGGACAGACGAAGCTCATTCCATCTGACAGCATATGTCAATACACAGAATTGTCAAATATGGGCAACGGAAAATCCACACGCAAATCAACCAGTACCACTTCACCCTGAAAAAGTCACTCTGTGGTGCGGGTTTAAGGCATCATTTATCATAGGGCCATATTTTTTCGAAGAGACAGGCGCTTCCGGTCCTGTTACCTGTACCGTCAATGGTAAGCGTTATGAGTGTCTTTTGCGCAACCACGTCATTCTAGCTATCCAACAGCGTGGATGTGGGGATGGAGTCATTTTTATGCAAGATGGTACACCTCCGCACATTGCAAATTCAGTTAAGCAGCTGCTGAAGGGCCACTTCGGAAATGCTAGAATTATCAGGCGCTATTTGCCTACAGCCTCGCCCTCCCGATCACCTGATAATTCGTGTGTCATCTGGATGTGCGACTATCTGAAAGATGTTGTGTTCACTGTTCCGACTGCAAGCTTAGCTGCATTGAAGGCATGCATTGCGCAACACATTCTGAACATGACCCCGGAAACAATTCGATCAATTGTGGAACATGATGTTTCTCGATTTCGACTTGTTGCAGAAGACGGTGGACAGCATATTGAATATGTTTTGCGCCAGTCTCACGGAAATTAATAATCCAACTTGATTTTGACTTATGCTTTTTATGCGGTTTTTGGCCTCAGGACAATAAAACCGATGTGATTGATGCTTTCTATGCGGGTTTTGGCCTCAGGACACTTAAAAAACGACGTACTTTATACTTTTTATGAGGGTTTTGGCCTCGGGATAATTAAAAACCGATTTTACCCATCTGATGTGATATGACCTTGCCGTGGTAGATGGGCTTACGTAACTAACAGTAGCACACCTGTAAGCTCATGCACACTGATTAGTACAGTTTGTTTACTGTCAAACGTACACCTTATTCATTGTTGTATGATTCACTTGTCTTTTGTAGTCGACCACTATTCAGTTATGACGCTTACAGCGCCATCTATTGGTACATTTTGTAACTACTTATTTTTCTTGTGCCATACGTTTTCCCCTTGTCCGGTAATATTCTGCTGCAATTTGACATCATTCTGGCCAGTGGTGTTATTTCTACAGAAGTTTGAAAGTTTAACTTTGATTATAATTACTCTGTACATCACACATTTTTGAAGAGGTACGGCACTGAAGAGGGGCAATATTCTTTGATTTTTCTTTGTAAAGAAATTTTAGCAGACAGAATTCAGTAAAATATGTCTCGGGTTTTTGTTTTGTAATCTATTTTGGTTTCCGTGTGGTGAATAAGTATTTGGACAGAACCTCCACAACCACTGACAGCCGCTACAAGTGAGAAGAAGGTCTTAATTTTTGGAAAAGCTCTGTGTTGGTGTTTTGCTATGGTAAACATTGATGCTTTTCTATTCTTCTCACAATATGTAGAATACACTTAACGATAACTCGTACTGTCGGTGATGTAGAGACCAGTCGACCGTCAAACAAACAGGCAGTTCCTGTGATCAATCATGGTGTTCATGAAATGAGCAACTAGCCAGAAGCAAAATACAGTGCACAGTAGAAGTCACCTTAAGTGTGTATAAACAGTCCAGGGAGCGTTCCGAATTTAAGAACGTAGACGCAGTCAATGTCAATCAATCCACTATCAATGGGCCCTAACAAAGATTTCAGAGAGTAGCGAGAACGCCGGACAGGTGCGGGGATGCGGTATATCAGGACACTGCCGCGCTCAGTGGACGGCACCACGTCGCAGGTCATCAGCTGCCTTGTAGGCGCCATCTGCTTGAGCAAGCTGCGGCTGTGGTATGGTTCTTCAGCAACCCCTTCCTCGCTTCCTGGAAAGCCGCCGGTGAAAACCACAAACCACAGTCCAAGAATTCGGCGAAGGCGAGGTTTAGAGGGTGAAACGTCACAACACACTAGTTGATCAAAAAAATGGTTCAAATGGCTCTGAGCACTATGAGACTTAACGTCTGAGGTCATCAGTCCCCTAGAAGTTAGCACTACTTCAACCTAACTAACCTATGGACATTATACACATCCATGCCTGAGGCGGGATTCGGAGCTGCGACCTTAGCGGTCGGTTGATCAAAATCTACTTATCTTCTTCCGTAGTAATGGCTATCAAAGCATTACTTAGTGCTACATCAAAAATGTCATTAAGTTTGTGATCAATATCCGTATTTTTTCGATTATTATCCACCCATCATCTTCCAGGATGTTTTTTGTAGTTGCATTCTTTGTTGATAAAAACAAGGGCTTAATTTTTGTATTTCTCAGTCCCTGCGACGAAATTCGTGTTTTTTTTTTTTCAATAAATCATGATTTCCCGCGCAGATAGAGCAACAGTACCACCCACTGTTAATTTAGACATTTACACTCCTGGAAATGGAAAAAAGAACACATTGACACCGGTGTGTCAGACCCACCATACTTGCTCCGGACACTGCGAGAGGGCTGTACAAGCAATGATCACACGCACGGCACAGCGGACACACCAGCAACCGCGGTGTTGGCCGTCGAATGGCGCTAGCTGCGCAGCATTTGTGCACCGCCGCCGTCAGTGTCAGCCAGTTTGCCGTGGCATACGGAGCTCCATCGCAGTCTTTAACACTGGTAGCATGCCGCGACAGCGTGGACGTGAACCGTATGTGCAGTTGACGGACTTTGAGCGAGGGCGTATAGTGGGCATGCGGGAGGCCGGGTGGACGTACCGCCGAATTGCTCAACACGTGGGGCGTGAGGTGTCCACAGTACATCGATGTTGTCGCCAGTGGTCGGCGGAAGGTGCACGTGCCCGTCCATCTGGGACCGGACCGCAGCGACGCACGGATTCACGCCAAGACCGTAAGACCCTACGCAGTGCCGTAGGGGACCGCACCTCCACTTCCCAGCAAATTAGGGACACTGTTGCTCCTGGGGTATCGGCGAGGACCATTCGCAACCGTCTCCATGAAGCTGGGCTACGGTCCCGCACACCGTTAGGCCGTCTTCCGCTCACGCCTCAACATCGTGCAGCCCGCCTCCAGTGGTGTCGCGACAGGCGTGAATGGAGGGACGAATGGAGACGTGTCGTCTTCAGCGATGAGAGTCGCTTCTGCCTTGGTGCCAATGATGGTCGTATGCGTGTTTGGCGCCGTGCAGGTGAGCGCCACAATCAGGACTGCATACGACCGAGGCACACAGGGCCAACACCCGGCATCATGGTGTGGGGAGCGATCTCCTACACTGGCCGTACACCTCTGGTGATAGTCGAGGGGACGCTGAATAGTGCACGGTACATCCAAACCGTCATCGAACCCATCATTCTACCATTCCTAGACCGGCAACGGAACTTGCTGTTCCAACAGGACAATGCACGTCCGCATGTATCCCGTGCCACCCAAGGTGCTCTAGAAGGTGTAAGTCAACTACCCTGGGCAGCAAGATCTCCGGATCTGTCCCCCATTGAGCATGTTTGGGACTGGATGAAGCGTCGTCTCACGCGGTCTGCACGTCCAGCACGAACGCTGGTCCAACTGAGGCGCCAGGTGGAAATGGCATGGCAAGCCGTTCCACAGGACTACATCCAGCATCTCTACGATCGTCTCCATGGGAGAATAGCAGCCTGCATTGCTGTGAAAGGTGGATATACACTGTACTAGTGCCGACATTGTGCATGCTCTGTTGCCTGTGTCTATGTGCCTGTGGTTCTGTCAGTGTGATCATGTGATGTATCTGACCCCAGGAATGTGTCAATAAAGTTTCCCCTTCCTGGGACAATGAATTCACGGTGTTCTTATTTCAATTTCCAGGAGTGTATTTGGTAGATGACAGTTTGCTTCCAGTTATTTCATATGAGTTTTGTCCCGTTATCTATCAGAAAAAGAATCCATTGTACTTGGTACAGATGCTGTTTCCCTCAAAAGAGAAAGACCACCAGTGCTCTCAGGAATGGGACGTGAAAAGGAAACGCTTCACTCGGCATTTCTTTTCTTTATCTGGTTCGGGTCGGTGGATCGTCACTTAGCTCGGCCAGTGCAATTGTTAAACGAGAATGCGTTTAAAATGCTGTCTTTGTTACGTAATGAATCAGTTTTCATGCAGAAGTAATATTGTGTAAAGTTAGTAGTTTTCTTTTTTCCTTTATTCTGCAACTTTCAAAACATCGGGTACGTCTTCCCCTTAACTCATTGAGCCAAAACTTCACGAACCTCATTTTCGCATGGAACAGAAGCAAATTGGTAGGTAGCCAGAGATAATTACCTAAGTATTTCAAGAAAGTGACATATATGAGTAAACCTAGTGGAGGCTCCCTTGTTCGTTTTTGCAGTTCTTCTATCTTGGTGACCATTGTCGTTGCAAATAAATACTGATCACCAATCTTAGTTTCTATCTGAACATCGTCGAATATATCAGCAGTGTGCGAGCTGGTGCGTTGGATGAGACACTGGACTCACATTCGGGAGGTCTGAGGTTCAATCTGCGTCCCGAGATAAAATCTCTTTGTTTTCCTAAATCACTTAAGGAAGATGCCAGGATGATTCTTTCCAAAACAAGATCCTCAGAAGAAAAGTCACGATAAGGTAAACCAATTCCATAGACAACTGAATAGCAAAGGTGGAGAGTGATAATCTTAAAACGTTAGCTGTTGACTGTTGGTACATTCTCAGTTAAGTCCCAGAACCCATGCCTCTCCTAGAAAGCAGTCACATCCCCACGTAATTTTAGAAACTTAGATGTGACTGATACTCTAAATGGAAAGTAGACAAATTATCGATAACACGCCTTTAACATTCGCCCATCTCTTGTGTGATGGTGGTAAGCCAGCCATTTTACATAAGCCTTATTACCTCTTTGTCTTCTGGCACGCTCTATGAGAAACACATCTGATTCACAACTTTTCTGTAAGTGAACAGTTTGGTGCAAGATGCGGGAGAGGGGGAACTCCAAAATTCACTGAAAACTGCTTGTCTTACCTATATGCATGTTGAAATTAGTTGCATCTTTGATGCAAGAATGAGATAGATCCGCTGGAAACTGACGGTAAAGCATGTGATTAAAACTTTACTCCCTCTTACTTTTCAGGCAAGAGACACCTCCAGGATGTATTCCTCTCTTGCCCCAAGTGGCTCAGCAATCACTCCTTTGGGAGAAGCACATTCCTACCTTTGTGCTTGTCGCTTTGCTTTCTCCAGATGTTAGTCGGAGAAATGGCGGACGATACCGTTGTGAATGAACCTTTTACAGATTCAGTCAGTGAATTGAAGCCCAGTAATGATACTGGGAGTAAATTTTCAAGGGAAAATGTAAATACTAAAATGTAGACTTTCACGGCCGGAAGTATCATGTCCATTATAATTATCCGGGCTGTTATGCCGTGGGCGGTTGATGAATTCCGTGTCGATTCCCAACGCTTCGTCTCCGACTGCGGAAGACATCTTCAAGGGGGTCCGTAGCTCAATGGAAGGTCCAACACACCCACTGGCTCGCTACTGACTGCCGCTAAATTCCGTGTCCGCGTGCTCCCACGCCGCGGCGTGACGTCACGTGTTTTGGAAACGTCAGTGCAATTGGCCGCTGTCCGTCGCCGTCGATCGCCGTTGCCATCACCCAGTAGTGGACGGGTTGTACACATATTCTTTAACACCGGCATCCATATACCGTTTAATTTCACACCCTCCTCCTTTCGGTTGAAATTATTTGGGTGTTTAGAGATTTCGATTGCTTCCCTGTAGACCCTTTCGTAATATCCGCTTGTGGCCGCTAGTACTTGCATCTCCCTGTTGGTAGCTTGAAGAACCTCACTGATTCTCTTCCTGTACGCCTCGCAGCGGTCGGCGCTGCAAAAGGGGGTTATTCGGGCTTTTAACACATTAATATGAGTGGACAGTGTATATTGCAGAGATCCACTGTTCAATCTTTATGCTGATTGCCGATAACTTTTCCAGCGCTATGTCTACCAGCTAGTGTGGGTTTAAAAATATGTCGGTATTTCCTAGTGTTTCGGCCTTTTACTCACACAGTTGATGTGTTGTCTTCCCCATGTACATTAGTCATACATAATGTTTCGGGTCAGCTTACTGCACTGGCCACTACTGTGATTTCCATTTCCACATCCAAATGGCAGATATCTAGAGTAGGCAGGAGCAAGCTTGTGTATCCCTGTGCACGGAAGTCTGATATCTTATTCCTCTCTTTTGTATTTTGTCTGCTCTGAGTGTTTGGTAGTTCTGCTGTGACTCTTAGTAAATGGAAGCTATTTTGAGGTATGTGGTACTTGTGATTTTTTTCTTCGCTATATTTCGATTATCTATGTTGTGTAAGGCAGTGCATCTAACAAACGTTTCATGATAATTTCTATAAAAGAATTTCCATTATGACTGCCTGCTTTTCCGTGCACTACCACCACCCAATTGTCTTTCAGTATCGACCAGAACTAATTTCAGTTTTTTAATTATGTTTTCTTCTTCTTACTTCTCTTCAGATTGAAATGGCGGAAACAGAGAAAAAAGTAAGAGGAAAATGGAATGACGAGTGCATCAACGTGGCTGGGAGCAAGGCTATGTCTAACAAAATAACTGCCAGGAAAGCAGCTGAAGCGTTTTCAACAACTAGAAATGAAAATGATTGCCATCAAAGACAAGGGAATAAAGCAGACAAAACACAGTCAGAAAGAGAATTTAAGAAAGCTGGGGTGTTCCAAAGTGAAATAAACAGTCAAAGGATGGCCATGGAAATCCAATTACGTAGAAAGTGGCGAAGAAAATTGGAATTTACTGGAAATATTGGATCAGCAGAAGAGACTGAAAAGTGTATTATGTATCTATCAAAAAGATTGAGATGGGTAGGACATCAAAAATTTAAAAAAAAAACCGACTTTTCAAAAAATTGCCTATTTCGTAGCGCACATCTTCCTGAATAGTTTGATGTATAAAACATATATATATTTAAGAGATTATAAGGCACGTTATTTGATCTTTAGTGTACCAAGATGCTGCGACACACCACCTCGCACAGAATTCTTCTGTCATACGTAAGTGTATTTCGCTCTGTAGAATTCGTTGATGATGATGATGATGCCTGCCCCCCCCCCTCCATGAACCATGGACCTAGCCGTTGATGGGGAAGCTTGCGTGCCTCAGCGATACAGATAGCCGTTCGGTAGGTGCAACCACAACGGAGGGGTATCTGTTGAGAGGCCAGACAAACGTGTAGTTCCTGAAGAGGGGCAGTAGCCTTTTCAGTAGTTGCAGGGGCAACGGTCTGGATGATTGACTGATCTGGCCTTGTAACACTAACCAAAACGGCCTTGCTGTGCTGGTACTGCGAAATGCTGAAAGCAAGGGGAAACAACAGCCGTAATTTTTCACGAGCGCATACAGCTTTACTGTATGGTTACATGATGATGGCGTCCTCTTAAGTAAAACATTCCGGAGGTAAAATAGTCCCCCATTCGGATCTCCGGGCGGGGACTACTCAGGAGGACGTCGTTATCAGGAGAAAGAAAACTGGCATTTTACGGATCGGAGCGTGGAATGTCAGATCCCTTTATCGGATAGGTAGGTTATAAAATTTAAAAAGGGAAATGGGTAGGTTAAAGTTGGTTATAGTGGGAGTTAGTGAAGTTTGGTGGCGGGAGGAAAAAGACTTCTGATCAGGTGACTACAGGGTTATAAATACAAATTCGAATATGGGTAATGCAGGAGTAGGTTTAATAATGAATAAAAAATAAGAGTGCAGGTAAGCTACTACAAACAGCATAGCGAACGCATTATTGTGGCCAAGATAGATACGAAGCCCACGCCTACCGCAGTAGTACAAGTTTATATGTCAACTAGCTCCGCCAATGACGAAGAAAGTGATGAAATGTATGATGAGATAAGAGAAATTATTCAGCTAGTGAAGGGAGACGAAAATTTAATTGTCATTGGTGACTGGAATTCAATAGTAGGAAAAGGAAGAGAAGGAAAAGTGGTAGCTGAATATAGAATGGGAGTAAGGAATGAAACAGGAAGCCGCCTGGTAGAATTTTGCACAGAGCATAACTGAATCATAGCTAACACTTGGTTCAAGAATAATAAAAAAAAGGTTGTGCACATGGAGGAGGCCTGGAGATACTGGAAGATTTCAGATAGATTAAATGATGGTAAGACAGAGATTTAGGAACCAGTTTTAAATCGTAAGACATTTCGAGGGGCAGATGTGGAGACTGATCACAGTCTCTTGGTTATTAACTGTAGATTAAAACTGAAGAAACTGCAAAAATGTGGGAATTTAAGGAGATGGGACCTAGATAAACTGACAGAACCAGAGGTTGTGAAGAGTTTCAGGGAGAGCATTAGGGAACGACTGACAAGAATGGGGGAAAGAAATACAGTAGATAAAGAATGAGTAGCTTTGAGAGAGGAAAAAGTGAAAGCAGCAGAAGATGAAGTAGGTAAAAAGACGAGGGCTAGTAGAAATCATTGGGTAACTGAAGAAATATTGAATTTAATTGATGAAAGGAGAAAATATAAAAATGCAATAAATGAAGTAGGGAAAAAGGAATACAAACGTCTCAAAAGTGAGATCGACAGGAACTGCGAAATGGCTTTGCAGGGATGGCTAGAGGACAAAAGTGAGGATGTAGAGGAGTATATCACTAGGGGTAAGATAGATACTGCGTACAGAAAAATTAAAGAGATCTTTGTAGATAAGAGAGCCACTTATATGAATATCAAGAGCTCAGATGGAAACCCAGTTCTAAGCAAAGAAGCGAAAGCAGAAAGGTGGAAGGAGTATATATAGGGTCTATACAAGGGCGATTTACTTGAGGACAATATTATCGAAATGTTAGAGCATGTAGATGAAGATGAAATGGGAGACATGATACTGCGTGAAGTGTTTGACAGAGCACTGAAAGATATAAGTCGAAATAAGACCCCGAGAGTAGACAATATTCCATTACAACTACTGACAGCCAAGGGAGAGCCAGCCCTGACAAAACTCTATCATCTGGTGAGCAAGATATATAAGACAGGTGAGATACCCTCAGACTTCAAGAAGAATACAATAATTCCAACCCCAACGAAAGCAGGTGTTGACAGATGTGAAAATTACCGAACTATCAATTTAATAAGTCACGGCTGCAAAACATTAACACGAATTCTTTACAGACGAATGGAAAAACTGCTAGAAGCCGACCTCCGGTAGATCAGTTTGGATTCTGTAGAAATGTTGGAACACGTGAGGCAATGCTGACCCTACGACTTATCTTAGAAGATAGATTAAGGAAAGACAAACCTACGTTTCTAACATTTGTAGACTTAGAGAAAGCTTTTGACAATCTTGACTAGAATAATCTCTTTCATATTCTGAAGGTGGCAAGCTTCAAATACAGGGAGCGCAAGGCTATTTACAATTTGTACAAAAACCAGATGGCAGTTACAAGAGTTGAGGGGAATGAAAGGGAAGCAGTGGTTGGGAAGGGAGTGAGACAGGGTTGTAGCCTATCCCCGATGTTGTTCAATCTGTATATTGAGCAAACAGTAAATGACACAAAAGAAAAATTCGGAGTAGGAATTAAAATCCATGGAGAAGAAATAAAAACTTTGAGGTTCGCCGATGACATTGTAATTCTGTCAGAGACTGCAAATGACCTCGAAGATCAGTTGAACAGAATGGACAGTGTCTTGAAAGGAGGATATAAGATGAACATCAACAAAAGCAAAACGAGGATAATGGGATGTAGTTGAATTAAATCAGGTGATACTAAGGGAATTAGATTAGGAAATGAGACACTTAAAGTAGTAGATGAATTTTGCTATTTGGGGAGCAAAATAACTGATAATGGTTGAAGTAGAGAGTATAGGGTCGACTAGTTCTTGTGCACGTTCTAAGAGGCACATGGAGCTGCTTTTGTAAGGGACTGAAAGGAGGGAAATTCCTCTGTAGCTATTCACATCAATCATTTGGTTAGCATTTAAGGAGATCGGAAAAGCAGTATGCCAATTCTTCACAGTTTTCTTAGTTTGTGAGGGCGAGTTTTCCGTAATTTTCGAAGGACAAATTTTGTGATGAGTAACCTTTAATTTTTTTTGCGAAAATTCTGTAGAAGTTACTGCTGTTGTAGATTCCGAAGTTGTCTTCAATTGATTTCATTTTTTGGTGATTTAGTTGCGTTTTGTTTTTATAATGGTTCTGTTTGTCTTTTTGCGGATGTCGAGGAAGTGTTATAGGGATGTGTCGAATTTTTGGATGCAGAGGTTTTTTTTTTTTTTTTTTTCCGCAGCTCGTGGTCGTGCGGTAGCGTTCTCGCTTCCCACGCCCGGGTTCCCGGGTTCGATTCCCGGCGGGGTCAGGGATTTTCTCTGCCTCGTGATGACTTGGTGTTGTGTGATGTCCTTAGGTTAGTTTGGTTTAAGTAGTTCTAAGTTCTAGGGGACTGATGACCATAGATGTTAAGTCCCATAGTGCTCAGAACCATTTGAACCAGAGATTTTTGAAGTGAACTCTCTTCTGAGAGAATTTCACTTGAACTCGTGTGAGGTAGCGCTCTGAGTCAATGTTCGCGCTTCGTCGAACTTCTATATCGTGGATGACTCTGTGCTGGGCGTAGCAGATGGCTACGTGGGCGCGAGGTTTGAGGCGTCATGTCACGGACTGTGGGGCACCTCCCACCGGAGCCTCGAGTCCTCCCTTGTGCATGGGTGTGTGTGTTGTTCTTAGCATAGGTTAGTTTAAGTAGTGTGTAAGTCTAGGGACCGGTGACCTAAGCAGTTTGGTCCCTTAGGAATTTACACACATGTGAACAATTTTCTGCAACGTGGTCGATGTGGTATTCACCAAGATGCTGGATCGGGGATCGCCATGTTTTCTGGTTTTTCCTAAAGTGGGTAGGCATCATTTTGAGGATGAATTGTTGGCAAATGTCAATGAGACGTGTGCCGTTGGTGTTAGTGTTTTGGTGTGCTGAATTTTTATCGAAGATTTTTCTACGGGTTTTTCTGTCCCAAATTAGGAGATTGAAGTCTCCCATTAGAATTTTCACGTCAACTTTGTGAATTTTTCTCATGGTTTTTCGAGTGTGTTCCAGAATTTTCCGACATTTTCGGCGTTTTCCTTATTTTCGATGTTGCTGCGGTCATGTGCATTTATGAGTGTATATTGTTTATTGGTGCTCTGAATACTCATAGTCATCAGTCGATTGTTGATGGGTATGATTTCTTTGACACTTGATGATGGATCTGTGTACGAAAAATGTCATGCCGAAAATTGGTGCGCCTTTCGCTACCGTTTTCTTTGTTTTACTTTTGAAGATGCGATAGTTTCCGTAATGCAAGGTTTCATTGTTTGTTACTCATGTTTCTTGAAATGCAAGGATGATAAGATTTGTCGGTCGATTTATTATGTGAGATTATGTAGTTTTCCTGCTTGGATTAATGTACTGATATTTAGTGTTCCAATGAATGTTTTCTGCTTGTAGGAAAGCTTACCAGAGATTTCCGATATTCTCTGCTGTGCCAACCTGGAAACTCCAGTTGCCGCTTGCCGACGGGTAAGTCGTGTATCACCTGGGTAAAGTTGAATTTACTCCCACAGTTCACGTTTGCTTGTGTTCCATTGGTCTGGCCTGGATAATACCAAGACCGGATAGGACCAAAGGCTATTGAAGCCTTTGGAACCAAATATTTTCAGCCGAGCTCATTGAGCTAACAGACGCTGACCAGAGGACCAGTGATTTTCACTCAGACGTATTTGGATTTTGGGTTCAACGGGTTGAACAGCCTTTGAGGATTGTGTTAGTATTTGGTCGACCACAAATATTTGATTTTCTCGGTACCACCCACATCTGGGATGCTTTTCCTTACCCAGCCCCTGGGAAGGCGTCCTAGGGAGAATCTAACAACCTAACACGGGATTATTATTATCATTATTATTGTTATTATTATTATTACTATGTCATCAGAAAATCTGATATGGTGTATCTTCCCACCACTGAAATAGATGTGTATTGTTCCATTCAGCCGGCCGGTGTGGCTGTGCGGTTCTAGGCGCTTCAATCTGAAACCGCGTGTCCGCTACGGTCGCAGATTCGAATCCTGCCTCAGGCATGGATGTGTGTGATGTCCTTAGGTTAATCAGGTTTAAGTAGTTCTCAGTTCTAGAGGACTGATGACCACAGATGTTAAGTCCCATAGTGCTCAGAGCCATTTGAACCTTTTTTTTCCGTTCAATATTTGCATCACATTTATATAGGTTATGATTACGTTACATTGCTGCTATTAGAGATATTCTTCACTTTTTCTTAGGCAGTTGCTACATGTTATTCCATCAAAAGAATTTATGTGCACAGCGTTGTTGCAATACAGACGTTCAAATTATCCGATTTCTGTAATTTCAGTTCGATACCAAATCGTTCTAATCGGATTCAGTCAGTCTGTCTTAATGCGCATTTCCGACTACGACTCTCATCATATGATAAGACTCGGTAAACCACATTCCTAATCGGACTGTTGAATCTAGATCACTTATCTATGACACGACCAGAATTCTTAAACATTATGGAAAATACTAATACAATGTGCTTATAATAAATACGTTATTTAAATATAAATATATGAAGTAAATAAATAAAAATTTACTTAAACAACCACAGCCCCATCCATCAGAGCAGAGCAGTGCAAGATTGGTTTCATGGCCGATAGAGGATAAATCTGTTGCCGTTTGTTCCACGATCACCGGACCTCAACCCGATAGAGAATATGTGAGCGGATGTAAAGAGGTCATATCCATATGGACCTACAAATGCAAGCGACTTCTGGACGAATATAGAAAACGTATGGTGGGAAGTAAACCATGACGCTAAACTATCGAGGACATGAGTGGAATCAATACCCCGACGCCTTCGAGAAATCTTACTTATTGATGGTGGGTGGGTTGGTTACTAAAAATATACTCGTCCACAAAATCCATGTTGGCAATCATCTGATTATCAGTCAAGATTTGATTTGTCGCAGCTCTTTAGCATACAAGTCCATTTACTTTCAGTCTCCTCACAATTCTTGCAATGTAAGGTAACAGAAAAATCTCATCCACTCGACGCCAACTGAGGAATTGATTGGCGCAGGTGTTGTTCAACAGACAACAGTCGTCAACCTCAATGGAATATATGACTGTGTGTGTGTGTTTTTTTAGTGTTCACCCACAATCTGAATCGATACTAGTTACACTGTAAAGTATTTTAAAGCAATGGCTAGTTATTACAAACTGAATTTTTACCCAACTCGTGTCCTGCATATTACGTTAAGTAAATAAGATGTATGAACTCCATAAAATCGTTAGCAGAGACAGTGCGCTCTTGTTGTCACGGCTCGCGACAAGTGCAGCGATTAGCAGTGCCTACTGCCGCCGCGATTTGTTTACGTGGGTTGAGCATGGACACCGCAGCAGACGCTACGGCATAAACAGAAAGAAATCACCTTGGCTCTGAATGCAGTGAAAACGGACATCAATGTCTACTTACAGGTGCCATGGAGGAATTAGAACGGGTATCATGTCATTTGTCATCAGATTACCAACCAGTGATGAAATGTCCACTCTATTTGTATCCCAAGAAAATAATAACCTTCTCACAAAGTAATGTCAGGTGATATCAAAATTTATCCAACACACAAAAATTAACTCCAGAGCTATCATGCACAGAGTAGTAGCACACAAGGAAATATTATGTCTTGGAAGCGTATACTTCATCTTCTCCTTTCATATCAACGCCATTGTTTTAGTATGAAGTGAGGAAATAAACACAAAAAACTTAAGTTTCTGAGAAGCAAATAAGTCATTTCCTTTTCTCACGTCACAGCTTTTGTTTTAGTATGAAGTGAAAAAATTAAACAGTTTAGGATTATGAAGTATAATATGACACCAGGTTCTTATCGTAAGCCCTATAAGAAACGCAATTACACTCCGGGAAATGGAAAAAAGAACACATTGACACCGGTGTGTCAGACCCACCATACTTGCTCCGGACACTGCGAGAGGGCTGTACAAGCAATGATCACACACACGGCACAGCGGACACACCAGGAACCGCGGTGTTGGCCGTCGAATGGCGCTAGCTGCGCAGCATTTGTGCACCGCCGCCGTCAGTGTCAGCCAGTTTGCCGTGGCATACGGAGCTCCATCGCAGTCTTTAACACTGGTAGCATGCCGCGACAGCGTGGACGTGAACCGTATGTGCAGTTGACGGACTTTGAGCGAGGGCGTATAGTGGGCATGCGGGAGGCCGGGTGGACGTACCGCCGAATTGCTCAACACGTGGGGCGTGAGGTCTCCACAGTACATCGATGTTGTCGCCAGTGGTCGGCGGAAGGTGCACGTGCCCGTCGACCTGGGACCGCACCGCAGCGACGCACGGATGCACGATAAGACCGTGCCGTAGGGGACCGCACCGCCACTTCCCAGCAAATTAGGGACACTGTTGCTCCTGGGGTATCGGCGAGGACCATTCGCAACCGTCTCCATGAAGCTGGGCTACGGGCCCGCACACCGCTAGGCCGTCTTCCGCTCACGCCCCAACATCGTGCAGCCCGCCTCCAGTGGTGTCGCGACAGGCGTGAATGGAGGGACGAATGGAGACGTGTCGTCTTCAGCGATGAGAGTCGCTTTTGCCTTGGTGCCAATGATGGTCGTATGCGTGTTTGGCGCCGTGCAGGTGAGCGCCACAATCAGGACTGCATACGACCGAGGCACACAGGGCCAACACCCGGCATCATGGTGTGGGGAGCGATCTCCTACACTGGCCGTACACCTCTGGTGATCGTCGAGGGGACGCTGAATAGTGCACGGTACATCCAAACCGTCATCGAACCCTTCGTTCTACCATTCCTAGACCGGCAAGGGAACTTGCTGTTCCAACAGGACAATGCACGTCCGCATGTATCTCGTGCCACCCAACGTGCTCTAGAAGGTGTAAGTCCACTACCCTGGCCAGCAAGATCTGCGGATCTGTCCCCCATTGAGCATGTTTGGGACTGGATGAAGCGTCGTCTCACGCGGTCTGCACGTCTAGCACGAACGCTGGTCCAACTGAGGCGCCAGGTGGAAATGGCATGGCAAGCCGTTCCACAGGACTACATCCAGCATCTCTACGATCGTCTCCATGGGAGAATAGCAGCCTGCATTGCTGCGAAAGGTGGATATACACTGTACTAGTGCCGACATTGTGCATGCTCTGTTGCCTGTGTCTATGTGCCTGTGGTTCTGTCAGTGTGTTCATGTGATGTATCTGACCCCAGGAATGTGTCAATATAGTTTCCCCTTCCTGGGACAATGAATTCACGGTGTTCTTATTTCAATTTCCAGGAGTGTAGAATTCGAGCGGCAGGCAACACAACGTTTAGTAAGCCGTCAAGAGATGGACGGAAACGTCAAATTAACGTCGCTTTCCGAGTCATATTCAATCCAAAATGAGGTGTTAAAAAGGAAGTTGAGCTTTCTAACAATTACACTTTGATAATTCCTACATGAGAATTCCGATAGCCAAAAGAACCCGTTAGCGTGAAACCATCTGGAACTACATTAATATCAAACTGCAAGAACTCGAGACAATACGTGGGCTCTTCCATTCACTGGGTAACCTCTTACTGTTATTTACACTACTGATCATTAAAATTTCTACACCACGAAGATGACGTGCTACAGACGCGAAATTTAACCGACAGGAAGAAGATGCTGTGATATGCAAATGATTAGCTTTTCAGAGCATTCACACAAGGTTGACGCCGGTGGTGACACCTACAACGTGCTGACATAAGGAAAGTTTCCAACCGATATCTCATACACCAGCAGTTGACCGGCGTTGCCTGGTGAAACGTTGTTGCGATGCCTCGTGTAAGGAGGAGAAATACGTACCATCACATTTCCGACATCGATATAGGTCGGATCGTAGCCTATCGCGATTGCGGTTTATCGTATCGCAACATTGCTAATCGCGTTGGTCGAGAGCCAATGACTGTTAGCAGAATATGGAATCGGTGGGTTCAGGATGGTAATACGGAACGCCGTGCTGGATCCCAAGGGCCTCGTATCACTAGCAGTCAAGATGACAGGCATCTTATCCGCATGGCTGCACGGATCGTGCAGCCGCGTCTCGATCCCTAAGTCAACAGATGAGGACGTTTGCAAGACAACAACCATCTGCACGATTAGTTCGACGACGTTTGCAGCAGCATGGATTATCAGCTCGGAGACCATGGCTGCGGTTACCCTTGACGCTGCATCACAGACAGGAGAGCCTGCGATGGTGTACTCAACGACGAACCTGGGTGCACGAATGGCGAAACGTCATTTTTTCGGATGAATCCAGGTTCTGTTTACAGCATCATTATGGTCGCATCCGTGTTTGGCGACATCGTGGTGAACGCACATTGGAAGCGTGTATTCGTCATCGCCGTACTGGCGTATCACCCGGCGTGATGGTATGGTGTGCCATTGGTTACGCGTCTCGGTCACCTCTTGTTCGTCTTGACGGCACTTTGAACAATGGACGTTACATTTCAGATGTGTTACGACCCGTGGCTGTATCCTTCATTCGATTCTTGCGAAACCCTAAATTTCAGCAGGATAATGCCCGACCGCATGTTGCAGGTCCTGTACGGGCCTTTCTGGATACAGAAAATGTTCCACTGCTGCCTGTCCAGCACATTCTCCAGCTCTCTCACCAATTGAAAACGTCTGGTGAATGGTGGCCGAGCAACTGGCTCGTCACAATACGCCAGTCACTACTCTTGATGAACTGTGGCATCGTGTTGAAGCTGCATGGACAGCTGTTCCTGTACACGCCATCCAAGCTCTGTTTGACTCAATGCCCAGGCGTATCAAGGCCGTTATTACGGCCAGAGGTGGTTGTTCTGGGTACTGATTTCTCAGGATCTATGCACCCAAACTGCGTGAAAATGTAATCACATGACAGTTCTAGTATAATATATTTGTCCATTGAATACCTGTTTATCATCTGCATTTCTTCTTGGTGTAGCAATTTTAATGGCCAGTAGTGTAGGATTCTCTGTGTGCTGGGCGTAATGCAAATGGAACTTCACATTCATGAGGCGCTTTCCGCTATTCTTGACAAGCATCAGCAACTTGTAATCACCGCGAGTATCAACTGTGTTTTTAGATTAGATTAGATTAATACTAGTTCCATGGATCATGAATACGATATTTCGTAATGATGTGGAACGAGTCAAATTTTCCAATACATAATTAAGTTGATATAACAACTTTTTAGTTATATATATATATATATATATATATATATATATATATATATATATATATATATATATATATATACTCCTGGAAATTGAAATAAGAACACCGTGAATTCATTGTCCCAGGAAGGGGAAACTTTATTGATACATTCCTGGGGTCAGATACATCACATTATCACACTGACAGAACCACAGGCACATAGACACAGGCAACATAGCATGCACAATGTCGGCACTAGTACAGTGTATATCCACCTTTCGCAGCAATGCAGGCTGCTATTCTCCCATGGAGACGATCGTAGAGATGCTGGATGTAGTCCTGTGGAACGGCTTGCCATGCCATTTCCACCTGGCGCCTCAGTTGGACCAGCGTTCGTGCTGGACGTGCACACCGCGTGAGACGACGCTTCATCCAGTCCCAAACATGCTTAATGGGGGACAGATCCGGAGATCTTGCTGGCCAGGGTAGTGGACTTACACCTTCTAGAGCACGTTGGGTGGCACGAGATACATGCGGACGTGCATTGTCCTGTTGGAACAGCAAGTTCCCTTGCCGGTCTAGGAATGGTAGAACGATGGGTTCGATGACGGTTTGGATGTACCGTGCACTATTCAGTGTCCCCTCGACAATCACCAGAGGTGTACGGCCAGTGTAGGAGATCGCTCCCCACACCATGATGCCGGGTGTTGGCCCTGTGTACCTCGGTCGTATGCAGTCCTGATTGTGGCGCTCACCTGCACGGCGCCAAACACGCATACGACCATCATTGGCACCAAGGCAGAAGCGACTCTCATCGCTGAAGACGACACGTCTCCATTCGTCCCTCCATTCACGCCTGTCGCGACACCACTGGAGGCGGGCTGCACGATGTTTGGGCGTGAGCGGAAGACGGCCTAACGGTGTGCGGGACCGTAGCCCAGCTTCATGGAGACGGTTGCGAATGGTCCTCGCCGATACCCCAGGAGCAACAGTGTCCCTAATTTGCTGGGAAGTGGCGGTGCGGTCCCCTACGGCACTGCGTAGGATCCTACGGTCTTGGCGTGCATCTGTGCGTCGCTGCGGTCCGGTCCCAGGTCGACGGGCACGTGCACCTTCCGCCGACCACTGGCGACAACATCGATGTACTGTGGAGACCTCACGCCCCACGTGTTGAGCAATTCGGCGATACGTCCACCCGGCCTCCCGCATGCCCACTATACGCCCTCGCTCAAAGTCCGTCAACTGCACATACGGTTCACGTCCACGCTGTCGCGGCATGCTACCAGTGTTAAAGACTGCGATGGAGCTCCGTATGTCACGGCAAACTGGCTGACACTGACGGCGGCGGTGCACAAATGCTGCGCAGCTAGCGCCATTCGACGGCCAACACCGCGGTTCCTGGTGTGTCCGCTGTGCCGTGCGTGTGATCATTGCTTGTACAGCCCTCTCGCAGTGTCCGGAGCAAGTATGGTGGGTCTGACACACCGGTGTCAATGTGTTCTTTTTTCCATTTCCAGGAGTATATATATATATATATATATATATATATATATATATATATATATATATATAGAGAGAGAGAGAGAGAGAGAGAGAGAGAGAGAGAGTTATGCACCCTGCTATTACTTTTGAATTGGTTTTGGTTGTTAATGACAAATTTCATAAGAGAGTATATATACTGAGAAGCTACTGTGAATATCCCTAGATCATTTAATAAATGTCTGCAGGATGATCTTGGGTGGACTCCAGCTATTATTTTGCTTACACCCTTTTGTGCAATAAATATTTTATTCCTCAGGGATGAATTACCCCAAAATATGATGCCATACGCAAGCAATGAGTGAAAATAGGCGTAGTGAGCTAATTTACTAAGATGTTTATCACCAAAATTTGCAATGACCCTTATTGCATAAGTAGCTGAACTCAAACGTTTCAGCAGATCATTAATGTGTTTCTTCTAATTTAATCTCTTATCAATGGACATACCTAAAAATTTTGAATATTCTACCTTAGCTATATGCTTCTGATTAAGGTCTATATTTATTAATGGCGTCATACCATTTACTGTACGGAACTGTATGTACTGTCTCTTATCAAAATTCAGTGAGAGTCCATTTACAAGGAACCACTTAGTAGTTTTCTGAAAGACATTATTGCCAATTTCATCAGTTAATTCTTGTTTGTCAGGTGTGATTACTATACTTGTAAGATCAGCAAAGACAACTAACTCTGCCTCTTCATGAATATAGAATGGCAAGTCATTAATATATATTAAGAACAACAAAGGACCCAAGCCCGTCCCTTGTGGAACCCCATTCTTGATAGTTCCCCAGTTTGAGGAATGTGCTGATCTTTGCATATTACGAGAACTGCTTATTTCAACTTTCTGCACTCTTCCAGTTAGGTACGAATTAAAACATTTGTGCTCTGTCCCACCCATGCCACAATACTTGAGCTTGTCTAGCAGAATTTCATGATTTACACAATCAAAAGCCTTTGAGAGATCACAAAAAATCCCAATGGGTGGTGTACGGTTATTCAGATCATTCAAAATTTGATTGGTGATAGCATATATGGCATTTTCTGTTGAAAAACCTTTCGGGAAACCAAACTGATAATGGTACAGGTTGTGTGGATGTGGTGGTGTTATGCTGTGAAACTGCTTAATGGGTGCCGTTGAAGTCACGTTACATTGACGGCAAGACAAATGTTCGCAAATCACCTGTATTGCCTCAAAAAACAATTGCGTCTTAAATATCGAAGGGTGCTGAGATACAGCAACGGCAGCAAATGAAAATTTGTATTCAACTAGAGTTCGAACCTGGACCTCCTGCTTACTAGACAGAGGCGCTGACCATTGCACTATCAGGACACAACGGCCAACTTGCCTGCAGGACCTATCTACTCGTACAAACGTTCCTTGACAGACGCAAATTCCCATCTTTGCCGCATGCGTGATCAGAAAAACAAGTGCCATAGAGATGACTTCCTTATCAATCTCCTGGATAGTTTTGTTTCTCAAATCAACAGAGAGCGTTATCATGCAGTAGTACATGTGATATTGTTTTGTCGGTCGATTTTCTTACACTGCGACCGAAAGTTGTCTCAGTTGTTGGCAACAAATTCCAGCTGGGATGGACACATCCTTGGGAAAGAATACATAGTGCAAAACACACTTTTGGAGCTATCACGTGGAAAATATAATGTTCACAGTACTCTTTGCTCAAGTTTAGGTCTTTTAATAGTGCTCAGCCTTTCATTTCTTCTTAGGAAGTTAACGATAAAGGCATGATAACTCGTCACCAGTAACACTATAGCATAGGACCGCTCAATGAGCGGCCTGCTGACGTTCAAGCAAAACTGCAATAGTCGTTACTCTGTCAATATTTGTTGTTTCGAATTAGAGCATGCAGTACTCCTACACTAGTCTTCTGAACCTTGCCTGTTGAATGCAAGTGTCGCATTGTGGTTAAATGGTAATCCATCACTTATATCAGTAGTCGAGACTTACTTAATGTGGAAAATCATTCATGCCAGAACGATCTTTGTTGAAACAAGAATATCTTTTCTTGGAGTATTTTTCCCAAAATCACTCACTCTACACACAATTCAAATATTTCTAGCTGCCTCATCTGCATTCACCCCTCTATTATATCAAAAGTAAATACTGTGTTGCAGATGTGCCGGCCGGGGTGGCCGAGCGGTTCTAGGCGCTACAGTCTGGAACCGCGCGACCGCTACAGTCGCAGATTCGAATCCTGCCTCGGGCACGGATGTGTGTGATGTCCTTAGGTTTGGTGAGGTTTAAGTAGTTCTAAGTTCTAGGGGACTGATGACCTCATCAGTTAAGTCCCATAGTGCTCAGAGCCATTTGAACCATTTTTGTGTTGCAGATGTGACACCTCTCTCCACTTGAGACCCATTTTTACACCGCTTAACTGTAGTTCATGATTTTCAAGTATGTGATCTTCAATGCTTAACTGGAAGATGATAACTAGAACTTCAAATTCGAAAATGACAGCTGATTGATACACTGTTACAGCATCGCGCTGCCTTCACCAAGGCGGCTCCCGATTACAGGCGCCGGGCGGCGTCTGGCCGGTGGCCGGTAGCCGCTGCAGCGCGAGGAAACTCGAACGTAAGCTGTTTTGAACGCGACGCAGCCATGAGCTGTCCTGCGGAATTGTTTCTGGAAGTATTTGTTATTACTGTTGGGTAGAAAGTGAAGCGAATTATCTTTGATGTTCAATCATACTCGCTACTTTAGACGATAGCCGAAATATAGTTAAGACATAGTTGGACGCGAACACGCGACTATAAATTTAGAACGCACGACCATAACCAATTTTTCTTTTTTTTCTTTTTTTTTCGTTATGGTTCGTTGTATTTCATCGTAGCGGACGTCACATGACATCCGTTGAAGCTCGTTCACTCAGTTTTTTTTATTACAGAGGCCAGTCACCTCTCTGACCGAATAAGCTGAGCTACCGTTCCGGCACACTAGACCACAGGCTCACACAACTCATCTAGGAAGTAGACAACACGTCCTCTTGACACTTCCACATCTTACAGTATTGCCAGATTGTGGAGATGGCCCCACTTAGCGTTGTCAGGGGCGGTTGGTTTTATTCGCCACCTTAAGTGAACGACTCGGACCTAGTCCCTGTGGCAGCCGGCCGACGGTCAGTTTTTATGTCTAAGACTGTACAATGACAGTGCCCATTCACGATTGATGTACAGAAATATCTTTTGGAGGAATCCCATATGAAGCAGAAAAACGTTTAGCCTAAAAAAAAAATTAGGATAACAATCCCTGTAGGCCAATACTTAAAAGTCTCAACATACTGCCCCCTCCTCGTTTATATATCTACAAAGTACGAATTTTCATAAAAATAAGCATATTAAAAGAAGAAAATATCTTCAAGCACAACTGTGATTTTCCCTCTCATGATACTAGGCGCCAGCATTACCTGCATGACAATACAGTAAATATAAATATGTGTAGGGGAGGAGTGTATCATACTGGTATTATGTTGTAAAACAAAATGCCATCGTATCTGACACAGTTAAAAAAATTACACAAGTTTAAAGTGAAACTGAAAGTGTGCTTCCTTGACTACTGCTTCTGTTCTGTCTGAGTTTCTGAAACACCAAGGAAATATAGCGTATTTGATCACATATTATTAACCATACTATTTTTCAATCATCTTATAGTTTTTATAATTATGTTATCAATATTCGACATGAATGGTTTCTCAAAATCACAGTACGTGGAAAATCGCTTGTACTATATCAAACCTGACTTACCATAAACCACGATTTACAGAATGAATAAATAGACATAAGGACTTGAGTTCATATACTCCGTTCGAACACGTGTGCTTACGTTATAAAATTTTTCAACTGCTGGTACAGGTACTCTTAAGGGTTGCCTTTAGCTCTACGCCTACGGGATGTTCTGTCCCAGATGATGATGATGAAGATGATGCAGAGGACAAACAGGTGTCGGATTGGGAACTTAATCTGGGAAATCACGAGGATTCTAACAACCTTCTGTTATTACAGTTAATAGTAATGTTATTTTCAGCGTACAACTGGGAGTTGTTCCGCTAATGAAAGCTGTTGAGAGGGAAGACAATTAACAGCACTTTCACATCCACAATAGGCCTCACAAACTAGAAAAACTTTTCTTCAGATGAGGAAGGTCTGAAGCATCAGTGTAATTTTCTTCAGTTTTGCTGTCAGTAATGCTTTTCTTTATGCGTCATGTGATTAAAAATGTAGTTGAGGCATTACATGTAACAAAGGGGTTAGAAATCGTACTCGTAAACACGATCTCGTGCTGGACTATGTGGCAGCTTACATTATGATTCTCAAAGTCACTCAAAAAAAGTTTCATACTTATTCTGTGATGGTACCACATATTCAAAACCCAAAGAGAGAATATTAGCCTGCCGGTGTGACCGTGCGGTTCTAGGCGCTTCAGTCTGGAATCGCGTGACCGCTACGGTCGCAGGTTCGAATCCTGCCTCGGGCATGGATGTGTGTGATGTCCTTAGTTTAGTTAGGTTTAAGTAGTTCTAAGTTCTAGGGGACTGATGACGACAGATGTTAAATCCCATAGTGCTCAGAGCCATTTGAACCAGAGAATATTAATTTATACTTCCAGTGGACTGTTTTGGCAGGATTAAACATCCTATATGCAGCGAAGCCTGATGGTTCAGTACACGCCATATTTAAAAATACAACACGTGTCCATATCGATCTTTCACCGTACCTAAGTTTGCCGCGTCTTCTGTAATTTTTTCCTCTATTTGCACATTGATCATCCTAACCTTTCGTCCTGACAAGTAAGTTCGGTAACAGCCATGAAAACAGTACTTATTGTCGTTAGCACAGTTCAGCAATCATACCTACCGTAGTTTTGCGTTTTTTTCTGACAGCCATAACCCTTACATCGATAGAGGAGCTCTAAGCAAGAGACCTGTTGTCACAAGCACGGAGGGGTGCAGGTTGTGCATTCGTAAACTGTGTTTAATGATAACCAAAAAAAGGGTTACTGTAAGGTAATAGTTTGGCCTGGAAGCGTCCACGTTTACGTTGAAGAAGTGTAGCAAACTCCGACTCGAATCATGCTGGAATGAGTCGGAGCTCCGATGACCCACATGCCCTAGCTTGTTTACTGAGGCGTAGGGTAGTTGCTTTATTTGCAAAAGCTTTCATTGTGCTACTAAGTTGAATTTTAGATTGTAAACGATCTTATCACTATTAAAGCACTGAACCCGAGAAGAAGCTACTTTGTATCGTCTAGTTAACTTTTTACGGCTTCTTTATTCAACCAACCCTCCTCCTTTGTCCGTGCTTGGGACTGACAACAGTATTCGCAGAGTTGCTCAACTCACTCCACAGACAGTGTAGGCGGAGTTAAATTTTATCTCACCTATATCGTCATTCTTTAAAGAAAACGAATGAGATTGAATTCTTGCCTTAGATCACAGAGGGGAGAGACCGAGAGAGCGTAGCCGCATCTGTATAGCCAGCAACACAGAAGATTGGGCCAAAGCGTTCGGCAACGAGCGCTTCCACGTGACGTCACTGTCGAGAAGAGACGATTTTTCACGTTTGCGCATGGCAGTATTCCGCCTAAGCCACCATTAATTTACGAAGGTGAAGGGCGATGTAATGATTTATGAGTTAGATTGAAGCTTACCTACACAGGGACTTAACGTCTCTCATATTGTCTTTCTAGTAATGACAGATGTATAAAAACGTATTATGGATTATCTTGACATATACATTCTATTATTCAACATTTTCTATGAGATAAGTTATAACTTGGCATCTTTCAGTCGTTATTAAGTATTAAACATTTTTAGTAGTACAGAAAACGCAACAATCATAAGAACTTTCAGTTTCTAAACGCAAATTTTTCGTCACAATCGGCTATAGTGTATAACATATTTTTCGTGCAGATATTAAGTAGAAAGGAAAAGCTATAATTCCATTTATTTGTCATTTCTACGTTTGATGATTCTGAAGCTTTAGTATTAATCGCCTTACTTCAACAATTTAACAGCAAATTAAGTATCTTAATCCGATCTGGAATGAACTGCAGAAGCTCTTCATGTATGTGCTCCTTTCTGCAGCTGTTCAGCCCTCATTCTCTTTGCCGATGTGTTGAGGTGCCTTATCCGGATGAAGGTACAGTAATGATCTTAGTGTAAATTGCGAAGACCTCTTGAGAAATAGTTTGAAGCTTCCGATTAAAAGTTTTGTCTAGTTTTTATTCACATTTGCTTCTTTATACAGAGAGCTGCGTTTAAAGGGACAATTAAGCTAGGACGAGATAGTTTCTCAGTTGCCCCAGAGCTTATAGGATCTTTTGATACTACAGTTATCTTGTCAGTATGATGTCCAAGTGATTGCTCTATGGAGTCGGATCTGGAATAAATACATCCAGTGATTCAACGGAGATCTTTTTGCGTCTCTTTCGTGGCCAGCAGTATGCAGACTGCTTCCAGGCTCCACATAAACCACATGCCATAACAACCTGTACCTGGTTATGTGGTCCGTATATGGCGTCACTTTCTTGGTAGTAGCCTATGCCAATCATTTCATCAAATGCTCAACACACGCAAATTTTCTGCTTCACTTAAATTTGTTTTTTGCTTACTCATGAAGTGCTTTTAGCAATACTTTTGTGTACTTCACTCGTCAGCACTGTGTCGGTACTCATTGCTTTGCATTACTTCCTCTTTTTCCTTAACATGTGAAACAGTAATAGCGGATAATAATATCCTGAGAACGAAAAGCTAATTAAAGGCTGAATTCTTTTCTCTCACTGGTGATAAATCTCCACTAAGTTTTTTTCATTTCATCCTCGATAAGATCTTTTTCTGATTCTATGCTTTGGTCTACTTTTTCTAGCATATTATGTGCACGTTTACCAGTTTCACGAGCTTAAAGAATTTGTAGTCGGCTTTAAGACCTATTTTGATTGAAGTTTCTTCAATTCAGCTTGTAGATACCGTAAATAACCGCCCTCTCTAAAGTGCATGCTACAGGCAGTAGCATTTTTAATGTTAATGCTGTCACTACTGCTACAGAGCTGAACCCACCGAGCAAATGTTTCAAGAATTTGAGGGAACTTATGACAGGTAAAACTACTGCCTTTTAGTCGTCTGATTACAGTTTACACACACAGCCATAGGACAATTCGGCATTATTAACGTCAAACATAAGGAACAAACACGAAAGAACAAAAAAATAAACAGCAACAACATGAAACTTAATCGCTTCAAAACGTAACAGTGTGCGCGAACTACGTGGGACTTCTCGACGGTGACGTATTGCGCAGATCGGAGAAAAATCTCAGATCTGTGCAGACACTATGGGCTCTCCCTGAGGCAGCAAAGCCTGAGACAGTACGATAAGAAGACAGACCTTTTGAAATAAGCAATGATGGAAAATACTTCCAATAAATAATGGAAAAGAGCACCCCAACAAAATTTTGCGCTTTCTCAGCTTTGGCTCTAGTACCTGGCTGGTTCTCTAGTAGGGACCGTGATGAGCCAATTTTCATAACTAGGTTTTGTGCTGAAAACTGGCCTTCTATAAAATATGTTACAACATAGTATCACAAAACGATTCTATAGCATAATTTTGCATACAGCTCCAACTGATGACACTAACAACTGGATCTTAACCTGTGCCGGCATTTCTGGGGAAGAGGTGGTGGGGATTTCCACTGTCATTGCAGGGGCAGTTTCGCACCCCAGCGCGATCCAGCATCATCTAACAGAACTGCTGTAACCCCCCACCCCCCACCCCCCACGGCCTGCATCCCTGTTTGCGTCAACAGGACCTCACGGAGGAATCCTGTCTGTATATCTTTGTATGTGCTTAGATATTCCATTTCCTTACGTCTCCACGTGCTTTTTTTTGCTTTATTGGATTTGCCACGGCCTCATGTGCAGTTACCTGCTGCCCGGGCCGTATCGCACCCCAGCGCCATCCAGCGTCATCTAACAGAACTGTTGTAACCCCGTACCACATCCCTTTTCACGGCAACAGGCCCTTACCGAGGTTTCCTGTCCGTATATGTTTGTCTGTGCTTAGATACTCCATTTCCATACGTCTCCACATGTTTTGTTCCTTTATTGGATTTGCCACGGCCTCGCGTGCAGTACCTGCTGCCCGGGCACTTTCGCACTCCTGCGCCATCTAGCGTCATGTCACAGAACCGCTGTAATCACCGGTCCCGCATATCTGTTTGCGTAAACAGGCCGTTACGCTGGTTTCCTGTCTATATATCTTTGTCTGTGCTTGAATATTTTATTTCCGTACGTCTTCACGTGCTTTTTCCCCTTTATTGGATTTGCCACAGCGTAGTGTGCAGTTACCTGCTGCCCAGACAGTTTCGCACCCCAGTGTCACGTAACAGAATTACTATAGCACCTTCCCGCATCGCTGTTCAACGTCAACAGGCCCTTAAGGAGGTTTGTTGTGTGTATATATTTGTCTGTGCTTGGATATTCTATTTCCTTACGTCTACACGAGCTTTTCTTTTCCTTTATTGGATTTGCAATGGCCTCGTGTTCAGTTTCCAGGTGTCCGGACAGTTTCGCAGACCAGCGTCATCCAACTTCATGTAACAGAAGTACTGTAGCAACGTCTAACATCTCTTTTCTCAATCAATCACTTTTGGAGGTTTCCCGTCTTTATATGTTTCTCTGTGGTTAAATATTCCATTCCCGTACGTCTCCACGAGCTTTTTTTATTTCATTTGCCATGGTCTCGTGTGCACTTACCTGTTGCACTGGCTGTTTCGCACTCCAGCGCCATCCAGAGTCATTTAACAGAACTGCTGTAACCCCGTCCAGCATCCCTGTCGCGTCAACAGGCCCTTTAGAAAGTTTCCTGTCTGTATATCTCTGTCTGTGCTTAGATATTGCATTTCCATACGTCTCCACATGCTTTTTTTCCCTTTATTGGATTATCACAGCCTCGTGTACAGATACCTGCTGCCCGGACAGTTTCGCACACCAACGTCATGTAACAGACCTACTGTAGCCCTGTCCCGCATCCCGGTTCGCGTCAACAATCCCTTTCGGAAGTTTGCTGTCTGTATATATTTGTCTGTGCATCGATATTCCATTTCCTTACGTCTCCATATGCTTTTTTTCCCTTTATTGGAATTGCCATGGGCTCGTGTGCAGTTACCTTCTGCCCAGGCAGTTTCGCACGCCAGCGCAATCCAGCGTCATGTAACAGAACAACTGTAGCACCGTCCTGCTTCCCTGTCCGCGTCAACAGGCCCTCACGGAGATTTCTTGTCTGTATATCTATGTCTCTGCTTAGATATTCCATTTCCTTATGTCTCCACGTGCTTTTTTTCCCCTTTATTGGAGTTTCCACGGCCTCGTTTGCATTTACCTACTGCCCATCCAGTTTCGCACTCCAGCGCCATCCAGCGTCATCTGTAACCCCCTCCCCCCCTCCAACGTCGCGCATCACAGTACGCGTCAATAGGCCCTTACGGACGTTTGCTGTCTGCATATGTTTGTGTGTGCTTAGATATTCCATTTCCTTTGGTCTACACGTTCTTTTTTTACCTTTATTGGATTTGCCACGGCCTCGTGAGCAGTCACAAGCTGAACAGGCAGTTTCACACACCTGCGGCATCCAGCGTCATGTAACAGAACTGCTGTAATCGACCGACCCCATCCCTGTTCGCCTCAAAAGGACCTTGTGGAGGTTTCCTATCTGTATGTGTTTGTCTGTGCTTAGATATTCCATTTCCTTATATCTCCACGTGCTTTTTTTTCCTTTATTGGTTTTCCGCTGCCTCATGTGCAGTTACGTGCTGCCCAGACAGTTTTTCACCCCAGTCATGTAACAGAACTCTCCCAATCCACTGTCCCGATCCCTGTTCGCGGCAACAGGCCCTTACGGAGGTTTCCAATATGTATATGTTTGTCTGAGCTTAGATATTCCATTTCTTTATATCTCCAGGAGCTTTTTTATCCTTTATTGGATTAGTAACGGCCTCGTGTGCAATTACCTGCTGCTTGGGCGGTTTCGCAGTCCAGTGCCCTCCAACGTCATCTAAGAGAACTGCTGTAATCCCCCCACCCGGCCATTTCGGTGGTTTGCTGTTCGTATATCTTTTTCTGAGCTTAGATAATCCATTTCCTTACGTCTCCACGTGCTTTTTTTCCTTTATTGGATTTGCCACGGCCTCGTGTGCAGTTTCCAGCTGAACAGGCAGTTTCGCACCCCAGCGACATCCAGCGTCATGTAACAGAACTGCTGTAATCCACCGTCCCGCATATCTGTTCGCGTCAACGGAACCTTGCAGAGGTTTCCTATCTGTATGTGTTTTTCTGTGCTTAGATATTCCATTTCCTTGTATCTCCACGTTTTTTTTCGTTTATCGGTTTTCCATTGCCTCATGTGCAGTTACCCGCTGTCTGGACAGTTTTTCACCCCTGCGTCATGTAACAGAACTAATGTAGCCCCATCCCGCAGCCACGTTTGCGTCAACAGGCCCTTACGGAGCTTTTCTGTCTGTATGTGTTTGTCTGTGCTTAGATATTCCATTTCCTTACGTCTCCACGTGCTTTTTTTCCCCTTTATTGTATTTCCACTGCCTCGTGTGCAGTTACCTGCAGCCCAATCAGTTTCGCACCCCAGGGCCATCCAGCGTCATGTCACCGAAGTACTGTAGCCTCATCCTGCTTCACTGTTCGCATCAACAGGCACTCTAGGAGGTTTCCTGTCTGTATATGTTTGTCTGTGCTTAGATATTACAGTTCCGTACGTCTCCACGAGCTTCTTTATCCTTTATTGGCTTAGTAACGGCCTCGTGTGCAGTTACCTGCTGTCCGAGCAGTTTTGCACTCCAGCGCCTACCTGCGTTATCTAACAGAGCTGCTGCAACCCCGTCCAGCATCCCTGTTTGCGTCAACAGACAATCATGGAGGTTTTGTGTCTGTATATATTTTTGTGAGCTCAGATATTCCATTTCCTTACAACTCCACATGCTTTTTTTTCCTTTATTGGATTTGCTACAGCCTCGCATGCAGTTACCTGCGGCGCGGGCAGTTTCTCACGCCAGCGCCATCCAGCGTCATCTAACCGGGCTGCTGTAACCTTCCCACCCTGTCTCGCATCGCTGTCCGCGTCAAAAGGCCCTTACGGAGCTTTGCTGTTTGTATATGTTTGTCTGTGCTTAGATATTCCATTTCCTTACGTCCCAACGTGCTTTTTTTACCTTTATTGGATTTGCAGCGGCCTCTTGTGCAGTTACCTGCTGCGTGGAAAGTTTTTCACCCCAGCGCTATCCAGCGTCATGTAACAGAAATACTGTAGCACCGTCCAGCATCCCTTTTCGCGTGAACAGGCCGTTTCGGAGATTTCCTGTCTGTATATGTTTGTCTGTGCTTAGATATTCCATATCCTTAAATCTCCACGTGCTTTTTATTCCTTACCTGTTGCCCGGGCAGTTTCACACTACAGTGCCATCCAGCGTCATCCAGCAGAACTGCTGTAATGCCCCCCCCCCATCCCCCTGTCCCGCATCGCTTTTCGCGTCAAGAGTCCCTTAGGGTGGTTTGCTGTCTGTATATGTTTGCCTGTGTTTGGATATTCCATTTCCGTACGTCTCCACGAGCTTTTTTCTCCTTTTTTTAATTGCTACGGCCTCTTGTGCAGTTACCAGCTGCCCAGGCTGTTTCGCACCCCAGCGCCATCCAGTGTCATATAGCTGAACTGCTGTAATCCCCTATCCCGCATCCCACTTTGCGTCAGCAGGCCCTTACCGACGTTTCCTGTCTGTTTATGTTTGTTTGTGCTTAGATATTCCATTTATTTACGGTTCCACGTGCTTTTTTTCCTTTATTGGATATCCACTGCCTCGTGTACAGTTACCTGCTGCCGAATCAGTTTCGCACCCCAGGGCCATCCAGCGTCATGTAACAGAAATGCTGTAGCCTCTTCCCGCTTCACTGTTCGCGTCAACAGGCACTCTAGGAGGCTTCCTGTCTGTATATGTTTGTCTGTGCTTAGATATTACATTTCCGTACGTCTCCACGAGCTTCTTTATCCTTTATTGGCTTAGTAACGGCCTCGTGTGCAGTTACCTGCTGCCCGATCAGTTTTGCACCCCAGCGCTATCCAGCATCATGTAACAGAACTGCTGTAATCCCCCATCGCGCATCCCTGTTCCCGTCAACAGGCCCTTTCGGAGATTTCCTGTCTGTATATGTTTGTCTGTGCTTAGATATTACATTTCTGTGTGTCTCCACGATGTTTTTTTCTTTTATTGGATTTGAATGGCCTCGCGTGCAGTTACCTGCTGCCCAAGCCGTTTTGCACTCCAGCGCCATCTAGCGTCATCAAACAGAACTGCAGTAACCCCTTCCAGCACCCCTGTTCGCTTCAACAGGCCCACACGGAGGTTTCCATTCTATATATACCTTTGTCTGTGCTTAGATATTCACTCTCTCCGGCTGTATTCCGCATGGTTACTGCCCTTCGGTTGTGCTATTCCAGCACTAATCAAAGCGCTAGTTTTCCAGGTGCCAGCCAGCCAGCCAGCCAGCCAGCCAGCCAGTCAGCAGTACAGCCGAGCAGCAGCAGCAGCAGCAGCAGCGGTCCTGGCCGGCTGCAGTGGTACTGGCCAGCTTCAGCGGTCCAGCCTGTAGTAGCCAGCCACCCCTCCAGCAGCAGCGGTCGTCAGCCAGCCCGCCCTCCAGCAGCAGCAGCAGCGGCCCCGTCCACGGCAGCAGCGGCAGCTGCGGCATTCCTGCCAGTCGGCGTCAGCTTACGCGCCAGGAGCGTGGGACTCTGGTCGTCGTCCGTCTTCGTCTCCGTCTGTCCCCAGTTTTCTTCTTCTTCTTCTTCTTCTTCCCCTTTCCTTTTTGTCCTGTGTCCTTTTGTATATCCTTGTCGTCATGTCAGCCCCCACCACCACTACGACCACTACCACCACAGCCATAGTCTACACGTCCCCCTCTGCCACCTCCACCACCATTACATGGTGTGCCCAGTCAGACCCCCCTCTTTCCATCCCTCCTCTTCTCACTCTCCATTCGCCTTCGCTCTTTGTCGCCCCCTCTCCCCATCGCCTTCGCCATCACCACCACCGCCGTCGCCATCGCCTTCACCGTCACCATCTCCGGCGCCGTCTGCTGCGTCCACGCTTGGACCTGCTCGTTCCCGCCACCTCCCTATAGCTCCCATTCCTCATATCACCACCCACCCTTCTGCCGCCGTTAAACGCCCTAGTGGCACCGCCACCTCCTCTGTTCCCAAAAAGGCCCTGCCCCGTCCTCCTTCCCCCTCCCAGGATGCCATGGATGCTCCCCACCTGCCCCTGCTCCCTCCGCTTCCTCCTCCTCCTCCTCCTCCTCCTCCCACCCTTCTTTGTAAAAATACCTCCTCTCCCGTCCGGATCCTTCCCTACTCAAGGCCCGGAATCTCTCTCTTCTCCTCCGTCAACGCATCCCTGGTGCCCCCGTCTCTCTCCTCACTCCCAGATGGGATTCCGTTCTCATCTCCTCCCCCAGCCCCACCCTCCATACTGCCATCCTCTCCCGCCTCCCCATCACCCGTTTTGGCCCCAACGCTTCCCTCACCCCCGCTCCTTCTCCATCTCCAACCCGCCAACCCCAACCCCCCCGTCACCCGCCGACCCTCACCGCTGTGATAACTCGGCTCAGTCCAATGATCATGGAGGAGGAGGTGTTGGCGGAGCTCAAGGCGCATCCCACACTGGAGGTGCGGACAGTCCGCTGCATTTTCAACTCGTCCGGCCCCACCCGTCTTATGCGGGTTTTCTCCGAGGACGCCCCCTCCATTGACCAACTCTTGAAGGATGGTGTCCTCCTCTTCCACCAGCGCTATAAGGTAGCCCCCTCGCGTTCCCTCCTCAATCCCTGCACTGCCAGAGGTGTCTGTGCTATAACGCACACCCAACAGCTGAGTGCCGCGAGGCCCCCACCTGCCCGCATTGTAGACAAGCGCACTTCTTCCGGCAGTGCCCTAACCTACAATCCCACCCCTCCTGGCAATTCCCTTCGTCCCCCCTCCTCCGCTGAGGACATCATCAAGTTCCTCACCATTGTCCTACAAAACGTCCACCCTTTCCAGCGCCCTCACACCCTTCAACAGGTCTCCCTCGCCACCCGTTCCATTTTCCACTTGAAAATGTATGCCACCTACTCCAACAACCAGGCCCATTTCATCTTCTCCCATCTTGACACCCTTGTCTAAATCTCTATCATGGTGCGACAGCACCGTATCCTTTTCAACAACATCCGCTCCCTTCTCGCTAACAGGAACCTCTTCCTGCACACCCTTGCCACCCACCGTGTGGATGCCTTCCTCCTCAATGAAACTTTCCTGCAACCCCACCACACCATCCACACGTCGCCCTACCTCCTTCACCGCTCCGATAATCCCCTCCCGATTGTACGTGGCTGAGTTGCCATTGGTCACCACCACCAGATTCCATTTCGGCTCCAACCTCTCCTTCCCGACCCCACCGAACACTTGATACTTGATCCTTAGTCTCTTCTTCCCTGGCCTTACCGTCACCTGCGCCACCATCTATGTCCGCCCTAAAGTCCCTATTCCCTTCGACTTCCTCTCCCACATTGACCGTACCTTCTCCTCCTACGTGATCGCCGCAGACCTCAACATCCATAGTCGTTCTGCCGCCCAGTTACGGCGGTGGCATCGGTTCCTCTCCTCCCTTCAAGGGGACCTCATCCCCATCCCCCAGCACACCTGTCCCGAATCCAATTCCACTCCTGATGTTATCCTTTCCTCCCCTAACCTCCTTGGCCGCATAACGGTGGATGTCCTGGAGCCTATTGGTAGCGACCATCTCCCTGTCCTCCTCACCGTTTCCGACGGTCGTCGCCCCCGCCCCGACCCTCATAATGACCCTCTCCCAAAGTACATCCATGGCTATTCCCGTGCCAACTGGAATGCCTACCAGGATACCCTCTCCACCCAGGTCGATAGCCACCCATTCACCTACCGCCACCCTGACGATGTAACCCATGCCGCCTCTTTTCTCCAGCAGACCTTGTCTGAGGCCGTGGAGGCTCACGTCCCTACTGTCGCCATCCACCCCCACCATCCTACCTTACCCCCACAGGCCGTCCTCCTCCTCCGTGAATCCCGTCGTCTCTACCGTGCCTTCCTCCACACGCGTGACCCGGACACACTACGACGCCATCGGCAACTCCAGCGACACATTCGTAATTTGCAAGCGCCCAAGAAACGCCGGGACTGGAGACAGACATGCACCCGTTTAAATGCTACCCTACCTATCAACTCGTCCAAGTTCTGGTCAGCCTTCCATCGCCTTACCAGAACTAAACCCTCTCCCTACTATCCTCTCCACCATAATGACCACCCATTCCCTGACACCCTTAGTAAGGCCAATCACTTTGACTCCTACCTCTTCAATGTATTTTCCATCCCCGACGATCCCCAGTTCGATTACTCTCTCTTCCTGAATGTCCGTGATCTAACTGACACCTCTTGTCCCTCCCCTAGCGCCTGGTTTCAGTACTAGGACAACATTGCACACACGGAACTCAATCCTCGTATCACGACACAGGATCTCATTGCTACACTCTGCACCAAACGCAACACCGCTCCAGATCATGATTGTGTCACCTACCATCACCTCTGTGAAGCTCCTGTCTCTTTCCTCTCCACCCTGGCCAGGCTCTACAATGTAGTCCTGTCCACCGGTTACTACCCCGACATGTGCAAAACCTCATGTATCCTGATGTTCCTTAAACCTGGTAAACCGCCATCCGCCGTCTCCTACCGTCACATCAGCCTTACCTCGGTCTTCAGTAAGGTCCTGGAATCTATCCTTACCCGCCGCATCCACCAGCATCTCCGCCAGCACCAACTCCTTCCCATCACCCAGTGTGGCTTTCGGCCATCCTTCTCTTCCGACGACCTTCTCCTTCACCTCACTCATTTCCGTTCTGAACAGCTTAATTCCCATCGCTCTGCAATCTTCCTCTCCCTGGACCTCGAACGTGCTTATGACCGCATATGGCATTCCGGTCTCCTCTTCAAGGTCCAAACCTTCGCCCTTCCCATTAATTACGTCCATCTGATCGGCTCCTTTCTCTCCCTGCGTCCTTCCTACTTCACCATCCATAACAGAGATTCCTACACCTTTTTTCCCTCCGCCGGTGTGCCCCAAGGCTCCGTCCTCTCCCCCCTTCCGGTCTCCTCTTCAAGGTCCAAACCTTCGCCCTTCCCATTAATTACGTCCATCTGATCGGCTCCTTTCTCTCCCTGCGTCCTTCTTACTTCACCATCCATAACAGATTCCTACACCTTTTTTCCCTCCGCCGGTGTGCCCCAAGGCTCCGTCCTCTCCCCCCTTCTGTACCTTTTGTATACGGCGGACATGCCGCTGCCATGATCCCCCGTCCACCTTCTCCAGTTTGCCGATGATACCGCCTTCCTTTCCCTTGCCCCCACCCTGCAGCGCTCCCAACACCTTCTCCAATCCCATCTTAACCAGTTCACCACTTGGTGCAACCAGTGGTTGCTCAGGGTCAATCCCTCCAAAACCCAGGCGATCATTGTAGGCAAAACCACCCCTTCCTTCCGCCTCCTTGATTTCTATCTCACCGTCTATGGCCGTCCTATCGCCCTCACCCCCACCCTCAAGTACCTTGGCGTCACCCTCGACCGTCGTCTCTCCTGGATCTCACATCTCTGGACAATCCAAGCCAAGGCACACTCCCATCTCCATCTCCTCAAGCTCATTTCCGGTCGTACGTGGGGTCTGGACCCCTTCACCATACTCCACACCTATAAATCCCTCATCTGCCCTATCTTTTGTTACGCCCATCTTGCCTGGATCTCCGCCCCCACTACCTTTTACAAATCTCTCCAAATCCTTGAACGCCATGCTCTCCGCCTCGCCTATCACATCCGTCTCCCCTCCCCCACGCAGATCCTGTACGATCTCATTCCATTCCACCACCTCCTCCTTTTCCTTAAGAGGATACGGATCCTGTACACCTCCCACAAACTCGATCCTCCTCACCCGCTTGTCTCACCCATCCTCTCCCGCCCCCACCCGCTGCAGCGCCTGTATTCCCACATCCCACCCGGTCTCCATCTCTCGACCCTCCTTACCCTCTCCCAAGGTGGCTTCCGCCAGCTCCCCTCCCTGATGATGTCCTCCTTCCCTCCATATACCAACTTTGATCCTCCTTCCCTCTTCCTGTCTCTGTTCCTTTGGGCACCCTCCCTCCCTCATCCATTTCTCCCCACTCCTCCCCTGGGCTTCCCCTCCCCTGTACCTCTGCTCCTCCTCCCACCTCCTCAGCCATTGGCCACTTTGTTCTCCCCTCTCTACCCCCCACCCTTCTTCCCCTCGTGGCAGGTCCCCGGACTCGCACACGCTACATGGACTTTCGCGTGCCGGAGATCATGGCCCTCAGTGTCTCGTGTGTGCCATCGTGTTTAGTGTTCAGTGTTTACCGTCGCACTCCGTTGTTCACCTGTGCCATCGCTGTCTTCAGTGTTTGTGCGTCGTTTCAACAGTTTCAAGTTTGGATTATCGTCGAGTGTGAACGGTCCGTGTTTGTCTTTCTGTGTCATCTGTTTTCTTGCCCACCGTTCAGTAACCTATGTGTAATCTTTCTGTTTTTTCTCATTGTGTATCCTGTGGCTGAAGAGGAGCATAGAACGCTGCTGACAGCCTACCTGTTGTACAATTTTTAAAATTACAATAAAGAAAAAAACTTAGATATTCCATTTCCTTACGCCTCCACATGCTTTTTTCTCTCCTTTATTGGATTTGCAATGGCCTCTTTTGCAGCTACCTGCTGCCCGAGCAGTTTCACACCCCAGCGCCATCTAGCATCATGTAACAGAACTACAGTATCTACGTCCTGCACCGCTGTTCGCGTCAACAAGCCCTTTCGGAGGTTTCCTGTCTTTATATAAATGTCTGTGCTTAGCAGAACTGCTTTAAACCCCCCCCCCCCCCCATTTCCCCCCACATCCCGCATCCCTGTTCCCATCAACAGGCACTTATGAAGGTTTGCTGTCTGTATATATTTGTCTGTACTTAGATATTACTTTTCCTTATGTCTCAATGTGCTTTTTTTTCTCCTTTATTGGATTTGCCATGGCCTCATGTGCAGTTTCCTGCTGCCCGGGGAGTTTCTCGGTCGAGCACTATTCAGAGTAATGTAACAAAATTACTGTAACACCATCCCGAATCTCTGTTCGCATCAACAGGCCCTTTTGGATGTTTGTCTGTGCTTAGATATTTCATTTACTTACGTCTCCACCTGCTTTTTTTCCATTATTGGTTTTCCACGTGCAGTTTCGTGTGGTTTCCTGCCGCCCGGTCAGTTTCGCACCCCAGCGCCATCCAGCGTCATTTAACAGAACTGCTGTACCCCCTGCCCCCCCCCCCCCAGGCCCTTTGGGAGGTTTCTTGGCTGTATATGTTTGTCTGTGCGTAGATATTCCATATCCGTACGTCTCCATGAGGTTTTTTCCTTTATTTAATTTGCAACGGCCTCGTGTGTAATTACCTGCTGCCCAGGCAGTTTCGCACTCCAGCGCCATCCAGCGTCATGTAACGAAACTGCTGTAATCACCCATCCCACATCCCCTTTCCCATCAACAGGCCCTTACGGAGGTTTGCTGTCTGTATATGTTTGTCTGTGCTTAGATATTCCATTTCCTTACGTCTCCAAGACGTATTTTTCCTTTATTGAATATGAACAGCCTCGTGTGCAGTCACCTGCTGCCTGTGCAGTTTCGCACTCCAGGGCCATCCAGAATTATCTAACAGAACTGCTGTACCCCCCACCGGTCCTGCATCCGTGTTCGGGTCAACAGGCCCTTACGGAGGTTTGCTGTCTGTGTATGTTTGTCTGTGCTTAGATATAACATTTCCTTACGTCTACACGTGCTTTTTTTTCCTTTATTGCATTTGCAACAGCCTCGCGTCCAGTTTCCCGCTGACCGGGCAGTTTCGCACCTCAGCGCCATCCAGCGTCTTGTAACAGAACGCCTGTAATCCCTCGTCCCATATCCCTGTTGGCGTCAACAGGACCTTACGGAGTTTTGCTGTATGTATATGTATATCTGTGCTTAGATATTTCATTTACTAACGTCTCCACCTGCTGTAACCCCCCCCTCCACCCCACCCCCCCGTTGCACCCCTGTTCAGGTCAAAAGGCCTTTACGGAGGTTTGCTGTCTGTGTATGTTTGTTTGTGCTTAGATATACCATTTCCTTACGTCTACACGTGCTTTTTTCCCTTTATTGGATTTGAAACGGCCTCGTGTGCAGTTTCCTGCTGCCTGGGCATTTTCACACTCCAGCGCCATTCAGCGTCATCTAACAAAACTGCTGTAACCCCCCCCCCCCCCCAACAACCATCCTACATCATTGTTCGCACAGCAGTCGCTTAAAGAGGTTTGCTGTTTGTATATGTTTATCTGTGCTTAGATATTCCATGTCCGTATGTCTCGACGAGCTTTTTTTCCCTTTAATGAATTTGCAACGGCCTCATGTGCAGTTAGATACTGCCAGGACAGTTTCGAACTCCAGTGGCATCCAGCGTCGTCCAACAGTCCAATCCATCCATCATCCCTGTTCGCGTCAAGAGGCCCTCACGGAGGTTACCTGTCTGGATATCTTTGTCTTACCTTTCCTTTTTTCTTTTATTGTATTTGCCACAACCTCTTGTGCAGTTATCTACTGCCTGGGCAATTTTGCACCACAGTGCCATCCAGCGTCATGTAACAGAACTGCTATAATCCTCTGACCCGCATCCCTGTTCCAATCAACACGCACTTACGGAGGTTTCCTGTCTGTACATAGTTGTCCGTGCTTAGATATTCCATTTCCTTACATCTCCATGTGATTTTTTTTTCCTTTATTTTGTTTCCACTGCACTGTGCGCAGTTATCTGCTGCCCAGACACTTTCACACCCCAGCGTCATGTAACAGGACTACTATAGCCCGTCCCGCATCCCTGTTCGTGTCAACAGGCCCTTACAGAGGTTTGCTGTCTCTATATGTTTGTCTGTGTTTAGATATTCCATTTCCTCACGTCTCCACGTGCTTTTCTTCCATTATTGGATTTCCAGGACAGTTTCATGCAGTTTCCTGCTCCCCGGGCATTTTCGCACCCAATCGCCATCCAGCGTCATGTAACAGAACTGCTGTAATCCCTCGTCCCGCATCCCTGTTCGTGTCAACAGGCCGTCATGGGGGTTTCCTGTCTGTATATCTATGTCTGTGCTTAGATACCAGGTATCCTGTCTGTATATGTTTGTCTGTGCTTAGATATTCCATTTTCTTACGTCTCCACATGCTTTTTTTTCCTTTATTGGATTTGCCTCTGCCTCGCGTGCAGTTTCCTTCTGCCCAGGCAGTTTCACACTCCAGCGCCATTTAGCTTCATCTAACAGAACTGCTGTAGCCCGCTCCCTCCCGTCCCGCATCCCTGTTTGCGTCAACAGGCCCTTATGGACGTTTCCTTTCTGTATTCGTTTTCTGTGCTTAGATATTCCATTTCCTTATGTCTATACCTGCTTTTTTTTCCTTTACTGGATTTGCCACTGCGTCGCGTGTAGTTACCTGCTTACCGGGCAATTTCGCACCCCAGTGCCAACCAGTGTCATGTAACAGAACTGCTGTAATCCCAAGTAATTCTTTCCTGTGCACGTCAACAGTCCCTTACGGTAGTTTCCTGTCTGTATATGTTTGTCTGTGCTTTGATATTCCATTGCCTTACGTCTCCAGGTGCTTTTTTTTTCCTTTATTTGATTTGTCACGGCCTCGCGTGCATTTGCCTACGGTCCGCGTAGTTTGGCACCCCGGCGCCATCCTGCGTCATCTAACAGAACTGCTGCAATACCCC